>NW_012118376.1:7517128-7639873 GCF_000951035.1 Colobus angolensis palliatus
TCTCTCTCTCTCACTCTCTCTCTTTCTTTCTTTCTTTCTTTTTTTTTGGAGACTGAGTCTCACCCTGTCCCCCAGCCTGCCAGCCTCAAGTGCAGTGGTGTGATCTTGGCTCACCGCAATCTCTGCCTCCCAAGTGCAAGCAATTCTCCCACCTTAGCCTCCCAAGTAGCTGGGACAACAGTTGTATACCACCACACCTAGCTAATTTTTGTATTTTTAGTAGAGATGGGGTTTCACCATATTGCCCAGGCTGATCTCAAACCCCTGACCTCAAGTAATCTGCCCTCCCTGGCCTCCCAAAGTGCTGGGATTACAGGTATGAGACACCGTGCTGGGGAACCCCTCACTTTCTTGCTGGTATGATTGTCCTGATCTCTGTCTCCTAATTCTTTAAGCAATAAGATTATGGGTTTCTATGTCCTGCAGGGTGTGGACCAGGTCTGCCTTTAGGCTAAAAGCTATAAAACAAAACAAAAGAAAAAATAGGAAACTCATCTAATGTCACTGATCTCTTCTAGATTTCAAACCCTCTCTAGCACCTACCCGCTCTTACTTACTCTCCAATACTTTCAGGTGGTGGTTCTAAAATATTTTGTTCAGAGTTTCTCATTATTATTTGCAGTAGGACCTCCTCAGCCATTACTGGAAGTGGAAACTGTCCTTGCGGGAGATGTCCAGTTCCGACCACAATTGAAGGAAGACCTGAGTAGAGACATAACTTTAGGCTTTCTTGCAAATCATATGACAACTTATGAAAATTCGTGTATAAGTGTAACTCTAGAATGGTTTTTGTGTCTTTTTATTTATTTTTTTTTAGACGGAGTCTCACTCTGTCACCCAGGCTAGAGTGCAGTGGCTCGATCTCGGTTCACTGAAAGCTCTGACTCCTGGATTCATGCCATTCTCCTGCCTCAGCCTCCCGAGTAGCTGGGATTACAGGAGCCCGCCACGATGCCCGGCTAATTTTTTTTTGTTGTTGTATTTTTTAGTAGAGATGGGGTTTCACTGTGTTAGCCAGGATGATCTCGATCTCCTGATCTCGTGACCCACCTGCCTCGGCCCTCCAAAGTACTGGGATTATAGGCGTAAGCCACCACGCCCGGCCTTTTGTGTCATTTTTTAGAGTGTCTTACATCTAAACAAGTTAATTTCCTCTCAGAGGCCATTTGCCAGGGCTCCTTGCCTACACACAGGAGAATGCTGACAGAATCTTCCCACAGGCTAGGGCTGGGCAAGCAGAGCCGGGCTTCCAGGGCAAAAGTCCTTCAGAACTATTTCCCTGGAAGCAAAAGCAGACCCAGAAGCTGCCTCTTCTATGTGTTGGCCTGGACTCTCTAGTGGCTGCTCAGCTTCCCAGAAAACCTCCCTCTCTAGGCATAGAGAGTTTCACTGCCTGGTCATTAGTTCACCCTGGCAGAGGCATCCAAACCCACTTCAAGTGGCAGGAATTCAAAATAGCTCTCCTGCTCAAAGGCATCTTAGATATTGGAGAAGGAAAAAAGAAAAAAAGAGAGAGAGAGAGAGAGAGAAAGCTAATAGAGCTGGTCTTTGGGAATGCGTTTTCTTCTTGGAAACCTGCATGCAACTTTACGACTGGTTCTTGCGTAAAATGTCATTAGACTGGAAATAACCCACTCGGTATGCGCTCTTGGCATCATTCCATCCACATTGAACAATGTAACACTTTCCTTTCCCAACCCTCTCCATCTGCTTCTGCTACCAGAATATTGCCTGGCCTCAGAAAGTACACAGAGGGATGGCCTCCCTTCCTGACGTGTTATCCCTAATACTTCCACTCCCACCACAAAGGAAAAGCCAATCATAATTCACTCTTCAAACGCATGGCCACTCAGAGGAGTCTGAAGAAAGTTGGGGCTCTATTGGAAAAGAGGAAGGGAGAAGAAATTGTTGAGCAGATAGCCAACTATATCTTCACCTGAATATTTTTAGTGAACCTATTTGTATATTAATATGTTTTCAAATATTTGTTAATAATTGACACCACGGATCATAATGCACTTGTTCTCAAACCTGACTGCATACGGCAAACATTTAGGGAGTTTGAGAAAATGCTGATGCCTGGGTGCTTCCTCCAGAGGTTCTGGTTTAATTGATCTGGGACACAGCCTGGGCAATGGGATTTTAAAAAGCTCTCAGGTGATTCCAATATGCAGAAAAATTTGAGAACCATTGTCATAGTCTGCTATGGTTTGAATGTGTCCCCCAAAAAGCATGTGTTGGGAACTTAATTCTCAATGCAATGGTGCTAGAAGGCAGGGCCTCATGGAAGATGTTTAGGTCATGGGCACTCCACCCTCATGAATGGATTAATGTTGATTATAAAAGGGCTTGAGACGGTAAGTTTGATCCACCATGGATAACACAGGAAGAAGGTCTTCACTGGATGCCAGCCCCTCGGTCTTTGACTTCCCTGCCTCCAGAACTGTGAGCCAATCAATTTCTGTTTATTATAAATTACCCAGTCTGGTATTCTGCAATAGAAGCACAAAATAGACTAAGACGTAGTCCATCACTATTTTACACATACCATCTAGAAAAGAGAGCCAGAAAGGTAGTTGCAGTTAAAAGCTAATGTCAATAAAGCCAGACAATTCAAGAATGATTTTTTTTTTACCTACTGTAATTGGTATGACCTGCCATGTGTACAAACAAAGTTAAAACTCCATTTTAGTGTTTGAAATAATCATTTGAGTCTCCTCTCTGTACCCCCCACATGGTAATCAGTAGAAAACCCTGCCTCCTTCTCTAGGAATCCCCCTCATTCTGAGCTTGAAATTGTCCAAGAAAATCTTGGCGCTTACTAAGTACCAAGTGCCGGTCCTGATTCTAATCATGGATAAAAAAATGTGGGATGTGTTCACTCCTCCAGCAGGCCCTTCGTCTTCTCCTGCCATTGCTTCTGTGCCTGCCACATGATGCCATTTCATTAAGACAGATGTACATGTGCTGTCTGCTGCTACCAAGATCCCTCTGCCGGAAGCAGCCAGCAATAGTTTTTTGACTATTATCAAAATAATAAAGCTACACTTCACTAGGTACCCACTGTGTGTTTTTATTCACTCTTGCAAGTCCTTAACTCAAAGGGAAAAAAATTGTTTTGTTTTGTTAGCTGGTTAGATGAAACTTGAGCTGGAAAAGTTTTCTTTTAAAACTTGCCACTGACTTCTTTACCTACCTGTAATCTAAATATGCCCTCTCAATTACACAAACATAAGATGAGTAGGCACTTAATACTCTGGAAGTTTAAGTGACACTTATAACTTAAAAAAAAACTTTACTTTTTGTTGCAGTACCTCTTTTTATGCAGAATTGGCCCACAGAAACTTAAACATTTTATAGAGATGGAGGTAAAGAAGGCTTCTGGAATGAGAGAGAGAGATCTCTCCTCTTTTGAAGTTCAATATGGTTTTGACTGAAGTATACCAGCAGGACAAGGCCTTGAGGGCCCTATCAGGATAACCCACAGCAAGGGAAGGTGGGGAAGGGGCTCTGGCCCCTGCCCAGGGCTCACTAGCAGTCTTGGATGTTCCCGTTTGGAGAGCTGGTTCAGCTCATCATGTGTCTGAGACTAGAACACATCCGCAACGCCCCAGGAATAAGGCGATGAGGTGAGTGTGAGCCAAAATGCTTATCTTGGGAACTCCAACAAGGGGCCTCACCCAGTCCATCAACAACGCTGAATGCAGCAGGGAGAGGGGGCAGCTACAGTACCAAACACGCATGCTGGGACACTGTCTAGATGGGCAGCCACTAGCCACACATGGCTTTTGAGCCTCTGAAATGTGGCTATTCTGAATGGAGACATGTGCTCTAAGTGTAAAATGCACATTAGATTTTGAGGACTTACTGTAAAACAGTATGATAAAATTTCTCAATTTTTATGTTGATTACCTGTCAAAATAATGTTTTGCACATATTGGGTTAAATATGCTATATTATTAGACCTAATTTCATCTTAATGGGATTATTAAAAATAATTAAGAATCTCATATGTGGCGCATATTTGTGGCTTGCATTACGTTCCTATTGGACAGTGCTGGTCTAGAAGATCCCATTGTCACTGCTGGAGCCATTTGGAAGCAGGTAGTATCATTAGGATGTCTTAGTTTCAAGGAGTAACAACCCCAACTCAAAGTGGTATTAATAATAAAGAAATGCATTATCTCACAGCAGTTCGAGGCTGAAAAGCACCTCAAACTTTGTTTTGAACACCATGGCTTGCTGGCATCATTAGACCCAGTGCTTCTCACTTTCCCACTTTGCTGTCATCTGGCTTATGTGAGGTCAATGTGTATCTGTGGAAGTCCCAAGCGTCCATCTAATGTCCAGAGAAAACTGGGGGCGGGGGTGCCTTTTCTTCTCTCTCTTAATAGAAGTGGAGACATTTTTTTAGATGTCTACTTAGCCAAAATTGGGTCACATAAGTTTTGCTGAACCACTCACTGGCAAAGTCGTTGGATGCTGAATGGCTTGGAGTAATCTAGAGCGAGAAGTCTGTTGGGGAGGAAAGAACCAAGGCCATGATAGGAGGAAAGAACATTTTGGACCAACTAACCCCTGATGTTCTTGGACAATTTAGTGAAAGATCACAGATCTCACAAGGACTACTACATACTCTGCTACTGAGACAGGGCTTATTTAGTTTGAAACACAAAAGAGATGTTATTGTGTTTGTATTCACAGGCTGTTGTGGCTTAACAAACAAACAACTTTATATAAATAGACAAACAAAGCGAATAAAATCCCATGGTTCAATGTGGCAGAATGAAAAGAGCACTGTATCCAAATACGGCAATCTAGAGACTTGGCTTTGCTAACACCTTGACTACTAATTTGTTGTGGCAGCTGTAAAGCTCAGTTAACTTTTCTGTGCTTCTGCTGGTTAACCTCTAACATGAATGTCTAAAGATTATGAGTCCATATGGCAAAATAATCACATGAATCCTTTATTTATTCTCTAATACAAACATATAACGCATGGTGATAGAAATGGAATATAACACATTTTTAAAATACACGTCTTAGAGAAAAAGGGAACATCTCTTTTAAAAATAAAAAAATAGCAAATATTTGGAAAGTTGAAGTTATGGGGCACATAGGGAGTAGGTGCTGTCAAAGTTCCTTTGGAAATGAGGGTCAAGAGAACTCTATTCATCATGGGAGACCAAGTTCCTTGAATTAAGCAGGGGGCTGGACAGCACCTCCATCCAGCGAACTGGGACTGAAATTTTTCTGCTTGACCACATAGCTATGGCTAGAAACATTCTACTTGTGTAGAGAGGAGCCCACGCAATAAAGAGAACCAGGCTAGCACAGGGCACAGGTGTAATGCATTACCTGCTTGAACTGAATGACTGGAACTTTCATGTAAGACTATCCTGAAAGTGTGAGGTCTGGAAGGCCAGGCTGAGGCAACCATGGGAAGGAACAGGCATTCAGGAAAGTTTCATGCAGGATGAAATCTCAAATAAAATCTACAAAGCACACAGAAAAATTTATTGCAACACAAATCCCTTATGAGATTCAACGAGTGAGAATTCATACCCAAAGAAATTGGAATGACATATAAATTTCAAATAACTTTAAACTTAACATGCTTAGAATTCTTAAAGAGATTAAGGATGTATTTATAGCATTCTTTCGATATTAAATTGGAGGTTATATGGCAAGAACAAGAAGATATAAAATAAGCTTGTTGAAAATTAAATTTTATTCCTTGAATTAGGAAAATCACACTCAAAAAATAAACCTTAATACTTAACGTAAACAAGAGACTGGGCAGACTTAAAGGCAGAACAAAAGAATTGGAAGATTACACTGAGAGGGGTCATACAGAACTTAGCCTAGACCTAGCCTAGAAAGAGGAGATAGATTAAAAGAGTTCAGGTAAAAGAAAAATAGACAGAGAAACACAGACCACACATCCAATGGGAGTTCCAGAAGGAATGAATAATAAAAATTGGGCAGAAAAACTACTTAAAAGTATAATAACAGAAAAAAAATTAATTGAAAAAATATAAAAATCCTCAGACTGAAAAATCATCCTGAATGCTTAGGAGGACAAAAATAAATAAAAATAAAATTCACATTTAGATAGAGTGGTCTAAAATTAAAATGGATGTTAAACAATTAAAAAAGGGTCTTGATTTTATGAAATTATTTTGAGGCTCAAATGAACAGTGGGTGGGAAGGTGCCCTGTGGAGAAGAGCAGGTAATGCTACGATGTGCTGGGGTTAGAGGTGATAATCAGTCATATCTCCCCCCAATTCTAAGTTTGGAACCAGTTGAGAAATAGCCACAAAAGATAGAGAATGAAGATACAAATGTCAGGTTTATTATGGATAAGCTATATTGGAGAACACTATCCACCTTCAACCAAGATGATTCTGATACATCATAATATTTGGGGGCCGGCTGCAGCGGCTCACACCTGTAATCTCAACACTTTGGGAGGCCGAGGTGGGAGGATCACTTGAGGTTAGGAGTTTGAGACCAGCCTGGCCAATATGGTGAAACCCTGTCTCTATTAAAAATTCAAAATTTAGCTAGGTGTGGTGGCACGCACCCACTCAGGAGGCTGATGCAGGAGAATTGCTTGAACCCAGAAGGTGGAGGCTGCAGTGAGCCAAGATCGCACCACTGCACTCCAACCTGGACAACAGCATGAGAGACAAAGGGAATCACTTGCTGCATTCCTTTTCTTTTTCTTTCTGGGGACAGGACCTTGCTCTGTCACCCAGGCTGGAGTGCAGTAGTGTGATCTCAGCTCACTGCAACCTCTGCCTCCCAGGCTCAAACAATTCTCCTGCCTCAGCCTCCCCAGTAGCTGGGATTACACCTGCCACTACACCTGGCTAATTTTTAAATTTTTTTTTTAGAGAAGGGGGTCTCACTGTGTTGCCCAGGCTGGTCTCCAACTCCTGGACTCAAGCAATCCTTCTATCTTGGCCTCCAAAAGTGCTGGGATTACAAGTATAAACCACCATGCATGTCCACTGTGCTCATTTTATATTGCTGTGTAATACATATTTTAAATTTAATAGCTGAAAACACAGATTTATGATGTCACCATTCCCACACATCAGGAATCTAGACATTGCTTAACTGGATCCTCTGCTTGGGGCCTCACAAGATTGTCTGCAAAGAATTGACCAGGTCTCCTTCCTTCCTGGAGCTCAGAGTCCTCTTCTAAGCCTAGGGGGATGTTGAGCAAGAGTTAGTTCCTTGTGGTTACAGGACTGAGGCTGGAAGTTTCTAGAGACTTCCCACAATTCCCTGCTTTGTGACTCTCAACATATGCAGTTGACATGATGGCAACTTGCTTCTTCAAGGCCAGCAGGAAAGTCTTGCTTCTTCAGTCTGCTAAAACTTCTATTACAACATAATTATAGGGGATAGCCTGACATCTTTGTTGTATAATCTAATCTAATCAAGGGAGTGATAGCCCATCACTTTTGCCATATTCTGTTGGGTAGAAGCAAGTCACAGGTTCATCAACACCTATAGGGAGTGGATTACACAGGGCTTGAACATCAGGCAGCAGGAATTACTGGCAGTCACCCTAAGGTCTGTCCAACACACTCACTGTCCTAATTTATAAAATGGGAATATTTCACAAATGGGAATATTTGTTATGATTATCAAACAAAATAATATGAGAAAGGGCTTGACACAAAGAAAATGCTCAGTAATGTGAAATACCTTTTTCTGGCCCAAGAAGAGGGTCAGTGACGATCAGACCACAGGGTAGTAATATAAATTTTTAGCCAATGCCTCAGTGCTGAAGCAGATTGTCCAAGGACTGTATTTTTAAAAACACAGAGAGGATATGTCATCTGCCTAAGGTCCTATAATGATAGAGCACAGACAACATGGAGTCTTTGTCTGACTTCACAGTCAGCACATCACAGTGCCCACCCACTCCTGTCCAAGGACCTGAGGCCTCTCAGTTCCCCTGTAGCCCTACAATTCATGTCACTCTGGAGGTCCACCTCAGGGCTCTGCTTTTTAAACTAAGTCTGGAATCTCTAGATTTCTTTATGTACCCCTTCCTCAAATTTGAGCATACATCCCCAAAATGTGTATCTGCGTTTGATTGTTTATAAATTATACATACAAGCTATCATATTAGTTTATTATAAAACATACCCAAAAGAACTTTTCAAAGGATAGAAAACATGAATAAACCATGCGTTAAAGTTTTCTGCTAATTGCAATAACTCTCTTCTTCATGAGCTGATTTTAGTTGGGGTTTCCATTAATGATTGATGGTTTAAATCTATACTTCAAATAAACTTCTTGATGGAGTTCAATACCCTTTGGCCTCTGTGTAGGCTTCTTTGTGGATCTGATTCAATTATCATTATTTTTATTTTGTAATATGATTGAAGGAGTAGGAAAAATGTCCGCTCTGCCATTTTCTTATTCTTTGCAGAATTATTAATTGCATTATTATTAATTGCACTATTATTCTATTTAACTTATTATGCTATTTAACTTGTAATTCTATTTAGTTTGTAATTTAGAGGGCAGGAGTCTTTTAAACAATTGTTTGTTGGCAATATACATACTGTATTGTGTCACAATACACTAAACACCAGTGAAGGAGTGATAGTATAATCGTCAACCTCTTCACAGTGTGAATTCCCACTTTTCCTTCAGGATAGCTCAAGTTCTGTTTGTGACCCATGACCAGCTTGTATATGGACCAAGTGAGAGTACCAGTGCCATTATGTATACTAAATGTTGATCAATCTAGATTGCTTATGGGGGAGGATGAATAAAAATAGCTTTGGAAGTTCTGCAAGCCTGTCTTTAGAGACCAGTGAATAGGATTTTTCAGTTGTGAATCCAAGTTAATCAGTATTGGAGATTCTGGCATCAGTATGAATAGTCATTTTGAAAAGGTATTTATCACACCTTTGCCACCTCTAATGTATAACATTTCCGTATGTCACTTAAGAGATCTTGCCAAGTGAGCTAAATGAAGCTTAAGATAATTCAGTTTTATCTCAGCAGAGGGCGTCCCTTCCTTCAACAAGAGGCTGTCTTAAGACCTAGAACCTAAGCAAAGAGGTCATGAGAATAATCTCTAAGTCTAAAAGAACTAAATTAAGCTCATCCATTATCCAACCTAATGTCCTCATTTCCTGTGTGAGCTGAAGTCCAGAGAACTGCTCAGAATTCCATGGTTAGCTGATGACTAAAGCAGGACTAGAATTCAGGCTTCCTATCCTCAGCTCAGGGCATTCTCCAACATTCCTCACAGCCCTTTCATGCACATTTCTTAGGAAATATTTATTAGGAATATTAAGGCTAGCTCATTTACATTTAATGGAATCACTGATAAATGTGGATTTTAATCTAGCATCTTATTTCGTGATTAATATGTTCTACCTCTTCTATGATTCTTTTTCTCATCTCTTGACTTCTTTTGGATCAACTAAGATATTTTAGTCATTGATCTTTCCCCTTACTATTTTGGAAGATTTACAATAACTATCTATTCTTTTAGTGGCTGGCCTAAAAATTATTATCATTTTTTGTTTATTATTTTATTTTTAACCTTTCATTGTTATCCAAATATAATATAACTGTTAATCTCTATCATTGGCCTATACAATTCAGAAAGCTTAGAACACTTCAATCCCATCTATCTACATCCCAATTAATTGGCACTTGTCACAATTTAAAATTCTACAAAATTTTTAAACTCTATATTCTTATTGTTTTTTGGTCTTCATTTCTTCCTGAATCTCACATTTTCCATCTGGATCATTTTACTTGTCCCTTAAATACATCCTATAAATTTTTCCAAACTTATTTTTTTTAAAAAAAAGTATTTATGTTTACCATGTATAATATAAATTGATATATAACATAATATATTAATAAATAGAAGATCTCCTGGGAATAGAAATCTAAGTGAGCAATTATTTTCTGTCAACATGTTGACAATATTATTTTACTGTCTTCTAACTAATTAACTTTAAAAAAATCAGTTGTCAACTTAATTTTATTTCTTTAAAGGTAATATGTCCTTTTCTCTGTGGCTGCTTTTAGCATATGGTGTGCTTACTGTTCAGTTTCTTTGGTTTTCTATGGTTTCACTATAATGTTTCTGGTAGTGCTGTTCTTTACATTTATATTGTGTAAGCTCTATTAGGCTTCTTGAATCTATTGATTGATGTCTTTTATTAATCCTTAATATTCTTGGCTATCATATCTTAAAACATTGCCTTTAGTTTTTCTCTCTGTTTTCTCCTTCGAACACAGCAGAATTATTTTATAGTTTGTGACTAATAATTCCAACAGACATTATTTCCAGTGATTATGGGTCTATTTGTGTTGTCTGTTGTTTCTGCTGGTGTTGTTCAATGAACTCTGTTTCCATGTATGACTGGCTGTTTTTGACAATGTGTTGGACATTGTGTTTTAAAGACTATTTGTACTAATTTTCACAATAATTTGAGGCCTAGCATAACATCTTCTTCTTCCAAAGAGGATTTTCCTTTGCCTCTGCCAGACACTTGAGGTGCTACCAGTCTGGGTCTATCTCAAACCAAGTTCAAGGCTTGCAGTTTCCTGGAGCACCCAAATGACATAAAGCGAAATCAAAACTTCTTTGCAGGGATTAGCTTACTCATGATTTACCTTACCTGGATCCTTTGGGATCCCAATTTAAAATGGTCATGGTTTATTAAAATCCTAACTTCTGGTGGATCACAGGTCTTGCCTTTTGCCTCGTGGTCCCAGGAATTTACCAAAAATACATTTCTTTAGGATTAGCAAATGTTCTTAGGGCAAAATCAGATTCAGATGTTGGTCTTACTCTCTTGGTTCTCCTCTTCTAAATTTTGTTTTTGTAATTCCTCAAAATACTGTTAATACTTTGATTCTTTTGAGAAGATTTTTAATACTTCATTCAATTCTTTATGTTTCCTTAGTGGGAGGATTGGTCCAAATTTTCTAATCATCAACTGTTGTGAGTAGAAGTTTCAACTTATGTATTTATTAGAAGAAAGAATATTTTTCATAGTTTTCTATTTCTACTTTATGTTTATGAAATTGTTAGTCACTATAGAGCACTTTATATATACCAAGAATATGTGTGTGTGTGTGTGTGTATGTATATATATATATATGTAACATATCCTACATAACCAAAATTGGTATGTAGCATTTATCAAGTCCCTTTAAAGGACTCAATCTGGTGTAATATGAAATTGTTTATAAGATAATTTTAAGTCGTGACTACTTCAGGTGTTTGATATTCAGTATGATAAATGTGTGCTTTACCAACTCATAAAAATATAATGGAAGATTCAGGGATCTGTATGTAACATACATACATAATGTCATATCTCACCAAGGGTACTTACTCTTCCCACTGAATGAAAGTGTCTTCCCCTTCCCTGGTCTCTTTCAGGTCTTTTCTCTATCCTCATCTTCTCAGTGAAGCCTTTCCTATATATCCTATTTAAAATTGCAAACTCCCCCACCCCATTCCTGCATTTCTTAATCTCATCTTGTTTTTTGCTTTTCTCCATCATACATACTTATATGCTAAACATTATATATCCTGGCTCTATCTATCACTGCCTCTCCAATCTTGATAAATCTACTTAACCTCTCAATTCCTCATTTTCCCTAGATATAAAACAGTGTGAAGAAAAGCATCCCACTCTTTTTCATCTGAATGTCTCACAGTGAGTATGGTGATAGATCACAAAGGGGGTTAAATTTTAATAAGATCGTTACCATTATTGTTGCATAATAGCCTTTTTTTTATATTAATGTGTTGGATTGTAAGAAATGACCAAAAATTCCTCCTATCTATATATGCACACATACAGTCTAATCTCCATTCTTTTAAATCTGGATAGCCTTATGACCTGCTTTGTGGTGGAAATGACTGTATGTTTTAACTGCAGGCTTCAAGAGCCTACATAGCATCCATTCTTACCCTCCTAGAACCCTGAGACATTTATGTGAAAAAGTCTGGGTTAGCTTCCTTGAGAATGAGAGACCACATGAGAAGAGAGGCCCAGCCAACCTCTTGCATCAATTACCGGTGAGTGAGAATGTCTTTGACCGTATAATCCTAGTCAAGCCACTAGAAGAATGCAACCACAAGTGTAACAAAAAGACCAGCAGAAGAGCTGCGCATCAATCCAAGCCCTAACTGCTGACCCATAGGACCATGAAAAAACAAATAGAAAACTGAAACAAAAACTATTTTCTAAAGAGCAAAATTGACTATGTCAGAAAATATTTGAATAGTTACTCTTCAAGAAGCAAAAGAATAAGAGTTATACTCCCTTTAATAGTAATAAACCCCTACCTAACCAACTTTTCTGCAGATAATAATTTAAAACTTTAGAAAAACAGAAAAATATCTGAGGGGAAATAAAAGCAGGCAGATATTACAGAAGAGTCTATACTTGAAGAAGGAAATACCATGAGTTAAGTTTTATGTTTTTCTTTTTTACAGCTTTTATCCTGAGAGCAGGCTATAGCTGGTGTGACATGGGGGTCACTGAAACTCAGATAGAAACCCACAGTCTTCCTGGCTTGCAGAACCAAATGTCAGAGTTCAAGGCAACCACAGCTTCTTGAAAATGAGAGGGAAATTCCATGAAGGAGATAATCACAGAGAGAGAGAGAGACAGAGAGAGAGAGAGAGAACACCCAAATGCTGCCTAGAAATTTCTGGTTGAATCATATGTCTCACATTTGTGGGACAGAGCTCAGGTCTCTCAGCTGAGGCTAAGAAAACAACTTGGATTTGAGCTGCTGCCTAATTCAGGGCATACAGAATTTGCAATTTGAATTCAGCCAAGATAACTACCTGCCTAGAAAAAGCTGCACAGTATTCTTCAGAATAGCATAACAGAATACAGAGTCTCTTCAATATATCATTTATAATAGCCAGAATACTTTCCAAAATTGCTCAACATTTGAAGAAGAAAAATGTGACCCATTCTCAAGAGAAAAAACCAATTTGGAGATAATGCAGGTGATATAATTGGCAGACTAGATTTTAAAGTGGTTATTGTAACTATGCTCAAGGACATAAAGAAAAACATACTCCTAATAAATGAAAAGATAAGAAAGCTCAATAAAGAACTAAAAACTACTTTTTTCTTAAAAGAATCAAATAAAAACTCTAGAATTAATCACAAGAACAGAAAACCAAACACTGCATGTTCGGGGGGAGGGGGGAGGGATTGCATTGGGATTTATACCTGATATAAATGACGAATTGATGGGTGCTGACAAGTTGATGGGTGCAGCACACCAACATGGCACAAGTATACATATGTAACAAACCTGCACGTTATGCACATGTACCCTAAAACTTAAAGTATAATAAAAAAATTAATAAACAGAATAAAATAAATTAAAAAAATTATAATACCTACAATAAAAAATTTACTGGTTGGCCTTAACAGTAAAATAGAAATAACAGAAAAAAGTTAGTAAGCTTTAAAATCATTCAATAGAAGTTATTCAGTATGCAGAGCAGAGAGGAGACATTGAAAAACAATGAGCAGGTCCTCTGGGAACAGTGGACAATATCAATAGGTCTAATACATATGTAATTGGAGTCAGAGAAGGAGAAGAGAAAAAATAGGTCAGAAAAAATGTTTGAAAAAAAGTATACGTGAAAATTATTCAAATTTAGAGAAAGGCATGAAGTTACAAATTTAGGAAGGAGAGCAATCCCCAAGCAGAAGAGGATTAAACACACACCTACACACACACACCCACACACAGGAACATCAGAGTCAAAGTGCTAAAAACCAGAGTTAGGAAGAATAATCTTGAAAGAATACAAAGGATCTTATTGTAGACTCATTCTACACCAAATAAAATACTACATCCAGGGTTTCATGAACTGTTTTTATTCAGGAAATTTTCAGTGTAGGAGAAATTGTGGCTTTTCACTGGAGAAACAAATCCTGGGTGTGAGAAGCTGATCCACACTGTCAGAGACCAAGGAGGTGGGTGGCTGAAGAGGAGACTAGCAGCCTTTCGCTTCCATTTCAGCTGGGGAAGAGCTTCTGGAGGAGACAGGATGCTGTGAGCTCTCTGGAAGACAGTAAGATTTTGACATAAATAACTCTAAAATCAGGGAAAGAGAAGTGAGATCCTCATGGCAAACTTGAGAATGACCCAACCAGAGAATCTAGTGCCTTGGAGCCAAGGGAGTTTTTGAAATGGAATTAGTAGAAAGAAATTTGGGGGGAATGGGGAAGGCCCAGAAGATTTTAATCCTTACAGCATGTATTTCCTCATATGCTTTCCCTCCTTTCTCCCACAATTTAGCATAACCCTATTCAGGGTGGATCACTTTGAAACATAAGGAGGTAGATTCTTTCCCTTCCTTTTCACCAATAGATCAGAGATATCTGGAGGTAGCTGCCCTGGGGAATGTGTGGCCTCGTTTTGACAAATGTGGGCCTCTTAATTCATAGAGAATGATGTTAATAATTGAAAACAAATAAATAAGAAAACCTCCAAATGTAAACCCAAAGTTTGCTGCTTGTTATAATTATGTTTTTCATACTAGACTGGAAATAAGGCTATTGTGTTTTTGTTTGTAGTTTAAGCCTCTTTTTCTCTTTTTATTCCCCCTCCTTTACTTCCCCATCCCTCCATCCCACACCATCTTGTTTTAGGGGCAATATTCCCAAGAAAGGGTAGTAGTCCAAGAAATAGCTGGAGGCTGGTTGCCTGAGGTTGAGGCAAGGGCCTGGTGTGATCCCAGGCTGAGCACCAGTGGGGAACAGTGCAACCTAGCAGCATCATGGCCGGTCTTCCAGCCCGTCTGCAGCTCTTCCTGGAACACAGGCCTTTTCCTGTGTTTGAACTCACCGCCAATGGCTGTCCTACCAAAGGTAAACAGCAGCAGTCTAAGCAAACTACTCTGTTTCCAAAAGAAAGCTTTTAACTTTTCTTCTGGAGGAGGCAGGAGGGGGTTGTTTGAGGACTGGGTGGAGGAGAGAGAGGAGGTTAGACCAGAGGAAACACAACTGACCCTGGAGCCTTGCCCTGCTGTGTTTCTTTCTTTTCTTTTCTTTTCACCACTCTCATTATTTTTGGCTGGCTCCTTTGTGCGTGCTGCCTCTATTCACTGACAGCTGCTTTGAACATCAGTCATATCAGGTCATGTGCCAAGCTGTGCGCCTCTGGTCACATCGCTCTGAGGCCTCTGGTTTTTCAGCTTCAAAGTACCTCACAAGCAGCGACTCGCCTCCTTTGGGGAGGGTGTTAAAAAAAGGGGAAGCCTGAGACAGACTCATGAAACCTCTGGTGTTAAGGCTGGAAACTTCAATCTCATTTGGCAGAGGAAGAAATTAGGACCGAAGAAGAGTGACAGAGGCCTACTTCCAGGGTCTTGTGGTCAGTAAATTGAAGGATTGAGGGTAGAAGCCAGATCTGTTCTTGTCTAGTCTGAAGGTATTCTTCCCACTCTTTGGATTTCAAAACATATTTTTTAAGAAGTGTTAGCCTACCTCAAAAGTGCCTCATTGATGATGACGTTTTGAGAGTGAGACGGGTGAAGGGGTGGGGCAAGGAGGATGTCCCATGGACGGAACCATCCTCCTCCAAGTGGAGCCTCTTCTCTTTGGTCTCATTTACTCACATATTCATTCATTCAAAGTTGCTTGTTGAACAAATTTCACTTGCCAAGTGGCTTCCAGACACCGGAACACAATAGTGACCCAGCAAAGTCTGATTCCCATGAAACTTACATTCTGCTGTTTGAATTTGTTTCCAAAGAGGATTATTTTTTGGTGAAAGAGTTCTGTTGATTTTTTTTTTCTCCTTTAAGGAAAATAACATCTTTTCAACATCTAGCCTTCACAGTATTAACTGGTATTTGTTAAGCACTTGCAACACTAAGTATAGTCATCATCTGAAGCAAATTAGCTGGTGAGCTTCTAACCTGTGGTAATGTAAAATCTATAAAGAATAGACACCTGAAAAGAGAATTTGCCTAGACAGCATCACCTCCACTCACTAAAAATATGGAAAAGAAATAAACAAGTCGATGGCATAGATGGTGAGTTGAACTCCTGTGGCTTGTAGTCTACAAAGGGACTCAATGCATTCACTTTTTTGTTATCCCATATATGATATAGGGTGGTGAAAAAATATGTGACTGTTTTACAACAGACCTCCTTCATTGGTGGTGTGGTGAAGGCGGATGCAGCAGTTAACAGCCTTAGTTAGTTTCAGAGTCAAACTTTGAGAGCCACCCACCTGTGACTATTCCTACCTGGGATTTTTGGTTTGAAAAGTTAGAGCCAAAATTGTAAACTAGCAGCCTCCCAGCTGCTGAGTTTATCACTTATCTTTTACTGCATAACAAATTATACTAAAACGTACTGGTTTTAAAATAAATGTTTATTATAGTTTCTGTGGGGCAGGAATTCAGAAACAGCTTATCTGAGTGGTTTGACTGAGAAGCTCTGATGAGGTTGCATTCACTGTGGCAGGGGCTGCCATGGTCTAAAAGTGTGACTGGGCTGGATGCTGGATCCATTGCCAAGACAGTGCACTCAAAAGGCTGTTAGTGGGAGCCCTCAGTTTCTCTCCATGTGGCCCTCTCCATAGATTACTTGGGTACCTCATGACATGGCTGCTAATTTCCCCCCAAAGCAAGCAATCCAAGAAAGTGTAAAAAAGGAGGGAACCCCAATGCCTTCAATGACTGTGTCTTCTAAGTCCCTTACTGTCACTTCCGCCTTATCCTGCTTTTATGTCCAACTCACACTGAAAGGACAGGTAATTAGATGTCATCTCTCAAAGAAAGGAATATCAAAGAATTTAGAGATGCATTTTAAAACCCTAACACTAGGTCCCCTTCACATATATAATTTATTTTTTTCTTAAGTTATTTTATTTCATTTTGAGAGGGTCTTGCTCTGTTGCCAAGGCTTGAGTGCAGTGGAGCAATCACTGCTCACTGCAGCCTTAACCTCCCAGGCTCAAGCAATCCTCCCACCTCAGCCTCCCAAGTAGTTGGGACCACAGGCATGCACCACTCTGCCCAGCTAATTTTCTTATTTTTCTTCTGTAGAGACGGGTCTTTCTATGTTGACCAGGCTGGTTTCAAACTCCTGGCCTCAAGCAATTCTATGGTCTTGGCCGCCCAAAGTGTTGGGATTACAAGCCTGAACTACCATGCCTGGCCCAATTCTAAAATTTTTAAATTGTAAATTCCACATAAATATTCAGATTTTTTCTTTTCTTTTTTTTTTTTTTAAAATCTGGTCACACTAGGCCTACATGCTCACAAAGCACTTTATATCGAACACAAACTCTTCAATTTGCCATACTCCCCACCTGTATTAAACATGGCACACTTATTTAACACATGTGTGTTACCTGCTTGCATGATTTAAATAGTTGAATTTAGATCTAAGTACTGATCTAGATCTAATGAGACTGGAAGACATGGCAATGGAATTGAAGAAGGAAGAAGGCTGACCCC
Organism: Colobus angolensis palliatus; assembly: GCF_000951035.1. Lineage (NCBI taxonomy): Eukaryota > Metazoa > Chordata > Mammalia > Primates > Cercopithecidae > Colobus > Colobus angolensis. The sequence goes on from NW_012118376.1 coordinate 7,534,657, forward strand.
TGGTGTGAGCTGAATCCCAGAAGATTGGGAAATGAGACAGGTTGTAGATTTTCTTAGAGTGACAGCAACCTTGCATTACACCTGCATAGGGCTGTAGAGATGACAGGGGCAACTGGGGCAATCTGGGCATGAGGCAATAGGTCAAACAGATTTGGCAGACGTTCCTGTGACGGAACTTGACACTGAGTGTGTAGAGTCACCAGGGGAACCAGCCCCCTTTGACAGGACCATGAATGACCCAGCATGGATCAAGACTCGGTGCTGTCTTCCTAAGAGTGCCTGAGCCCTAGGTCTGGGACAACCTAAGGAAGGGTGTGGGATCCATGAAAAATAATGATACAGAACTGTTAGCCAACTTTGTCAAGGAGGGGAACTCTAACCATATTTAATTTAATGTATAAAAATAAAGAAAGTTATTTCCTGTCCCTGGTGTGTCACAAACACATAAATAAGCATTTAGAATGCTTAAAGAGAGCCTACAAGCAGAAAAAAAGTCCTTTACAACCTCTCTAGAGGAGACTGTGAAAAGGTGAGCTTCACTGAATTACGGAAATGAAGACTGCAGAATGATTGGCCTAATAATAAACCCACAGTGCACTCAAAAGGCTGTTAGTAGGAGACCTCCATTTCTCTCCATGTGGCCCTCTCCTTAGGTTACCTGAGTATCCTCAAGACATGGCTGCTAATTTCCCCCCAAAGCAAGCAATCCAAGAGAGAGTAAACAAGGTCATGCCTGTAATCCTCGCACTTTGGGAGGCTGAGGCAGGCAGATTATCTGAGGTCAGGAGTTTGAGACCAGCCTGGCCAACATGATGAAACCCCGTCTCTACCAAAAATACAAAAATTAGCTGGGCATGGTGGCGCATGCCTGTAATCCCAGCTACTAGTGGCAGCTGAGGCAGGAGGATCACTTGAACCTGACAGGCAGAGGTTGCAGTAAGCTAAGATTGTGCCACTGCATTCTAACCTGGGCAACAGAGCGAGACTCTGTCTCAAAAAAAAAAAAAAAAGAGTAAACAAAGAGGACTTGTTTTACTTTTAATATGACTACAACCACTCCCCAACTAAAAATGCCTGTTTGCTCATACCAGATATTTGGAGTTCAGACTGCATGTTCCTTGGTGGTTAAGTCCACAAGCCAGTTGTAATATGGTGAAATATGTATTTGGCCTTAGTCCCCATTTCCTGGCATACAACTCCTAAAATCCTTGGAATCTTCAAAATGATGTGTCTTTCGGTATGCTAATGAGTTGACAAGTGGCTGGCAGCCCAAGGTAGCTTCAGGATAGGGGCTGGTCACAGGAAAGACCAAGTTGTAATTACAGAGTTGGGACTCTCAGCCTCAGCCCCCCAACCTCCAGGAAGGGGAGAGGGGCTGAAAGTTAAATTGATCATCAATGGCCAATGATATAGCCAATCATGCCTGCATAATGAAGCTTTCATAACAACCCAAAAGGACTGGGTTTGAGAGCTTCTGGATGGCATGCCCAGAGAGGACATGGAAGTTCTTCCCCTCTTCCTCCATATTTTGCCCTATCCAACTCTTCATCTAGTGTTCATTGGTATCCTTTGTAATATCCTCAGTAATAAACCAGTAAATGTAAGTAAGTCTTTACCTGAGCTCTGTGAGCTACTCTAGCAAATTCATTGAACGTGAGGAGGGAGTCATGGGCACCCTGATTTGTAGCTGATTAGTCAGAAGTACAGGTGAAACAACCTGTGGCTTTTGATTGGCACTTGAAGTGGAGGAAAGTATCATGGGACTGAATCCTCATCCTGTGGGATCTGATACTGTCTCTAGGTTGACAGTGTGGACACTGAATTCAATTAAAACGCCCTACTGGTGTCTGCTGCAGAATTGGTTGATTCCTAGGTGTGGGGGGAAAACTCCCATACATCTGGTGTCAGAAGTGTTCTGTGTTGTGAAAGTATAGCAGGAAAAATGGAGTGTTTTTTCCTATATCCTCAGACCAGTTCTTAAAACCATAATGTGCTGGAACTCTGTTATAACACCAGCAATCTACCAAGTCTAACAGTTTTCTTAGAAATTTCAGCCTGGGTTCTACACAGAATGCCTAGGGTACATTTTCTCCAATGCTAGTAGTTCAAACACTGAATTCTACTCCATCCCTCCCACTTACCACTCCTGGGCTAGCTTGGAGGATGCCACTAGCTTTTTGGTGACAGCACTAGGTGCGTGTTTAAGGAAAAGGAGCTCTCTCTTGGGTGAGTGTTGAGAAATTCAGACATGGGACAATGACAGCAAGGCAAGCAGACAGGAGGCTGGGGTGGAATAAAGGCGGGCAGGCAGTCAGCTTTGGAAGCTCTGGAAATTGGGGATGGCAGGGGAATGGTAGATATTGCTGTTTGAAAGTAGGAAGCTTTCATAAGCCAGTTATTCTTAGGCCAGGCATTGCCTATATTCATTCTCCAACAGACTCTGTTCATACAACATCTGAGCGCCCGCCTTTGCAAAAATTATCACTGAGGAAATTACGACAGTGAAAGAGATCAGACCTAATTGACTCTATCTTGCTTCTAACCTTTAAGCTATCCTTGTTCATTCCTGGGCATAGGCTGAACCAACTTTGGGAAGGAATTCAGCTCATGGTTTGACTGAAACAAAATTGATAATAGCCCTTTCCGGAATAGACCCCGTTCTTGCCTGGGGACCAGTCTGCCTTTACAGGACTAACAAATTAGCTACAAGATTAGAAATTACAGTTTAGAGGTCATGTAGCCTCTGGCTCCAAGAGTCTGAACCTCCCCAGATTGCTCCTGGGGACAAAATCACTATTGTCAAGTCTAAGATCAGTGTGTGAGGTATTTTGCAAACTCTGCACTGGATGGATCAGCTGACACCATCCAGACGGGTAATGTGGCTCAACCATTTCTGCCATCCCACCCAGGAACAGAAGACAGCAAGAAGACCTGACTTCCACCCGCTGTGATTCCATCTCCAACCTGACCAATCAGCACTCCCCACTTCCCAAGCCCCTACCCACCAAATTATATTTTAAAACACTGATCCCTGAATGCTAGGGGAGACTGATTGGAGTAATAATAAAACTCCGGGCTCCCTCACAGCCGGCCCTGAGTGAATTACTCTTTCTCCACTGCAATTCCTCTGTCTTGATAAATGGGCTCTGTCTAGGCAGCAGGCAAGGTGAACCCACTGGGCAGTTGCAACATGTCCACCTATGTCTCTTGATAGGCCTTACTGGCAGGATCGAACTTAGCCTAGACTTTACAGTGGCTCATCTGCTTCCACTCTTGCCCCTCTTCATTCTTTGCACAGTGACCAAAATAGTCTTTCTGAAATGCAAACCTGATCATTCTATCCCCTTAGTAAAATCTTTAATGATTTCCCACCCTTCTCAGGATCAAGGTCACAATCTGAACCCAGACCTGTCCGACTGGCCCTTGCATGAGCTGCCCCTCACCATCTTCCCTGACTCATGCTCATTCTTGAGGTCTCAGCTGACATGCCATTTTCAGGAAGAGCCTCCTGACCTTCTTGTCCACATTTGGTCCCCTGCTATATGCTCTTGTAACTCCCAGACTTAACCTTCAGAGCACTAACCACCATGGTAACTGTTTAGGTATTCAGGTATGGTTGGTTTGATTTTTTTAAATGTATCTCTCCTCCACGAGGCAATAAAATCCAGAAGCACGTTAACCACGCCTAGCATGGGGCTTCTTGGTCCTTAAGACATGCTTATTAAAGAGCTGCCCAATGAACCTTTGTGTCTTTTATATTATAAAACATGTGGTTCTCCAATTTTAGGGAGCAGTCATTAGTTTTTACCATGCACCATGCAGTGTTAGAGAGCAAGGTAGGTTAGCTTTGTGGTTAAAAATTAGGGCTCTGAGCCAGAATTCCCTGGGTTTGAAATCTTACTATTTGTGTGGTATCAAGGAGGTAGTATGATGTCTCCATTGCTCAGTTTCTTCATCTATAAAAAGGGCAGGGGGATGGTGGATGATAATAGCACCTACTTCATAGGACTGTTGTGATGACTAAGTTGGTTTGAAGTGTGAAGTGTTTAGAAGTGTCTGACACATGGTAAGTATGTGAAAGATGTTAACCTATTCTTATTTACTCCAAATACTGTAAAAAATAGATGTGTTCTTATCCCCACTTGTCATATGAAAAAACTGAATGCATAAAATAGACTTGCTTCAATAACCTGTCTAAATGAATCCTTCATAGAATCTTTTCATGCTAAAAAAAACTTAAAAGGAAGAAAGAAATGAACATTCTCACATTTTTGAGAGTTGGGACTTGGAGGCTTTTGGGGTTTGGCAAGTTGAAGACAATAAATCAAAGAAACAAAGGAAGTTTCAAAGCAGTTTCAGTCCGGAGACTGCGCCATCCCTCCTGCACTTTGATATAACAAAACTTAGCATGTTCGTGAGAAGCCCAGAGCGGGAAGGAGAGACGTATTTTCCATCAAATCTGTAGTGGAGATGGGGAGCCGCTGGAGCGTGACTCAGAGCAGCAGGAACTAGCATCTCCAGGTTGCTGCAGGAAGTGAGAACAGTGGCTCCTAACCAGTGCCCAAGCGCCTCAGGAACTCTGCCAGTGTCTCCAAAGGCATAGCCATGTCCTCAAATCAAAGTCATTTGATTTCCTTTTTTAAATCTATGCTACGCATCCCCTTTGAGAGGAAGTGGGTGCCAAAGGATACCAAACAGAAAGACTGTGAGTCACTGGGGTGGCCAGTCTTCCTGGAGAGAGATGAGTCCTGCATCAGTCTTCTAAAAAGACATCTGGCAGGGACAGGGATATTCCTGGCAGCTCATTTGTAATGGCTCCAAACTAGAAACAATCCAATGTCTGTCTTAAGTAGAACAGACATATAAATGGTTGTATATTCACAGAATGAAACCCTATCCAGCAATGAGAGTGAATGAGCCACAACTATACTCAACAACAGGGACGAATCCCACGAATATACTATCGAGGCAAAGAAACCAAATGAAGTGCAAGCCAATACCATTTTCCTGTAGATTCAAAACCAGGTAATGTGCATCCATGTCAGGTGCTGGAAGTCAGGGCACCAGACAGAAGGTAGTGACAGGAGGGGCTTGGGGGCCTCTGCCCTCTTTCTTAATCTGAGTTCTGGCTACTCAGATATGTTCCTTTTGTGAAGTTCCCTGACTGGTACACTTATGTTTTGTGCACTTTTCTGAATAATATGTTCTATTCCAAACTTTTCTCCATTCTCTCCTAACCTGCTACCTCCATGACCTGAAGTCAAGTTAGTCTGGGAGTCAACAGATGACCCCAGAGTCTGTGTCATTGGAAACTGGTGCCATACAAATTAGGACGCTTCAGAGGCAGGATGCCATTTTGAGTAGAGCTCCTATTTCTGTGGTGCTGGTTCTGAGGGTTGGGGTCACAGCATTGTCCTCACCTTGGTTTCTCTCCTGTCCTCCTATCTAGTCCCAGGGGTGAGCAGCCCCTCTCTCTATTCAAGTGATCTCTAAAATACGCTTTGCAACATGGGGCTTCCCTGAGGGGTGAGAGCCAAGGCCATATGCCATTCCTGCTCATGTGTCTCAGCTGGATCCTTCACTTTCAGTCAGGATCCAGATAGGCCAGGACAGAACTAGAGCTCCAGTGGGCTGATCAGAAATCTCTCCTGCCAAACCTAATGGGAGGGTTGGGAATTTCTGCTCCTGACACCCAGTGGGTGGTTTCACAAGTTTTAGAGGGTGACTGCTCAGGTGATTGGCAGCATTGGGAAAGAGGGAAAAGCCTTTTCTGTGACTCTCACAGGCAGGATTGCAACGCAGTGTGAGCATGGAGCAGCTTGGCACAAGGCAGCGTTGAGAGTCCCCTGGCTAGCTGCGGGGATGATGTCTGATCCTGCCTGGATGCTACCCCATTCAGTCAAAGCCATGCAGCCTGAAATGGCACATGTCCCCATCCAGGCTGCCTGGGCGGGTCAGCTGGCCTGGAGACAACAACACAGCCTCAACGTGACAGTCCCCACATTCTGCAGACTTAAAAGGGAAATCCTTTGGATTCTGCCTGGACTCCTGGGGCTCAGCCCTGGCCTTGCCCTTGGGGCTGCAAAGAGGAATAAAAATATGGGAAGGCCTGTGTGTAGCTGCGATGGATTCTTCAAATGATCAGAGGTGGTTTCCTGCCTGCGAGGAGTTGGTACCCTGAGCTTCTTGTTCCTTGGATCCTTCCTTTCCTCTGCTGCTGATGCCCCCAACACCTCGCCCCCTCCTTATTGCTTCTCCTCACCCCACCTTACTCCCATGGATGTCTGCTTTTTTTATTGTGAATTTCAGCTCCCTGCTTGTTTCACCTCCGGTTACTCAAAGGTTTGCCCCAGTGTTGCTCCCCCTTTAAAAGACTCCATTCCTAGGCCTTCCTGCTCCATTCTCTCATGCCCTTCTCTGGCTTTCTCGGATTTTCATTTTCATTTCCCTTCCCATTTCTACAAAGGCAGGATGCAGAGGAAGGCCAGCAGAGGGCAAAGAGCCCGAGAGCCAGGATCAGGAGACAGGAACATGTTGGCGTGTGGCTATGGGCAAACCATAGAGACTGTCTCTGGTCATCCGTGTTCCCCACTGTTGGTGCGCCTGGGTCACCCAGGCCAGAACTCCAGTGCTGTGGGGTGTGCCAGCGTTGGTGCTGTGGTGGATGCAAAGAATGGGACTCTGCCCTGGCTTGTGCACACCTACTAAGTAACAAAATCTTCATGTCTCTCTCTAATACACACACACATATTCAGGTAACTAGATAGAGAGATAGATAGATATGTAGCTAGATTAGATAGATGATGGATGGATAGATAGATAGATGATAGATAGATAGATAGATAAATAGATAGATAGATGATAGAAAAAATGTGTCAGAATAAAAACATAATCCTATAGGCCAATAAGGACTCAATCAAAATCTTACAGGGTCACTGAATCAGAATCATTCTTCCCCTTAACTTACTTTCATGACTCTCTGCAATCAGGTGTATCTGTTCACCCTGTTTTTTCCACAATTGAGTGAAATGAGGAAGTAGTGTAAGGCTGGTTTTTCTTTTGCTGCCACAAAGGTCTACACAGTGGCTGGTTCCTGTTCACAGTGAAAATGGTCGTAACCAGATGAATGAGGGACACAAGAGACATAACACAAATCAGAGAAGTTAAAATCGAGCTTATTCCTATATGCAACTAAACCTAAGCAGAGCTCATGCCTGCCTGCTGAAGCCCCAAGTCTTCTAGGTTGATAAAGGGTACGCCCTCCATTTTCTCTGCTCCTGCCTTCCCCATCTTTTTTCAAACACCGTGGCTGATTTATCTAAGCCCTATGCTGCCTCGCAGTATTTTGAAAACAAATTAGAAAGCTCCTTCCAGTTTTCCAGAGGTGATTAAATCCAAGAAGCCTTAGGAATGTAGAGGATAGAATAATATAAACAACAGATCTGAGATAACCATGTCCGGCGGCAGTTGCGGTTAGTTACTTCTTTTCCTTTTTCGTCCATCAGTGATGGAAGCTGGATTGAGTCCACTGCATAAAGTTTGGTGGGCATAAATCTGCTATTTGATCCTGGAAAAACTCTGAGGATCTAGAGTCAGTGAGGAATTGCAGCAATGCTGGTGTTTCAAAGGGCCTAGGAAAAGCCAGGAGTCCTGGCTGACCAGCCCCGACACTGTCTTACAGGCTGCAGGTTTACCTCGGTTAGCACAACAGGCCAAGCTCTCCCTTGCTCTAAGTCGACATGATATGATTTGTTCCCTTTCGGCTGTGTCAGTTCTGCAAACCAGATACCAGCGGCTGCAGGCTCAGGAGAGCCTGCCTGTCTGGAACACCGTTTGTTTGGACAAGACAGGCCGCTAAGGCGTTTCATCTCTTTAAAACTCCCAGGGCAGACGGCATATTTGAGGAATTCCTTTTTTCAAAGATTTTTTTTTTTTCTTTTGCCCCTTCCAACATTTTGTTTAAGAGAAAATGAGATGTCTATCTTCTGTTTCCTTATTTTTTTTCAGGAAAGCAAAGGGTTGTTGACTTCCTCCCTCTCCCCTCCCTTCCTTCCTTCTTCCCGAAGGTACTCATCTGAGAAAAAGAGAACGAAGTATTGTTCCTGTTCTCTTTCTTAAGTCATTCGAAACACTGTCCCTGCGAGTTCTTTAAGTTCCCTGCAATCTGTACACAAGAGAAAGAGGGAGAGAGAGAGGGAGAGAGACAGAGAGAGCAGGGATCAGGTAAAGGAGTGGGGCTGCTGCAGCCATTCAGACCTCAGGAGCTGGTAAGTTACCCATGCAATCATTTCTGCTTCCATTTCAAGGTTCCTGGGTGGATACTGCTGTGGGCATCTTCAACAGAAAATACCTTACTGGGTATAGTCCTTAACCAAAGGATATGAGTGATAGATGGCCCAGAATTTAAGCTAATACTTTTTTTTTGGGAAGAGAATACTGATGCTTTGCAGAGCTAAGGCTGGCAAAACTAGAAATAGAATTACATTGGGACTAAGGAGGACACTGCGTTAAATCTGAATTTTGGCACAGATCATGTGGCTGGGTGAACCAGGAGCCACTGGCATATGAGATGTGTCCCGCTGGAGAATTTGCTTTTCCTCAGTACTGTGTCCTGGGAACCTTATCAGGGTGTCTGTCAAGGACTGTGGGTTTGCTCTGGGGTTTTTGTTAACACGTTGCCTGGATTGAGGTGCCCTTCTCCTGTTCTTTTCTTTCCATTCAGCATCCCCCTAAAGGAGGACTGTTAATTGTTGTATGATGGTTATTCTGCATCACTGAAGTAGGAGGGAAAGAGAGAAGGGAATGTCACTTGGAAATACTTCTGCATGTGGGGAGCTTATGTGTTCAGGTTCTCCACGCGGGTTGGGTGTAAATTTATTATTCTCTGTCAGTGGAAGATGTCATCTGCCACACGATAGAAGGCAAAGGTTTTGGGGCATACAGCTTTAGTTTTGGAAAACGATATGCAGCTAGAATGGGAGGATTAAGATGGATTGTTTATGTCAGTAGGTGGGAAAAACTAAGTTATAGACGCAATTGAAAAACATTCACCCAGCGCCTGGTTTTCCAAGCACCAAATACGGCATAGCAAGCTAGTCAAGCTTATATACACAACTAGTTTTTAAAAGTCTAACTTGCTTCGATTAAATTTGTCATAAAGGATAATGTTACCAGGAACCCATCATCACAAGCCATGAGGGAGCCGAAATCATGTTGTCAAAAATAGCTTAGCAAGGTCACTCTGAGAGACTCATTATGTTTCCCAATATTGATACTTTAATTCAGAGAGATGTCGAATGGATAAAAGCCAATGGCCATGTATACTTTTAAAAAATATTCACTGCTGTGAAATTTACTGATTAAAATCATCTGGGATGTGAAGAATAAGATAAAAATAGCTGGACTCTCATTTTTAAAATTAATTTGTCTAGACTATGCTTTAACCACATTCAAGTAATTAATCTTTATTCAAAATTGAACCATCATCTTACTAAGGATGAGAAAACATGATAGAACTAGATTGTGATGTAGCTTTTGTTCCATTAGTCAGACCTCTTTTTTCTTCTCCTTTTTTAAAGAGACTTTCTTTAGGAGCACCTTAAAATGAGCAATGTAAAGAGACGTGAATAGTGTTTGCCAGTTTGCGGATGCAAAATTATTCTAATAACAATTGAAAATTTTTTACAGCTACTCTACCACCTCCCTAACTACTCCATTTTCATAGATCTTCAGATCAAAAGGTAGCTGGAATAGATTGTCGAGGGCATTATTGCATCATTTATCAGCAACTGTGGCCCCAGAAGAAAATGCAGGTCCGCGATCTTGACTTGCTCCTTTCAGTTTCATTTCTCTTGATAATGTATTGAATTTTGTGCTCAACAAAAACAACATCACAGAACACATTCTAGTTTTATTGAGTAAAAGCATCAGATGCAACACAATAGGAAACAAATGACAGCAGAGTCATTTGTTAAAGACAAGGAAGGCAATTAAATTAAAGACAAGGAAAGCACAAGGTGGGTAGGCCAGTGGCTCAGAAAACAGCCCCAATGCTAGCATGAGTATTCACTGTGGCTTGAGATTAAGAAGCTGAGGATATGCAGTTTTCTTTTAAAGAAGAAAGTGTATTCAATATTTCCATTTAAGTTGCTAAGTCATTGCTGTGAAAATATTTCTTGAATACCAGGGGAAAAGAATTTTGGCTACCCGAAAAATAAAAGCCATCGACTAGTTTAGTCTAAGTCACTACCACTCAATCTATCTTTACTCACTCAACTCCAAGGAGTGAGTTGGCATTTGTGGAAACTTCCAGTGTGTGATTCTCTGGGGGTCATCAGAGGGCTCTTTTGTGATATCATTGGGGGAATTCCATTTTGAAGTGATCCAGAATTTGAGACACACAATATTTTATTCATTAATTTCTGCCAAAAATGTACACATAACTAAATTACAATTTCTTATACACATTCTAAATTACGTTAGAATGTGTGTCCTGATCTGTGTACTGGGATGTGAGTCAAATTAGAGTGAGTAGAGCACAGGCTCTGTTGTTATACTAATTTTGGTTTGAATTTCAGCTTCGTTGCCTACTGATTATGGCCCTCAGGGCAGGTATTTAACTGTTCTAAGTCTCAGTGCCCCCAAATGTAAAATTGCATCAACATAATGGAGTTGTGAGGATTAAATACAACTATTGACATAAAACACTTAACATAATGTTTGGCAAGTAGTAGGAGTCAATCAGTGTCAGTTATATACTTTTTAAGAGTCATATATTAACACTTAAGAGTACTGTGTTTTGTTAATACAGAGAATAGAATGAGTCTCCTATAATCTGTGTCATTATTCTTGCTTGATACTCTATCAAGGATCTAACAGAGCAGATATTATTCCTCACAGCATTAGAGTTGGGCACACATTGAGTGAAGACATTCTGAACTCTAAATTCTTATAAAATAAAAGAGTGTAGAGTTTAGTACATTGATATTCATCTTCACTAGTGGCAGAAATGGCAGATTTAGCTTCATTGAATGCAGCTATATTCAACACAGCTCAATGCAGGGGCAAGTTTGTCTTGGGATAAAAGTTTTCAACTTAGATGAACGTGCAAAGAGACTTCAGTTATATTGTAGACATTTTATTCTCCCTTTCACCCACTTCCCCAACTGCTTGAGCTCTGTGTTATTGGTGACCTTTTCCCTGGTTGTGGAGGGCTGGAGACACTTTTTTTGGAGACCATCGTGGTTGTACCATGACTCAGCTAAAGAGAAAAGGACTTAAAGTGACACATTCTCCTCCTGCCCAGGGCTGAGCACACTTGGGGTTCTCTCTCCTCAAACATTCTAATAGTGAGCCACTCACCTTCACACAGAGAAATAGAACACTGTATCACCATGGGTGTGCGTGTGTATGCGTGTGTGCGTGTGTGTGCGTGTGTGTGTGTGGTGCCTGATTGATCCAACTGCTATTTTTCTTTCACTCTAAACTTTAAGACCTGTATGACCGTTAGTTTGTCAAGTAATAATGATGCTTTTTCTTAGGTCTTAGTTAAATTTCTCTCCACTTTCCAAAAGCAAAACACACAACAGCAAAAACAACAAAAAAATCTACCACCAATAACCAAAGCCATTCAGGTCCTTTTGTTAGACTGAGAGCTTGTGATACAACAGATACGTATTTGGACACTTAACCTTAGGGACAAATCGAAGCTGAGTTGTTCTGCACTAACGTGCAAAAGGTGCCCTCTCATGTGGTTTGGTGGAGTAGAAAAAGACCAGATTGGGAGTCAGAACGCTGCTGTTCTCATCCAATCTCTGCATTTCCTAGATGCATGACTTGACAGGTTTCTTTACTTGCTTGGACCTCAATTTTCTCATCTGTGAAATGACAAAATGGGATAAATAAGTAATTTTCGAGGTGTGTGTGTGTGTGTATGTGTGTGTATTAGAAGTCACCTGGGGGCTTGTTTACAGTTTCCTCCTGCCCTACCCACTTCATGGGATGATCTATGAGACTCTTGCTGACATGCTGTGATTCTCTAAAATAGATGGTCAATGTCTTTCTCCGTCTTCTTCAGGGTGGCATTAACTGTAACTGCTCCTTTGAAGAGCCATGCTTTCAAATGGAATTCCTATTCAGCACTGGATGTTCTCTCTAGAAGGTAGTTCTGAGTATATCAAATGTTATTTTAGAAGCTATTAGTATTATGAAATAAGGAATGTCCTAGCCGGTTGAGCAATCTGATGATAATGATCAATGTTCTAGAACTATATGTAAATCACAAGATCAATTACTTAGATCTGTAAACGTTATAAATCAATATAAATAGCACTTTTTTTTTGAGACAGAGTCAGGCTCTGTCACCCAGGCTGGAGTATAGTGGCACAATCTCAGCTCACTGCAACCTCTGCCTCCCAGGTTCAAGCGATTCTCCTGTCTCAGCCTCCCGAGTAGCTGGGATTACAGCTGCCTGCCACCGCGCCTGGCTAATTTTTTGTATTTTTAGTAGAAACGGAGATTCACCATGTTGGTCAGGTTAATCTTGAACTCCTGATCTCAAGTGATCCACCTGCCTCGGCCTCCCAAAATGCTGGATTACAGACATGAGCTACTGCGCCCTGTTGAATAGCACTTTTTGATTTATCCATTTCTATATTATTTGCATCTTAGAGTGAGCATGTATTTGTTAATCAAGAAAAACACAGATACTAAGCTTTTTCTATTCCCTTTAAAAAATATTAGTAGATTCTATCTCATAAGGTTTTGTTTCTTAGTTTTTTACAATGTGTGCTGAGATGAGCCTATTTTACAAGTTAGATCCTTGTCCCTAATTTAATGGTAATGTAGAAAGGCAAAAAGATTGATAATGGTGTTTGAAAAACCAGCATTCACACATCATATTGTATGCTTCAGTTATAAGGAAAATACAAACCTTATAGAAAAAGTTGTTCTAATTTTCCTGATTTGGTTTTTACCTAAATCACTCATTTTTTTCTTGTATGATTATATGGATAATGAAATAAAGCAGCAATGGACACAGATCTCCCTCTGACAGTAACATAGAAGCAACAAATAATTTTAATGTGCACCCTTAGAAACAACTAGCCTAATGATGTCTGTTCTTTTTGACTACTCAAAAACCAAATACATTTACATAAAGCAACGGTATTTACATAAAAGAATAAGAACACGTCCTCATCCAGCATTATGTGTAATATAAGGTTCACAAGAAAGTAAGCTCCACGAGGACAAGGACTTTGTTTTGTCCACTGCTGTTTGCCCAGGGCCTACAATAGCACAGAGCCTGTCATAGATGCACAATAAATATTTGTTAAATAGATGAGTTCATGAATCAGTGGGCTGTAGAGTGAAAGATGCTATCTTTATACAACGCCAAATGAAGCTGTTAATTTGTTGCAAAAAAAAAAAAAGTTAGTCAAACTTTTTTGGAGTCTAGACAATGCCAAACTGCCAGCTTGATGTATTTATCCCTCACCTGAATTGACTGGAAGTATATGGGCTTGTTCTGCTGTTGTGTGCATGGGGCTGCTACATGTGTATTAAAATGTCATCTTGGCAAGCACCCCCAACCATTCGTTCATGGGAAATTAACATTTATCAGATAGATACACAGAAAAGACTATTGTTGCATTTTATTTTCCATTTATTTTCTGGGCAGATGATGGGTTTGCAAATTGTTTTTGGCGAAAGAGAGCATGGTCATTTGTTTTTCCTTGACTAAAAGAGCTGCGAGCCAGGATCCAGCCTTGTACGAAATGTTCAGCTCTCTGGTTTGTTATAGGCAAAGGCTGTGAATCCAAGCTAAAGGAATGCCACTTGGGCTGAATTGACAAAACACCATGGGATAAATTCAGGGAGAGAAATGTGATATCCTTGCTGAGCATAATGCCCTTTCCTTTATTTAATTCAAGGCAATTGAAGAAAGCCAAAACCACTGGATCAAGGCAGTTTTATACTTACTTGGCAAATTTAAAGTGGCAAATCTACATGTCTAATACCAAAAGTTGAGATTTTAGATGATGCTTTTTACATTTAACAACATTGGGGTTCTAGGTATCTGTTAATTGGAGTAGAAACCGAAAAGGCTCTTTCTATTAACATTGATAAAATCTCTCTTTAGTGTCAAGTACCAGGGCACACAAAGATAATTCTGGACAATTCTCCTATATTCCTTTCATAGATTATGGCCCCACTCTGACCTCATTCTGTGATGGCCACTGATACTAAATGGGAGAGTGATTTACCAACAATGGAACTACCACCACCAGCGCCAGCAATTATGGAGGAGTCATTACTAGGTTTGGGGCCTCCTCAGAACTTTAGATACTTCATTTCACTTACCCCATTCTCAAGTACGTGCCTTATTCTCCTCATCTTAGAGGTGAAGAAAGGCAACCACCTTGTTTAACAGATAAACTAGAGAAAGTACGTGATTCGCTCAAGGTCAGTAAATTAATGTTGCTTGTTTTCAGTTTCCTTAGTAAGGAAAAGTGTCATCTGTAGCTAATAATTTCTTTAAAAAAATGTGTATCCTTTAAGGTAGTAGCCTTCAAACGGGGTCCAAGGACCAACAGCATGGCACCAGCTAGAAGCTTGTTAGAAATGCGGAATCAATCCCAGTTCCATCGCAGATCTACTGAAGCAGAATCAGCATTTTAACAAGATCTCCAAGTGACCAGTTGCACATTCAAGTTTGAGCAGCACTGCCTTATGGTTTTGAACTGTTGCACACAGATTGATCTGGGAATGTAGGTCCCTATTCCAAGGAGTTACAAAGCCATGTGTTAACTTTGACCTTGTCCAAGACAACATACCTCCCTGTTAAATAGTGATATTACTGGACCAGTCTCCCATCTATTCAGCTCTGAGCAACAGTAGGCATGATTTCTGTGATCTCCCCCATGAAGTTAACTCCATATCATGGGATCCTAGCACTCTCAGAGAGGAAAGGTTGATGGTATTATTTTCAGGTGCTTTCTGAGCACCAATCATCAGAGTTACCTGGGGCAGATTTCTAGGCCCTTCCCCAGATCTAACAAAGCTGAAGAGGGGACCAAGGCTTTGCTTATTATTCAAGCTACTGGCTCAGGGTAAGAAAGCCCCCAGGGAGGGTAGTGATGAGTATTTAAGGGAGATTACCCTAAAAAACAGTTTAGCTTTTTTCAGTAGCTTGAAAAAAACATTTAGAACAGTAGTGCACGCATGAGGGAACCGCAGAGTTCTTCCAGGAAGAAAAGGTGCTCTGCCGGTTTCTTCCTTTGAGTGTTTGAGAATGGGGACGAGAAATCTTGCCGTCTGCCCTGTGTCTTCCTCAGGGAGAAAGGGAGGATCCCCTTCTCTAGCATCACAGCCAAGGAGGAGACGCCAGTCCACACGCCTCCCTCTTCCCAGTGAGAAAACTCTGTGGAAAGAATCCTTAGAGTTTCCTTTGCACTGGGGACTCACCGTTCTCTCCTGGAACAGAAATCAAGAGGGGACTATTGTTGGAGGGGTGGGGGAAGGAAGCAGCACCGGAAGAGAGCGAGGGAGAGGACCGGAATCGCCTCTGGTTCGCTGAAGCCTGGACAAAATGGGGCCTCTGCCCGGATGGAGCCCATGGCATCTCTCCTGTTACTGAGGCCCTCTGGCCACCTTCCATGGAAGGGAGGTGCAGGGAGATGAGGAATTTCAGGTTTTCAGCGCTGTTTGGTGGAACACCTACCTCCATAGTGTCCACCACTTGTTTCTTGCTGTTTTTTTAGTTCAGGCATTTTCTTTCCCACAGCACAGTGGAATTTCCTCCTTTCACCCCTACTTCCAGGGAAATTTTTCAGTTGTTTTTTCTCTTTTTTAAGTACAAAGAAGGGTCTTCTAGCATTATCCTAAAAAAGGTATATATTGAACATTTTTAGGGTACCGAAGAGTTCTATGCTTAATCTATAAAGGCGCGGTTCCTGAAGTGCTAGAATTTGAATTCTTAGGATGAGGAACATGCGAACAGTTCTGAAAGGTTGCTAGCAGGTATATCCAGAATCTCACCTCCTACCTGACTTTTCAGAGATCTGGGCAAGGAGGGACTGACTATTCCTGGCATTGTCTTTCTTGACATTCAGGAAACATTCAGTGATGCAGCAGGCAGGCAAGCAGGCGTCTCCTCCAACATGGTCTGCAGCCCTCCTGGCACCCAGTGATTTCATGGCACAATCACCTGTCTCTTACTGGGGAGAAGTCTCCAGGGGCAGAGGGTTCTTCTGGTGGCAGCCTGGACCCTAGATCTATATGGGGATGTTTGTGAAGGAATAGAGACACCAGTTTTGTGGGTAACAAAGTTCTGCTCAAAACTGCATCGTTTTGCAGAAGGTAATTCCATTCCATGTGTCTTCACATCCTCCATATGTTCAGACACATCTCACTATTTAGAATGACTGACATTGGCTCTTTTCCCCCTTGAGTCTCCTAGGAGAGAAATTTCAGCATCACATCTTTAATACATGCAGTTGGGAAGGACATTTAATGGTGAGAAAATCCCATTTCAGAAGGATTAGGACATAAAATGCCAAATGTATTTGCTCTTCAAGCAATATGGATATTTTGGGAGGGGTCATGGTTTGCTGAAGTGCTATCACTATGTACATGCACCTTACACTTGTGTATACATACACACACTGCCTACACAAAATCATTGGCTCTTATAAAAGATTATGAGCCAGTGGGTTAGCCCCAAATTGTGTGACTCAAGAATGTAGTATCTGATGTTCAATCTCTTAAATTTCCAAAGAGATTTACTGTCCTAATTATATTTTTCTTAGTGATGTTAAAAAGAGTTTGAATATTGTTAACTAGTGGGGGCAGGGAGAAAATGAGAGAAGATTTAAGTGTTACTACAAGCAATTCATAAAGCACTTCATTCACTTACTGTGTGTTGTTTTGAGAATGTGAGTAACGCAGGAAAGAATGCTACTTAGAGTCAGAGAATAGAGGATTGAGTGTACATACTGACACATGAATGGAACTAAAATGCATATGGGAATTTAGTATATCATAAAAATAACATGTATATCAGTGGAGAAAGTTGAATTATGTAATTAACAAGATTGGGACAACGGGGTAGCTATTTGGAAAAAAAAAACTTATATTCCTACTTGATTTTTTAAATTAAAATAAATTCCAGATAGATCAAAGACTTAAAATGTTAAAAATAAAAATATATGTGAACTTAAAATTTTGCTTTAAAAAGTCTTAAATAAAACAAAGAAAACATAAAAACTGTAGAGTTTTTTTTTTTTTTTTTGAATTGCAGAGTAGGAAGGGCCTTTCTAGTTTTACACAGAAGCCTTAACATTTATCATGCATTTTATTGCATTACAATAAAAAGCTTCTGCAGGGCCAAAACTCAATAAACAAAGTCAAAAGACAAACAAAAAACCAGAGGAAGCATTTGCAATGTGTATCACAAAGAGCTTAGTATAAACAGAAAAATGAGCAAACGACATGAAACACATACGTCACATAAAATGAAATATAGTTGGCTTATAAACATGCACAAAATAAAAGATATTTTAGTTCATAATAAGAAGATACAAATTAAAACTATGAGATACCAATTTTTATTTACTTTATCGGCAAAGATGAAACATTTGTTAACACATTTTTCTGTGGGGTTCTGGAGAGAGCTCTCAGATATTTCTGGTGTAACTGTGAATTAGCAGAACATCTACAGAGAGCAGTTTGTGAATGTCTATCAAAATGTAACATTGACTCCTCTTGAATTTATCCTATATAAATGAGATGCAAAAAGACAGACCTACAATGCAATGTACCTGCCACAGCATTATTTGGACAGAAAATAATTAGAAATAGCACAATTGTCCATCAATAACAGACTAGTTAAATTAGTACAATGGAATATTGTGCAGACCTACCAAACGAGGGAACATAATTGAGTCCAGAAATGGACTCTCGGTATATGTTCCATTGGATTTGACAAAGGTGCCAATGAGGGGAAAACAGTCTTTTAAACAAATGATACTGAAACGATGCCATGTCTGTAACAAAAGAAAAAATGAACTTTGGCCCTTATCTCACACTATACACATATATTAACTTGGAGTAGATCATAGGCCTGAATATAAGAGTTAGAACTATAACATTTCTATAGGGATACACAGAAGAAAATTTTTGTAACTTTGGCTTAAGCAAAGATTTCTTAGTTATGACGCAAAACATGAAATACATGAAAACATTGATAAATTGGACTTTATCAAAATTAAAGACTTTTGCTCTTCAAGAAAAAGATACCATTATAAAAAAAAAAAAAAAAAAGACAAGCAACAAACTAGGAGAAAATATTTGTGAAACGTATATCTGATAAAGGACTTGTGTTAAGAATATCTGATAAAGGGCTTGTTTTATACATATTTTAAAAGTCTTAAAATTCATAATAAGGCAAACAACCCAATTTAAAAATGGACACAAATTTTGAATAAATACTTAAAAAAGATATAGAAATGGCAAATCAGCACATCGAAGATACACAGTATTGTTAGATTATGAAAATGCAAACTAAAACCACGATGACATATCACTACACACCCAGTAAAATGCCTAAAACCAAAAAGATGGAAAATACGAAGTGTTGGTAAGGACGTGGAGAAACTGAAATTCCCATATGTTGTTGGTAGGAATGTAAAAGGGTATTGCCTCTTTGGAAAACAGTTTGATAGTTTCTTAAATAGTTAAATATATGCTTACCATACAACTCGATCATTTTACTCCTGGATAACTACACTCAAAAACTGAAATCACACATTCCCATGAAGACTTGTGTGCAATGTTCACTGCAGCATTATTCATAATGCCCCCAACTGGAAACAATCCAAAGGCTCATAAATTGGTGAGTGGAGAAGCAAAAGCTGGTTTATCTATGCAGTGGAATACTACTCAACAATAAAAAGGAACTATTGACATATGCAACAATGGATGAATCTCAAAATCATCATGCTAAGAGAAAGAAGCCAGACACAATATTATTAAAGGAACCAGACACACAGTAAATTTTGAATGATTTTGTTTATAAGAAATTTCGAAAAGCACAAAACTATAGAGACAGAAAGTAGATTAGTGCTTTCCTGGGACCAGGGGTGGGAGCAAGATCGGCTGCTAATGGACATAATGGAACTTACTGGAGTGATGAAATTATTCCAAAATTGGATTTTTTGATGGTTGCACAACTGTATAAATTTTCTAAAACACATCATACTGCATATTTTAAAACACATGAATTGTATATCATGTAAATTATACTTCAATAAAACTGTTTAACTTGAAAAAAAAAGAGGCAGCTTTATAAGTTCTGATAAGGGAGCAATCTCCAACCTGTATAGTTAAGTTAAAAGGCCAAGGTACTTTAATTCTACAGAGTGCTATCATTTTTGTTAAAAAAAGAAAGAAAGAAAGAAAAAAAAGTGTATTTTTCATGTGTATAGAATATCTCCAGAAAGATACAATCGACTTGCTGATAGAATTTACCTTTGGACGAGGGAGTAGGCTGGCTGGGAGACAGGGATGTAAGGAAACATTTAACTATACTTCCTTTTTGTACCAGGGTGGGGTGGGGTTTTTGAGACCCATGTGAGCCATATCAGCTCTTTTATAGTGGGCACATGTCTGAGCCTTTGTTTTCTCATCTGTAAAATAAAGCCGATCTTTAAAGATACTTCTGATTTTAAGTACCATGCTCTGAGAATTTCTTTAGGGATGAGCATCTCTCACCTGCCAACATTCCTCTCGTTCTTTCCCTGCCAGCATGTCACCAAATGCCACATATAAAACCACAACCAAAGGCTTTGTTCCTTTTCATTCAGTTGCCTCTCAGTTTATTGGGGCCATGTTCTCTTGTCACATATGTAAAATATGTCAACCATGGTGAAACGGCAGCCTAGAAAGCTAGGGGCAAACACACAAGACAGTATACAGTATACAGGAGCAGTTACAACCATGTCCTAGGGGCAGCTGCTTGAGATGAAACCCCAGCCACCTCGCTTGCTAGCAGCGTGACCATGGGGAGTTCACCTGTGCGGTTTCTTCATCTGTATAACAGGTATAAAATAGAATCCCCTCTTTGGGTAGGAATTAAGAGTGATAATTCATGTAATTAGTAATATTAAATAAGCAGTTAGCCCTTTTAATTATTAATCTGAACTCCCCTACTCATGGGACCAGGAGCTTTCCTGGGAGTGGGGGAAAGAAAGGCATGTCAGTTAACAGGTTGTATATTCATTACCACTGTGAACTGGGGGTCCTGGCAGGGACGAGATGGCTTATTTTTTCACGCAACAACCCAAAGGGAGAGGCTGGAGTAAATTCTGCTCCCCACAAGCCAATATCAATGAGGGAAACTTCTTCAAGAAACTTCTTCCAAGATTCTATCTCCTGGAGTCAGTTTCATCCTGAAAATGTGAAGAAGGCAAGCTGTAAAACTACAAGATTGTGACATTATGCGGGGGGTTGAGCCAGTTAAGTTACAGTGAGTTTCAGTTTACATGATAAATGTGCCTTAAATTACATTTGGATTAAAATAGTACTGAATATTAATATGGGGACACTTGCATAACCTCCTTGCCATGGTAGTCATTCGACAAAAATGAGTTGTTGCTTCAAATCAAACGAAACCGAGTCAAATACCTCTAATTACCATGATATGTGCATGCTCCTGTTTCCCAACTTCAGTCTCAGTGCACAAGCAAGGGTTTTATCTAAATCCAGACAATTATCTGTGAATCCCTGTAACTTCAAGGGTCTCAGTCATGGATAGTAGCCCTCCTGACACCAAAAAAAAAAAAAAAAAAAAAAAAAAAAAATCTGACAGCTTTTAAAGGAGCTGAATTTCCCCTGTGTGTATAAGGTGATAGCAGACTCCTTTTCATGATCAGATCACATTTTAGAACCAGATTCTAGAAGGCACAGATCAGTTTAGTGGTTGCTCTGCTTAATAATTCTTTCGTGTCTGTCTTCTCTTCTTAACTACATCAGAACTGTGTTTGTCAGGGACCGTATTTTAAATGATGTTTGTACTCTCTAGGACAAGAGGCTCTCCAAATTCTTGCTGGTCTCACATTAATTCTTTCAGATCCTTTGAAGAAATAACAGCTCTTATTATCCCTATTTTAGAGATGAGGAAACTACAGCTCAGAGAGAGTAAAGGATTCGGCTGAAGTCATATAGCTCCATGGATCTGAAGGGGAATGTAGAGTTATTGCAAAGAGTCTGTACATAGATGTCAAGTGCTTAATGTTTTTGGACTGACTAAATAATGGTTTAGAAGTATATGGACCTCTGTTTATGTTATAATATATGTTATGTTATGGTTATGTTACAGTAATTAACGCATTCATTGATTAAATATAAATTTTAAGACTGGGTATAGTAGCTCATGCCTGTAATCCCAGCACTTTGGGAGGCCAAGGTGGGCGGATCACAAGGTCAGGAGTTTGAGACCAGCCTGGCCGACATGGTGAAACCACACCTCTACTAAAAATACAAAAAAAAAAAAAAAAAAAAAAAAAAAGCTGGGCCTGGTGGCTGACACCTGTAATCCCAGCTACTTGGGAGGCTGAGGCAGAGGAATTGCTTAAACCCAGGAGGCAGTGGTTGCAGTGAGCTGAGATCATGCCACTGAACTCCAGCCT
The DNA here is from genome assembly GCF_000951035.1 of Colobus angolensis palliatus. Taxonomy (NCBI): domain Eukaryota; kingdom Metazoa; phylum Chordata; class Mammalia; order Primates; family Cercopithecidae; genus Colobus; species Colobus angolensis. Next base: position 7,556,343 of record NW_012118376.1, read on the forward strand.
GGGCAACAGAGCAAGACTTTGCCTCAGGAGAAAAAGAAAAAAAAAATGCTAATGTTACTGAATTCAAAATAGCTTTTATTTCGTATTTTTCTAACTTATTAGTAAGGTGCAAAATGGGTTTATTTTTTAAACTTACAAGAGGTCCTTGATCTGAGAAGTCTGGAATCCGCTGAAGTAGACCAAAGCTAGGGCTCACTAACAAATTGCAGAAGGTGTGTTTAGAAGAATCTAGGTGTTCCGGTAGCAAAGAACATTTCTATTCTTCAGTTGCTACCTATAATAGGTTTGCATACTTGATCAAAGTCTAGAAAATGGTGGAAGTATTGATCATCATTGTTTAATTTCTTCCTTCATCTAACGACTATCTCCCAAAAAACTTCTAATTCTTTCCTTTATTATCTGTGTGACCTTGGGAAATTTGCTTAACTTATTTGTGTCCTAGTTTCCTCATTGACAAGGTAAGGAGAATAGTAGTACTTACCTCAGAGGGTGCTGTGATGGTCACATGAGTTAATGCCTGTGATGTCTTTAGCATATTCTTGTCACATAGGAAATACCCAGCAAATATTATTGTTGCTGAATACTTGAGACTGTTTTTGACACATAGTTGGGGCTCAACAGACATTTTTGGAATGATTTAGTAAATAAATGAAAATGTGAAGTAGGAATAAGGGCAGTTCTGTATATATAATTTTTTAATTACATTTCTTTGGTCACAGGCAGGCAATTAGGACAGCTGTTTTGTGCCGAGGCTACATTTGGGGAATATTCATTTCGGTGAGCTCAAGCTAGAGAGCTGATGATGTTTCTGTATTTTCTGGCCCAGCAGACTTCAGAGGTTTATCAGCTTTATCTACTAGATGTATCACAACATGCATTTAAGGGATCAGGCAGGAAGAATTTGGGCTTGGAACTGATGTGAAGTAAAGGCTTTATTCCTCATTAAAAACCGTAAGAGGAAACAAGGCCATTAGACTCTTCAAATGGGAGAAGAGAAGCGACGCTTTCTTGCCACAAACCAAAATACTGAGGACCACAGCTGTAAGAAGGTCAAAGGAAGTTAGAATGACCTTTCATAGCAGGCTGAATGTTTAGCCAGCTTAAGATTTTACTTTCAGATCATCCCAGGGATAGCTATTTGGTTTACTACATAAACAACCTTCTAGCCTTATAGAAACAGTTGTTTTTGCTTTTGTTTTGTTTTTGTGAGGTTTTGAAAGTAGGAAAAAAAGAACCTATTGCTTGACTTTAAAAGATGAGCTGTCCTGAGTTTCAGCACTGGCTGACATGGTTGGTTTTTGTTATTGCTGTTGTTGTTGTTTGTCGTTTAACAAAGGTATTTGGCAAATGGGCCAATGAAGAAAATATCAGTTTCTCAGACTCCACTGCTTCTTCCAAGACTAAGCAGTAATCAGATGACAAGTCATAGTGATGATAGCAGCTAGTGCTCCTTGGCACTCCACGTTGGGGAGGCCCTGTGCTGATGCTACAGACACTAAAGTAAGACCCATTTTCTGCCTTACAGAACTTTCTAGGCATAGTTACAATAAGGGACATTAATATACTTCCCTGTCACCTATATTCACTGATCCCGTGTCTACCCACTGGAATCAAATAAAATAAATCAAATTCTTTTCAATGTCAGCTCTTAAGTATTTAAACATAAGCCATCAAGAATCTAGGTCTCCAACACACTTCCTTATTAACATGCTAGGGAACTCCAGCCATCTAAGTAAGGTATGGTTTTATGTCTCCTCACCAGTAGGTCACATTGCTTTGCACACTCTCTAATTTGCTCCTCACCATAATGTTTGACCCAGAACACTCCTCCACCACCACCATTCCAGTGGTTTTGGCCAGTACAGAGTGGAGCTGGGCTCTCCAGGGCGAATATTCAGTATTCAGGGTCATAGCAACTGCTGGAATTCTTCCTCAAAAAGCCCAGTGAAGGGACCTGGAGTAAATAAATAAGAAACTTGAAATAAAATGGTTGATTTTCTTTATTATATTTTTAGATCCCCAGCTCTAATCTTGTCCTAGGTCTTCCTCCTTTCTCTGTAGAACCATGAGAATATTTTCTTACCAGTGTTGTTAGGCAAACCAAATACTAGTATACTTGCCATTTATTAAGTGTCTTTTTCTGGCATCCGGTGTTTTAAATTTATTATTTTATGAAATCTTATAATAACCAGGCAAGTTGGGTTATTATTATTTTTTATCCCCATTTTCCATAGGAGGAAACTGTGGCTTAGAGATTAAGTAACTTGCCACAGTTCTAGAATTCAAACCCGGGGCTGCCTAACTCCCAAGCTTCTGCTCCTTCTCACAAATCACTCAGTGTCTCTGTGATATATTAATAACATACTTGGACATACTTAGTACTTTGGCTGGACGTGCTAAGTGCTCAATAAATGTTAGTTTCCCTTTTTCTCATCATCCTTCCAAATAATCACATGCAACCTAAAAATGAGGAAGAGGGCTTAGAGTGGACACAAGTGTGTGCCAGGTTCCCAGAGTGGTCAGATAACATGAATTCTGCAGTGACGTGCCTTTGGCCATGTACACCCCTTCTGTGGGGCTGTGGGCCAGCCCTACATCTATTAACATGTACTAGGCCAACTCGTTTACTATCAAGGAATGTCTGGCAGTTCTTTCTAACCAATCCCTACCCCATATAGTTTCTCCTTATTTCTTCAAATAATTCTATGCACTCCCTAAACCATTCCATTAAATCCAGTGGGTTTTGAGAGCTCCACAGCAGCTCAGAGCTGGCCCTGTCTTCTTTGGACTCAGAGTCCACAGGTCAGGGAAAGATGTAGATAGCGCATGCCATCATGGAGAAGAGGGTCTCAGGGCAGGCTTCTCTTTGGCTCCTCCTACCATTGCTGGGGGTCTTTGCGCTCTTCTGAGAGCTGCATACTATGTTACTTACAGCAACTATCATGCTCAAGTTCAGTAGTTCTCAACTTGGGGCAGTCCAGTGCCTACAGAGGTATTTGAAAATAGGGAGGGTGCTTCCTGGTTTTCACAAGTACTAAGGGGCACTTTTGGCATCTAGTGGCTGGGGGTGGGCAGGGATGCTAAAATCCTGCAATGCACACAACAGTCTGGAATGATGAAAAATGGACCCCAGGCCAGGCGTGGTGGCTCATGCCTGTAATCCTAGCATTTTGGGAGGCCAAGGCAGGTGGATCACAAGGTAAGGAGTTTGAGACCAGCCTGGCCAATATGGTGAAACCCCATCTCTACTAAAAATACAAAAAAAAAAAAAAAAAATTAACCAGGCATGATGGCGTGCACATGTAGTCCCAGCTGCTTAGGAGGCTGAGGCAGAAGAATCGCTTGAACCCGGGAGGCAGAGGTTGCAGTGAGCCGAGATTACACCATTGCACTCCAGCCTGGGTGACAGAGCAAGACTCTGTCTCAAAAAAAAAAAAAGAAAAAGAAAAGAAAAAGAAAAATATACCCCAAATAGCAATGCTGTTGCGCCCATTGAGAAGGCCGGAGCCACCACTGTCTTCTTGCCATTGTCCCTCCATGCCCAGCACAGTGCCCATCCCTTCACAAAATCTAAGTACAAATCTCATGAATATATGCTCTCCTTGGTACCTTGCCATCTTTCAGCATGTCTCCTCTCCCAGGGGAGCTGTCCTGCTTGCTTGTCATTTCTGGAACCGACTTCAAAAGTGAAGGCTTTATTCAGCTCTATCTCATCTGTTTTCCATTCCTTTTTCCTCCCTTATTCTCAAAATTTTCAAAATTGACCTTCTAAATTGACCAATTATGATTTACCCTTTGAGTAAAACTCAAAGACATGGCTTTGTAGAGTAATTTTAGGTAGGAGCTTTTATCTCCACTATAGAAGTAAACACTCCAAAAAGTATTTACATTGATGGTCTAATTGACTAGGTTGTTAAATGATTAAGTGATTTGGCCAAAGCAGCAACAGTGGCCCTGTTGACTTCCCTTCTCTGACCCTTGAAGCTACTCTTGAAGCCTGGAACTTGTGGAGGAAGGGAAGGGGGTCTTAAAGAGTCAGCAAGGAAGAAGCTCAAGCTCAAGCTCTGACCTGTTCATCATTTCTGCTGAAATGTCAGGAAAGCTGGTACTAAGCAGACTAAGGACTGCAGCTCCCTCCAGACAGATAACCTGCTAAAAGAGAGTCAGAAATGTGTCCCCATGAGATGCCTGTATCCTGATTCCAGTTAAGTGATAGCAGCATGATGCTGCTGCAGTATGGAGCATTATCTGTGGTTGGAAATTTTCAGAGGTTGTGGGTTTTACTTTCTGGCTGATTCCCTTGAGAAGACCCTTAGTTGTTTTCTTTTTCGTAAATTTCAGAGAGAAGGTTCTCTTCCCGTCATGGGAATTCCCAACTCTGCTCCATTCAGGGGCTCTCCCATTTTCTTAAAGGGTATTAGGGAATACTTTTAAAGGTCTTAAAACAAAGTTCATTCTCATTCTTCTCAAATTGAAAACAACTTTCTGAAGGGTAGCAAAGCTCAGGGCTGGTAAGTGTGGGCTGGGAAAAATCATGGAGTGGAGAAATTTGGTAAGAGGGGAAAGAACAAACATTTACTTAGCACTTTCCATGTGCCATGCACATTACCTATTCAGTACATTATTTAATCTTCCTCCAGTTCCACGAAGAAATATATTAGTCTGGATGGACGAGGTTATGCTCCATTAACAAACAACCCCTAAATCTCCTGGCTTTTTAAAAAAGAAAGAAAACAAGAATCTATGCCTTACTTGTATTACATATCCACTATATAAATCCAGATCATCTTACCTTTAGGCCCTAGACTGACAAAATAACTGTTATCTGAAATGTTTCAGGTTGCTATGGCAGAGAGAGAGAAAATAATATGAAATTATTGACTATTTCTTTCTTTTTTCTTAATTTCTTTTTTGAGATGGGGTCTTGTGTTGCTCAGGCTGGTCTTCAGCTCCTGGGCTCAAGTGATCCACCCACCTTGGCCTCCCAAAGGGCTGGGATTACAGGCATGAGCCACCACGTCTGGCCAGAATTGTGGGCTATTTCTTAAAGATTCCACAAGGAGATGACACATGTCACTTGTGCTCATGTGCTCACATTTTTTTATCCAAAGCAAGTCATTTGCCATGCCTGCCTATAAAGGGATAGGAAAATGCAATACAACCATGTGCCCAAAAGAAGAGCTAGAAATATTTCATGAATAAAGTATTCTTGTCTCTCTTTTATAGCTGAGGAACTGAGGCTTAGGGAAGTTAGGAAGTGATGGAGCTGGCTTTCAAGACCAGGTGTGTGATGTCAGCTCCTGAGCTCTTTGCTCTCCTATAGTGGGTGCATTTCACAAGCATGTTCCGCACATGGTATCCAACCTCTTCTCCAAATGCAGTTGCTGGGCTGAAGTGTTCTTGGGGCTTAAGAGGGTATGCACATGCCCCAGATGTGGACAGTTAAAGCAAAAGCTAAATCACTGTGGCTCAGCTATTATTTCATTTTGCCCACTTCAATTCTCTTTCAAGGGATTCAACACATTCGATGCGAAACCATATGTAAAAGAAGTGGTATCTTTGAACACATGCTAGATTTTTCTTTTGAATCCTAGTCTCAAGTATCATAGATTTCCTTGCTTATTACTTTTATTGGTTAAATAATAAGAGAACAGTTGCTCTGTTCTTACTTTGGTAAGGCTGTTGCCTGGTGGATGTTCATAACCCAGGGAAAAGAATGTCCCCAAATTCCCTCTATTTCTTTCACCCAAAACAGTCTCCAGGAAGAAAAAAAATCTTTGTTCAAAGGAGCAATAAAATAACAAGACTGAAAGACTGAATCCACCAGCCCTTAGAAAATCAATTCCAGCATTTCTTCCTCCTGGAACCCAGAGGAAGCACCCTGTTATGTAAGTTCTTTGTTTTCTTTCTTTCTTTCAGATAGAGTCTCACTCTGTTGTCACCCAGGCAGGACTACAATGGCACGGTCTCAGCTCACTTCAACCTCTGCCTCCTGGGTTCAGGCGATTCTTCCCCCTCAGCCTCCCCAGTAGCTGGGACTACAGGCATGCACAACCACACCTGGCTAATTTTTGTGTATTTTCAGTAGAGATGGGGTTTCATTATGTTGGCCAGGCTGGTCTTGAACTCCTGACCTCAAGTGATTCACCCACCTCAGCTTCCCAAACCACTGGGATTACAGCTGTGAGTCACCACATCCAGCACCCTGTTATGTCAGTTCTTCTCAGATGTATCTATTTCTAATGGGAGGGAAAAATCTGAAGAAGAAATCCTAAGCAGCCAGCTACAGGTAGAATTTCAGACTTTAACCTGTCCTGGTATTTCGCATTTTGCTCTGTAACATACCCATATTTGTCCACTACTACATAACCCAGAAGACACTCTAACTTATTCTGTGGTTTCCAACACACCTAGGAACTTAAACTGAAGCCTTCCCCATTTTTTTTTTTTTTTTTTTTTGAGACGAAGTCTCGCTCTGTCGCCCAGGCTGGAGTGCAGTGGCACGATCCCGGCTCACTGCAAACTCCGCCTCCCGGGTTCTCGCCATTCTCCTGCCTCAGCCTCCTGAGTAGCTGGGACTACAGGTGCTGCCACCTCGCCCGGCTAGGTTTTTTTTGTATTTTTTTTAGTAGAGACGGGGTTTCACCGGGTTAGCCAGTATGGTCTCCATCTCCTGACCTCGTGATCCTCCCGTCTCAGCCTCCCAAAGTGCTGGGATTACAGGCTTGAGCCACCGTGCCCGACCAAGCCTTCCCCCATCTTTTAATGGCAATATGCTTACCATCTGAAAGTGGGTCCCTGAGGGAGAGGGACAAGGGTTGCTGTCAGGCTAGGGGCATGGTGATTGCCCCTTGGCAGCTAGAGTATCCCAGAAGCCAAAGAGGATGATGGAAAGGAGGAGGGTGGGGAGGGGTGGGGGGAGAAAAGAACTGTGAAATGATATCAGAAGACTAGGAATAACCCCAAATATGGCCTAAAAAAGCACATGGAAATGACTTGGAAACAAATTACTGAAAACATAGTTGTTAGGGGACTACATATATTATTCATTATATTTTTCTGATTCATTAAAGAAGACAAAGTACTTTGTCCAGAGCAAAGCAGGTTTTAGCCTGAGGCAAATTGTTTAACCTTGCTAGGGTCCAATCCATAAAGCAGAGCTCAAGCGCTGCTCAGCCTAATGAGGTGTAAAGTTTGCAAAACTCTTTGAAGGCAGAGAGCTCAATTTGACTATTATGCATTATTGGATAAAATGCCAGTTTAGGAAGGAAACTCTCCAGTAGCATTATATGTGCCTTAACTGGTAGCCAACCAGTAGAGCTGGTTGTCAATGCTTCATGACAGAAAGAACCCAATTATTGATCACTTAACATGGAAAATAAGCATCTGGGCTTGGTGGCTTATGCCTGTAATCCCAGCACTTTGGGAGGCTGAGGCGGGTAGATCACCTGAGGTCAGGAGTTTGAGACCAGCCTGGCCAACGTGGTGAAACCCCATCTCTACTAAAATACAAAAATTATCTGAGTGTGGTGGCACTTGCCTGTAATCCCAGCTACTCAGGAGGCTGAGGCAGGAAATCGCTTGAACCTGGGATGCAGAGGTTGCAGTGAACCCAGATTGGGCCACTGCACTCCAGCCTGGGTGACAGAGCAAGACTCCACCTCAAAAAAACAAAGAAATAAGGCAGGCAGTAACAAATGGCATGCACCATTACAGCATTGGCTTGGTTTGGAGACAGATTCCTGAGCTAAAGAAGGCCCCATTTACTGGAATGGAAAAATATAAGGCCAGGAAATTGCTCAGAGGTCTCCTGTCTTTTCCTGTACACATGGGATGCACTAAGTGTTGGCTACTGTTTTGGATCAGAATCTCAGTTTCAGAAATAGCCCAAGTCTGTCCTTGGGAAGGGAGAGAATGTTTTGGTATATTTGCGTGTGGTGGTGTGGGGCAGGGGAGGTACAGAGGATGTTGGGAGGAGCCAGTTAGACCCTCCCTGAATCCAAACTGTTTCCTTGGGCCTCACAGTCATCAGAACTGAGCTGTAAGATTGGGCGGCCAATCTGTGTGCAGGGAGCCTCCAAGTCTCCTGAACTAGCACCAAGGTAGAGCCGAGTTGGTCCCACTGACAGCACAGGCCAATTCTGCATGTTCAAGTCCAATGGCTGGTCTCAAGTCTGCCTATTTTTCAGGTGCATAGGCTGAGCTTTAGTCTCACAGTCAACAGATATTTGCCAGGCAACAACCTCTCACCAAACATTATTTTAGGCAGTAGGAATATATAAGGAAACAAAAGACAAATATTCCTGTGTACAGGGAGTTTGCATTCTAGTGGAGGAAAATGAACAACGAATAAAGTAAGGTATACAGTGTGTTAGAAGATATGGAGAAAAATTAAATCGGGAAGGAGAGAGAATCGTGAGTGCTTGGCAGCTGGAGTTCGGGTGGCCTCACTTCAGATGCGGTATTGAGCAAAAACTTGAAGGAAGCAAAAGAGGCATGTGGGTATCTGGGGGAAGAGCTGTCCAGGCAGAAAGAACAGCGAGTAAAAGGCCCTGGGGTAGGAGAATGGCTGGTGTGTGCCAGGAACAACCAGAGGCTGTAGAGTGGGAGTGGAAGAAGCAAGTGAGCGGGTGGTAGGGCATGAGGTCGTAGGAGTAACAGGGAGAAACTTCATGTAGAGACTTGTAGGCCACTGTGTAGACTGTGGCTTTTACTCTGAAATAGATGGAAAATCACTAGAGAGTTTTGAGCAGGAGAATGACAAGATCTGATTTACATTTTAATAGAACCTGCCTGACTATTGTGTCGAGTAGATAGGAGCCCAAAGGAGAAGACAGGAGAAGAGTCAGGAGGCTGTTACAGTGATTCTGGAAGGAACCTCTGGTGGCTTGACCAGGGTAGAGGCAGTGGAAGTGGTGAGAAGTGCTTGGATTCTGGACAGATATTGAAAATGGAGCACATAGGATTTGCTGATTCATATACCAGGGTACTCAGGTGGCCTGTCCAGGAACACATTAGTGAACTGGAAAGAGGTGATAAAGAAGGAAGGAACATAGCTAGAGCAGGCAGGACTCCAGTTGTTCTTCCTTTGTTCCTTTCTTTAACTGAGGGTCTGTTATGGGGCAGGCACAATAGTGACTGTGAACTAACAGGATCCCTGACCTCATGGAGCAAACAGTATGGAGAGAGTCAGACATTAAGTGAATAATCACACAAATCCATGTAAAATGACACTCTAACTTAATGTGCTGAGTGTCGGTGTTGAAAAATATTTTTTCAGCATTTAATCAAGAGAATACAATAATTACTAAATATTTTTAACATTTTTTACTAAATTTTTGAAATCCAGTGTGCATTTTATGTGTACAGCATCTCTCTATTCAGGTTAGCTGCATTTGACGTGCTCAAAAGCCACATGAGTACTGAATTATACAGCACAGCTCTAAACCATCAAGCCACACATATTTTAAAGTCATGAACAAAGCGCTGGAAATATAGGTCCTTCTCCGGTAATTTAAAAAGTGGGTAATACCTTAAATAGAGACTCCTGCATTTTAAAATTGAATACTTTGTCATTAATTAGCTGTGTGCATTTGGGGACATCAGCTTACTACCCTTTACCTCAGTCTGTAATAAGGAAGTGTGATGGGGCTGGGTAATGTGTACCTACCCCTTTCAGTCTTAATGATCATTGACTCTGGATAAGGAAGTTCAAATAGTTTTTCCTTCTCTTGTCATCTCTCCTGAAGAGACCTTTCCTTTCAACCTTAACTCTTCTATGATATCTGAAAGGTGGGATTTAACTAGTTCAATAGTGAACTGACAAAACTCCAAAATGACCTTCACTCCAAAGCAAAGAGTTGAATTTTTCTAGAGGAATATGAATACTGACTATTTAAATGATTAATGAAACTATTGAGTTTTAGGTATAATATATTATTATGGCTAAGTTTTAAGAAAAAGTCCCCATGTTTAAGAGATACGTTCTGAAATATTTATAGATGAAAAAATATGATGTCATGGATTTGCTTCAAAAGCGTCCCAATCGGAAGGTGGGGAAGTGAGTGGGGTATAGGTGAAATGAGATTGGTCATGAATTGAAACTAAGTATAAGCACAGATATTATCCCGTCTACTTTCACAGTTTGAACTTTTCCATAACTAAAAGTTTTTTTTTAAGCAGATCTTCAGACTTTCTTAGATTTTAAACTTTCCTTTAAATACTGTGTATCCCTCATGGTGCAGATGAAAAAATCTGCTTGAGGGCCATGAGCACATGATTCTTACTTAATACTCCAGTGGGATGAAGACCCGGGCCCATCACTCCCATCATGGTTTAAATATCTCTGGCAGTTTTAGCGGTAACACAACTTTGTTCTCCCATCCTTCCCCCATACAGTTTAGGATCAATATTTAGAAGTGAAAGGCTGTCTCCACTGTGATTCAAGGAGAACCCAAAACTCTGCCAGAGCCACACAGGTGTCCAGGGAGCATGGCGATATATCACGGGTTTGTACAAAGTACACTGAAAATCTAGAAAGGTGCCGATGCTTGGCTCACAGGCACAAATAGTGTTACTTCTTCCCCATATTGTGGAAGCTACATGCCACAGAGACAGGTAGGGGCTATCTGAGAAAGCATCTCAGAGGGAATGTGACCTCAAAGGCCAGGAAGTCAGCATCTGGGACCCACCACAGGGGTGGGTATAGGTCTCTTGTTGCCCTGGGTTGCCTGGGCATTATCTAAATGTCTGGCATAATGCTCTAAGTTCAGTGGGAGCTTTCTGGTCTCACCTGTTCACTTTACCCTCTCAAACATCATGATAGAGGATGAAGAAGCTGGACCTCATCTCTGAGTTTCTACCCAAGACATTGTGAGGGGCTGAATGGTAAATGGAGAGCACGGGACAACATTGCAGGATTGACACCTTCAGGTACCTTTGCCTGACCGGCATGGATCTTCTAGCTTCAACACCACTAGATGCCTGACTTCTCACCATGAATTACAGCATTCACTCATTTTTACTTCCAAAGGAAGACTACTGCTAATTTCCTTAAAACAGTGTCTACAAAGAAGGAGAACAGGACTCAGTCTGGGAATGTTTTCCTTTTGCATTTTCATCAGCCAAAAAAGTATTGAGTTTAGGGTACCAACATACGGTGCAAATGTTAATTTTAAGGGAAATTTGGCACACTCAGCATGCTAAACTGTGCTACTTTCTACACATGTGATACTTGGCTTCAGTGGTGGCAATACAGTGCCAGATTTTCTTAAATGTCAGGCATTTTAAGAGATGGTTTCTCAGAATTTAAAATCACACACACACACACACACACACACACACACACAATAGAAATGCGACTATGATGTTTCTAAATAAAATAAATTTGACCCCCATAGGAAAACAAGGCAACAGCTCTCTGGAGCCTGTGGTGGACCATAGGTTGACTCTCAAACACCTGTACAGTGCTGTTTTAAGCTATAAGCAATATGTTGTAATCCCATAGTACATTAATATGATGATAATCTGCAACATAGCATATCCAATGTTTACGGCACATAGATGGTTTCCCTTGAAGGTGCCCCCTGTCTGTTGAAAGAACTCACTTATGGCCGGGCACTGTGACTCAAGCCTGTAATCCCAGCACTTTGGGAGGCCGAGGTGGGTGGATCAGGAGGTTAGGAGATCAAGACCATCCTGGCTAACACGGTGAAACCCCATCTCTACTAAAAATACAAAAAATTACCCGGGCGTGGTGGCGGGCACCTGTAGTCCCAGCTACTTGGGAGGCTGAAGCAGGAGAATGGTGTGAACCCGGGAGGCGGAGCTTGCAGTGAGCCAAGATCGCACCACTGCACTCCAGCCCGGGTGACAGAGCAAGACTCCATCTCAAAAAAAAAAAAAAAAAAACCTCACTTATGCTACCTAAATCAGAGAAGCAGGTGAGAATTATCCAGAGGAGTCCCAGCAAACGTCAGCATTTGGTAGTCCTTATTGTCAGAATAGTTTAATACTGAAATACGTTGAGCCTGGAACCCCACACTTCTTCTTACTAAACTTCCCCTTGACTACTTTGGTTTATCAAGTTTATCCTAAGCACAGATCTGACTCTCTCAACTTCATTGGCTCATTACATGATCTTGGGGGATCTTTTCTAGGTCATCACCCATGTCAGAGAGAAAACATTCATTTCAAGACTGTTTTGTCTCTACTTATGAGTCCGAGTCCAGATTTCTAGTTATTTTCATACTCCTGGAAGAGCAAGAAACCTAATGGTGTACTTCCCAATGGACTGATGAAACAGTGCAGGGGAGGAGGAAATTGAGAATGATACAGAGCTTTACAGGGACCAGGACAGAGCCAAAGTCATCCGGCAGGAAGGAATATACGAACTGAGATTCCTGACACGTGGGCTCTAGAACTTTAAAACTCTCATATCTTGCCCATGCCTCTATCATGAATAAACATGAATAAAACCTGAACTGGAGGATATCAGAAACGCTTTCCCACGCTCTAAACATTCTATAATTAATTCTCTTCCCCTCAGGGGTTTTGGGGGAACTAAATGTACTAATGGGTATGAAAATTTTTGAAATAATTGAGAGTTATCTCAGTGTAAGTTAGCACAACATCATGAAATAATTATCTCAATAAACCTAGAATTCTTTCTTATTCTTATTATAATGTTGGGTCAAATGTAGGAGCTTACTTAATGTCAGGTGGAAAATAAAAGGTGTCATAGAAGACAAAAAGACACGTTTATAGAATAATATAAGTATAAATTAGGTTGACCTTTTGGGAAAGCAATTTAGCACTATGTATTAAGACTTGAAAATTAATATACTTTCACTCTGTAATTCTATTTCTAGATAATCTAATCTAAGGAAATGATAGAGACGTAACAAGGATTTATGAACAAAGTTGTCTACTGCAGTGCTATTTGTCTAATGCATAGAGATATGTAGTAAGTAGTGCTGTAAAAGAAAATATATTCATGCATAGTAAAAGACTTGAAAGAAACAGACCAAAATATTAACACAGTAACTCTTGGTGGTAGCATTATTGATTATTTTAATTTTCCCTCTTAGATATTTCAGCATTCTATTTACAATGGTAATAAATTTATACTATTTAAAGGTCATTAAAAATAAATTGTATAAACTTGTTCACCTTAATCTAATCCTGGTACCAACATATTTTGTCTTTTAATATGTCTGATCAGTAGCCAGCTTATCTGAACTGCTTTCAGGGCTTTCTTCTGTTCTTTGCTAACCATGAGGCTGCATGGGCTTTATATTATGGCTATTATTTGCCAACAGCCCTCCGACACCTGGAGAGCTGAGTCACCTGTCCGTTTTAGGGTGTCCGCACGTGATGTTCCTTCCATCCTTCAATATTCCCTGCATTCTTTCTCCACACGAAGTTCACAAGCTGTGAAGTGGCCCAGGGCTCATTTCTTTGGCAATACGATATACAGGGGCTCTTCAAGTGTGGCTTGCTTAATCCTCCCTGTGAAGCAGTCTTCACTCACGTTGAATTTTCCATTAATTTCTACAGAAAAGCTATTTGCTCTGAGAACCCAAAGGTTTTAGAAACTATGGGCGATTCTGCAAAGTCTAGATTGAATTTGCTCATATTTTGTTGTTATTAAAAAGACTCAAATGAATTCTCTCTTTCCAGGTGAGACCCTCAGTAGAAAGGTATTTTGTTATTTATTCATTCCATTATTTATTTATGCGTTCAAATTAGTTCTGTCTTAGGTTCACCTCACCAGTTCTTCAATCAGCATAAATGAAGATGAAAACTTGAAAGGTTCATTTCCCAAATGCCCATTAAATGTTGTCTAATGTACTCCTTTTATAAGGAAGCTAGAGAAGGTTAGTGATGAAACAGAATCAACCTGCTACTCCACCAAGACAAGGGGATTGTGGGGAGGGAGGGAGTACAGGAAGGGAGGAATATTGATTGAAATCCACCAGAACCAAGTCATTCCAAACCACTAAAAGTCGAAAAGCTCCAAGGAACAGAAAATAAGTTATGGGAAATCATTTAAAAGAACTCTTTCTTTTGCCAAACCTTCCAAGAAAATATTCTTTATGCAGAATCTTCTTCTAGATTCAGTCTGTGGCATCCAGTCTCTCATAATAGGCCCCTCAGTGTCTTAACTGGCTTTCCCTCAGTACCTCATCAATTTGTCACACAATTCTTATTCAATGTAGATCCAGCTATTTCTGCACACTTTCACATTGATTTGGAAAATGTCCTTCACACTTTGGTTTTAGTCTCTACTCATGAAATGCCATTTGCATTAGGATGATTTAGTTTCATGAATGGATTTTTCTCACGTATGATTTTGCCTTAGATGAGCCTTGAAACGCATGTACCACATTCCAGCCATTGCTGCAAAACAAGACTTTGTGAGCCTGCTTGCATCTCCTCCTTAAATATATCTGTGTTTTCACCCTTTGTTCACGTTCTCGGGTTGAAGTCTTGGTTATATTTGTATGTGTTGTTTTCACAAGTTTTAAACCTGAAATTCAGTCCAATCCCTGTCTCCAGTCTTATACCCTCCAGTCATCTAAGCTGTCTCAGGCAGATGTGGATTTACATAGGGAGATTACATGTGCTTGTGCACACACACTTGTGCAACTTAAATATGCCAGATATGGTCCTGTATATTTTGTCTAAACATCTCTATTACTGGTGATTCCATGATAATTAGGTATCTGGTGTTACTTGAAACTAGCCCCCCAAAAAGTTTTAAAACATTTGTCATTAGTATTGTTCTTCTACATTGCATTTTGGTGGCTGTTGCCCAATTTTCCACTTCAGGTTGTCACTTTTCTGATTGATTTATAGAAGCTTTTAGACATTGAATAACATTAATTATTTGTCACATGTTGAAAAAAATTTTTTTGGTTTGTCATTTCCTTTTAAACTTTATGTGATTTTTGACATACAGGATTTTCTTGTTTCAATTTTTTAAATTTTTAACTTTTTAATTTTTTTAATAAATAGAGACAGGGTCTCCCTGTGTTGCTCAGGCTGGTCTCAAACTCCTAGGCTCAAGCCATCCTCCTGCCTCGGACCTCCAAAGTGCTGGGATTACAGGTGTAAGCCACCACGCCCAGCCAGGATTTGTTTTCTTGTATAATCAGGTTACTCAACCTTCCTAGTTTCTGACTTTTAGTTACAAGTTTAAAAAATCATAGGGGTAAGGCAGACTCACTAAAGCCATCTCTACCAATGAGTTGGAGCTTTGGACTTGGAATGAAGCTTTTACAATGTTTCCAATTGCAATGGTATTGTTGAAACAAATGGGCAAGGGTTAGGTCTGGGATAAAGGGTTGGATTTACACTCATCCTCAGGAGGAAGAGCCCATTTGAAACTAGAACAGAAGTAGAAGGAAAATCTCTTGGAGGAAAGCAGGGAGGGGGGCGGGGATGGTGATCAAACAAGTGTTTATAAGAGTCATTTATGTGACTAGAAATTGAATGACTATTCTGTAACCTTTTCCAAGTTCCTGGGCTTTGGACTGATTTCAGGGGATTTTTAGAGGCCAATGTCTTCCCAGATTTGAGCCATCTGAATGATTCAGTAGACAAAGTCCCCTTGGGGTGGGCAAACCCTTTCAATGGCCAGTTCCCTGGCAGGTGCCACCACTTTACATTTGCAGAATATTCCCCCCTTCGCAAAAATCTTTCACCTACTCTATTTTGCTTGATTATTATAGTAATCATGTAAAATGAGTAGATTTACCAGGATTTCCTTTTCTTTTCAAGGGGTGAAAATAAATAGAATCTCAAATTTAACTGACTTTCCAAATTCAGCAATTGAGTTAAGCAAGGTGAGGTATGCAGTTCACTCTAAAGGAGCAGTGTGGACTAATGCAAGGTGTACAGGCAAAGAAATTGGGCACATTTGGGGTGGAATGCCAGCTCAGACACTTACTCCCTGACTTCAGGCAAGCCAGTTCCCCTCTGCACTTTGATTTCTCATCTATAAAATGGAATAATGGCACCTGTCTTGCAGGATTGATGCAGGGATTAAATAATACAATGCTCCATTTCCTTCCATTATTCTATCTTTGTGGTTGTGTATGTTTTTGTGTGCCACTTTGAAACTTGCATAGAAGGGGTGGTATATCAAGACACTGAATAAATGGGAGAGTGTGAGGGCCCCCACACAGGGCCTGGCACAGAGCAGACGCTGCATAAACCCAACTCCTCTCTCAGTACCCAGCTCACAAACTCCTGGGAGCTATGACACCCTTGGAGGCTTTCCCCTAAAGGTTTCTTATGTAGTCTTACAATCCTACTCACTTAAATGTCTTTTACCGCCAAAACATTAAGAGTATTGTTGGAATTCAGAAATAGGATTCATTAAAAAAAAAAAAAAAGACCCTCAATTATTTACCCAGAAGGCCATTATATAAGTAGGCTTAACGACTGTTTGCAATAGTTCTTATGTCATGACTAAGAGCAGAAATTGGCAAACTATAGACCCCGGGTCAAATCCAACCCACCGCTTTTTTGTTTTTTGTTTTTTGTAAATAAAGTTTTATTAAAACACAGCCATTTTCATTTGTTTATGTGGTGACTGTGGCTGCTTTCATTGCCACTGGCAGGATTGAGTAGTTGCAACAGAGACTATGTGCCTCAGAAAGCTGAAAATATTTACTGTCTGATCCCTTATAGTAAAGTGTTGCCAACCCATGGCTAAGAGCTGCTACTTCCAGGCTATGTGACCTTAGATAAGTCATTTACATTTGTTGTGCCTCAAATTCCTTATCTATAAAATAGGGATAATTGTCCCGACCTGCAGGACAGTCGACACGGACCCTGGAAGGGGGAGTGGGAATGGAGGAGACAAGAAAACATGAGAAATGGAGACAAGACAAATAGCCTGATCAAGTCTCGTTTAATGGTGGCAGTGCAATGCCTTATATAGGCTGGCAGGGGAAGAGGTTGGGCCAGGGCGGTGACGGGTGGGGGGCCGGGTTTTCTCAAATTACAATCGCGCATGCACCGTGGGTTTGTAATTTTCCCTGGCGCGGGATCGCGCCTGCGCCGTAGGCTGCATATCTTCCTGGGCGGGAAAATGTTTGCGCGCGCGGGAAAGGTTGGCGCGCGCGGGAAAAGCTTAGGCGCGCGGGAAAAGCTTTAGGCGCACGCGGGAGCAGTTTATAATAAAGAACCCGGAAATGTGCCATCTTGTCTCCGCTTTGCAGAGATCAGGCAACAGGGGTAGGCTAATTCCGGGCCTCATGGCTCCGGACAGATAATTGTACTGATTAAACCATAGAATCCATGTAAAAGACTTGCATGTGGTAAGTCCCCAGTTAATAAGAGCTATCATTATTATACTAGAATTGTTGATTTGCAGCAAAGCTCTTTGGATAAAACACTAACCCAGGAACAGAAACCTATTTGGTCATGCTCAGTTTTAAAGGTCTCTCCTGCAGGTATCAATAGCAGCTAGAATGTTCCCTGTCACCGAAACGTTTTCTTAAGATCAGCCATTTCAATGCTATTAGCTCAACTTCCAGGACATTAAAAGCATACCCTGCCATTCCTCCACACTTAATGTAGATGTTTGAATCAGTGCCACTGGATATTTTCCAATAGTCTGTGTACCCTCTCTGGGAGACAAGGAATTGAATGAGGCATTTTGTTGAAATTAAATGTCAAGAGTACCAGCTGCTTCTTTCTAAAAATATGAGCTAGATATTCCAAAAGGTGTGAACCATCAATCAAAGTACAAGGGAAGATTTTGCATTTAGTTGTTTGTTGTTAGAAATTTTTTTTTATGTTGTAAAGAAAACCAACCTTTTGACAAATGGCATTGAAAGCCATTAAGGGAGTTGAAAAACCAGCAGTTTCACTTTGTCTCCTCTATATGGTGGGAAATGCTTTCTCAATGTAAAGAAATCGTATCCAGCAGTCCAACCAGCATATGGAGGTGATTTCCAAGACAGAAGTGAAAAAAAAAAAATCCCACAGCCCAACCTTTCAGAAGTATCATAGTCATGCAGAGAGAAAACGTCCTGCCCTCTTCCTCATTGTTAAACTTTGTGGATTAGAAGAGCCATCCCTATGGGGGTAGCATATCTCCAACCCAGCTTCTCACCTAGTGGCTGGGGAGGGTCTTGATGTGGGATGGAGAGAAGTCTTCCACTCAGGACTCATATGCATACAAATGGTGCACCTGTGAGCACTCCCCACTGCCGCCAGGGGAGAGCATAACCTGTTCAGGACCTTTCCTTTGTGATTACCTGGACCCCAGAGGGCCATTGCCTGGGCTATGCCTCATCAACTCAATCTTGACATACAGAAAAATTTTCTCCACACCTCCAACACCCTATCATTAGTATCCTGGGTGGGTGGTGGAAAGGGAGGGATGACTGCAAGTCATAGGGCTTCTTCCATCAGAATGTCTCCTCTGCCATGCTCACCCACTCACCATGACCATTCACACTTCCCTTATTGTAGAGACTTGTCGTTTACGTTGAACAGAGATTCACTGAGCCCTCCCTACGGTACTTTTCAGCCTAGGATGGCCATGAGAATCACCTACAATATGAAGCTCTTAAAAAACATTGTTGCCTGACCCCCACCCAAGAGATCCTGAGGTGATTTTGGTCTGGGAAGAAGCCTAGGTTTGCATTTTTTAAGGGAGGTGGGCATTGTATGTTTAAAAACTTCCCAAGTGATTCTCGTGTGCTGACCTACCACGTGCCAGCCATTCTTCTACAGGCATACAACAGTGAACACAGGCCAGGTACCTGGTCTCATGAAACTTAGAATCTAGTGGGGCAAGTCAGATGATGAACATATGAATGGCCAAGATATTTTTTATGGTGCTACCAGGAAAATGAAACTTGAGGCTGTGAAAGAGAGAGCCAGGGATGCAAAGATTTATAACTTTAGAGTGGTCAGGGCATCATTGTTATCAGCCCAAATCAACCACTGTTGCTGGAAGCCACCTTAGAGGGCATGGCTTACCCTCAGTGATTTGGTTCCAGAATGCTACAGCCCTCTTTGTCTTTTACCTACTATTAAATCAATAGCAGAACTTCTTTGACTACCTCACTCCAACGTGATATCCTATTATCAGTATCATCTATTGAATACAATTTTCTGACTTGTATATTGATAGTACTTAAAGCAGATCAAAACTCGCTTATTCTGTACAGGCCCTCTGCAAGATAATGGTCTCATTGAATGAATTGCTAAGGTAGGCATTATTAGCTGAGTTTCATAAATGAGGAAACCAAGCCTCTGAAAGGTTAAGAGAATTTAGCGCGACTTACCTCTGTACTCCTTTTTGGTTCCTTCCGGCTCAGACAATCTGTGGTCCTATGATCTTTAGTGAGTAGTAGCAAGCCTCTGAGGGAAGGCATTTCATCTTACACATCTTTCTTTGCAGAAGACCCCCTTCTCTCCCACCCACCATAGGCCTTGCTTGTGATGGGCAGCAAATACATCAGAGACCAGTCCGTGAAGGCAGCTTGATGCTCACTCTTGAGTCCGTGAGCCCTGTAGGAAGGTCTTCATGCTGCAGGCTTCAGGACTGCTGCTTATAAGCTCCTGCATGTCAGAGCAAAGATGGTAACTCTGGCTTTTCTTCTCAAGACTCCAGGGTGAAGTTCTCAGTAAGCAACTTTGAGCCTCTTCAAAGAAGCTTCCAAGGCATCTCGCAGGCTTTTGTAAAGGCTTCTGTGGGTCTTTGTCCCAAGATCTGTCCCCTGGACAGAAAAAAATCACGAGAAAAATTCTTCTATGCAACCCCTCCTTTCTTTCTAATTAAATTTTTAAAAATTGAGATTAAAATGCCAAATAAAGAGTCATTGTAATTCCTAGACTAGGAGTTGTTATTCAACAAGGCAGACTTAGAATTCCAAGTAGTAAGTGGATTCTGTGGTTAAAGATGTGGAGGATTCCATACAGAGAAGGAAATTCCAGTAAGGTTACTAAGGGAACTATATCTTGGAAGGGATCCCCCTAGTTTGTAATGTAATCTACACACAAAAATTGGCAACTTGGATTACTTTATGGCTTGTGTGTGTGTGTGTGTGTGCACATGCATGGGTGTATGTTCGAGACAAAAAGAAAGCAAGGTTATGAATGTGATGAAATCTCGTTAAAAAAATTAATGTAGAAAACTGATAAATTACAGTAACCTTCCTTTCTGAATTTGGACTTTCCCTCCCTTACTCTGATATCCTTTTCGATTTTCACAATTTAAGTCCCAAAAGAGAGATACAAACCTGTCCAACATATAAGTCCTGTGATTATTTCAATTTAGTTGAAGAATATTTAAACCCTCACAGGTTTAATCAACAGTGGCATTTTCCCCCTTCTCCTGTCCTTTCTCCTTTGTGTGCAGTGGAGAACCACAGCCCTCCGAGGAGACTTTCAGGATGGCTTAGCTGCTCCAGCTCAGTGCCAGAGCCTGAGAGCTCCAAGCCTTTTAATTGACCTTTGTGGTGCTTCTGAGACAGTGTCAGAAACTCCTGATCTCATCTTCTTGAGGCCAAAGACACAGATTGAAGGGGTTAAAGGTTGATCTCCAGCACCAACAAATGCTCTTTAAACAATGTGCAAATTCAACATAGTACTCACAGCAATAAATAAGCCATAATGATAATGTTTGCTGCTGCAAATTTCTCCACATGGCAAATTAATTCATTCTGATTCTGAACTGGTAACCAATGGCAATATTAATTTACCAGATGGAGATACAACCTAAATTCACATGTGCTCTTCAAGCCACAGACAAACCTCTGTTCAAAAGCAGATATAGCAATGCATAGTAAGAGGATCACAATCAAGCAAGGGACATGTACTAAGTATCTTCATGGTGATCAGTAAAGTGCAATGTGCAATGACAGAAGAGAGTATGAATCCTAGGCTGCAGGGAGCTTAAGCACTGGTTAAGCACTAAATCTAAACACAAAATAATCAGAGTGCAATATAGGGGGAAAAACATACACTTAACCCAGGGATTAGTGGGTTTAATGTCATAGGATTTGAAACAAGAGACAGATAACTGAGTAGGGAGCAAAGATTTCTGGGAAGAAGCTGAACTTAAGTTCAGCCTGGAAGAATGGAATGGATCAATGAAAAGAACATTCCTGGATGGCCAATCAATCTAAACAAAGGCAATGGGGAAGGTATTATTATGCCCCTTGTAGATAACAGTGAAAGTCTGATCTGACTGCAGTTGGCAGGATTTTAGAGAGAAGGGGAACAGAGTTGGACTTGATCATGGAGAACTTTGACAGTCAGGTAGAAGAGTTGACATTTGATTTGCTCTGTATATCAGATAGGGATTGTGTTTAGCTACAGGCCACAGAACTCTGAATACATTTGCTTAACCAAGTAAAGGGTTCATTTTCTCAAATAACAAGAAGACTAGCACCAAGTGGGCACAGGAGCTCCACACTGACAATCTCCTCCTACCTCTTGACCACACATGGTAGGAAGCATTGTTGCTTCATGGTTCCAATAAGGCTGCTCCTCCTCCAGTCTCATATCCACATTCCAGGCAGTTTTATCTACTATTTATTGTAAAAAAAAAAAAAAAAAAAAAAAAAGAACAAAATCCTCTTAAGACTAGCAAATTATAGCAATTTTAAAATTCGTCACTTAAAAATGTTAAGTACCAGTCATTGTATACGATAGTGACGATGCAGAAAGGTTTAGGAAATGGTCCCTGGCTTCAAGGAGATCCCAGTGTTGTGGGAGGTTAGATTATGCAATATCCCATGAGGAAGCTCCCTCAAGGGTGTGGGCACAGTCTGTGGGAGCTGAGAGGAAGGGGGACTGATTCTGTCTGAGGGCTGGGCATGCTTTGCACTTTGTGGTTCTACAGTGGTACAAATAGGATTGGAATTTTCATTTACCCTGAAAGCAGCTTTTAAGCAACTCAACTACATTAGGGACCTGGGGAAGGACTTTACATTGTCAAAATCTAAAGGGCTCACCCTTGACATGCCAGAGTGCCTTCTCAGCATTGGGGAAGAAGTCAGGGAGAAACTCGGAGGGCTGGAATGGAGAAACTGGATTAATCATATTTGCAGTGTGTAATTCTGTAATTACTGCGAATGTTTCCAACTGATTCTTCTTTATTTCAAGGCTAACTGAAGTTTATTTTTGGACTTACACTTACTGGCTTTCTTAATGCAGTTAATTGAAGGTCAGCCTAATTTTGCAAGTCCCCAAATTCTTCCTCTGTTCTACAGAACACACTGGTAGGGAAGGCTGTGGGACTGGTTGGGAAAGGGGAAACTTTTTCTCTCAACCTTCACATCCAAAGATAGTCCTTCATCCTTTTCATGTTGTTTTGACTGACATTTTAATGAATAAGAAAAAAAAAACAAAAAACAAAAAAAAAACAAGAGAAAAGAATATTTTGACATTTTGAAAGAAAATAGTTTCTGATGTTAGTCAAGGAAATGTAGTTCTGCTTTTTGTTCTCTCATGTTCAGTAAATCAACCAACCAGTTCAATATTCTTATAGTAGCTCCTAAAACATTTTGCACCACATCTGGTTGTCAGTTCCTTCCACTAGATGGTGAGTTCCTTGAACCTAGTGTTCGGTTTATGAGACACTGTCCTCCTGGAACCCAGCATAGTGCAGACCCAGAAGAGACACTTGAAGCAGTTTGCTGAGTGAATACCTGCAGGGAGGTTCCTCACAGTCTGAGTCTTTATTGTGGTTTGTATTTGTTTTCCTGATGATACAAGCCTGTGTCATAAAGCTGTATGCCCAAAGTATAAGCCAGGGTGAAGTCTGACAGAAGCATCCAAAGAACTTAGGCAGAGACTGAGGCTGGAGGATCACTTGAGGCCAGGAGTTCTCAAGACCAGCCTGGGCAACAAATTGAGACCCTATCTCAATTTTTTTTTAGATCCTGGGCAGAAAAATCAAGAAGTCCATTAAAATGCCTCAAGGGAATTTTTCAGAGCTCAAAAGGAAGGGAATCCCAAGTCCAATTTTGTCTGAGTGTTTGCTGTTTGAAAACCAATATGAATTTTTACATTTTTAATGCAAGTGTTTGAATAGCTAAGTCATCTACAGTGTAAAGAAGTGTAAGTTGCAAAAGTATACCATTGAAAGTTTCCTTTCCACCCAGGGCACTGAACAGCTGCAGCGTCACCCACCTATAGACTATGATGGGAACAGCCCCTCCATAAATTGGTAACTCAGCTGCTTCACTCCCAAGCCTTCCTCCTTCAGCCATACAGTCCTTTTCCCCAGAGACAGCAGATAATATCAGATTCTTCTCTTTCCTTCTAGAGGTAGGCTATCTGTACATGTACACAAGGAAATAAGTGCATGTATTTTATAAGTATGTATATTTTATAAGAATGATTTTAGTGAGCAGAATCAATAGAAAAAAAATCAATATGAAGCAGATGAATGAGAAGACTTGGAACTATAAAAATGTAAAGTGGGGAGAAAAGGTATCCAGATGCAGAGTGATTATTCATTAGTAGGCAGAAGTATAGCAAGAAATCTATCTACATAAAATAAAAAGAAACAGTGAACAGTGGGGTCACAGACCCATCTGCCCATGAGGATGGACTTTTCCACAAAGCGAATGAGAGTTTGCATGGAGAGTCATGGGGAATCTGCAGCTATTGAGTCAGTGAGGGAAATCATGGTGGCCTCCCTCCCGGGACACACTGTGTTTGCAGGAATGTGGGCATGTTTTACTCTGGTGGCATACTCACTCAGACTCATTGGCATTTGCCCACCGTCACCTTGGGCATTTTCAGAACCCTCCCACACTCCTTTATGCTATTTCAGTGAAACAAGATATTCTATCTTTCATATCAAAGAAACACGCCACTCATTGGCCAAGGAGCCTGAGCCAGGATGAAGCAGGGGCCATCCATTCTGAGGAGCACTACCCTAGTCCCTGCTATGCTGTGGCTAAAGCACCTTCCTCATGGGAGATGTTCTTAGCAGTTAATTTATGTGAGGTTGACTTGGGATAAACTGGGACAGGACAAGTCAACCAGTTAGTCTTGTCTTCTGGAAATGGCAAAATTTTGCTTGGGATCAGGGAGCAAGAGAAAGCTAGGACATGGTTATTTGTCAAGTAAATTTTCAAGTAATGATTAGATTTGAACCATACATGAGGCACCAGGCAAGTTTCTGACTTTCTAACCAGATTATATTAGAAATATAGAACGTCTACCCACACAGAAAGGTGACAGGCAGCACAGGACCCTGCCAATGAGTGGAACATCCAACAATTGTGATAGGCTTCAGAGAAGTGAGGGGTTTGCTTCTGGCTCTTGTGGAAAGGAAGGTTTCACCTAGAAGTCTCCATAAAGACTCCACTAGGGAAGGTTCTTTCCTTCTCCTGCCCTGCAGAATCTTGCAGCAATATGGTGGATACAGCCGACGAAATGTCAAAGAAAGAAGGCAGCTGGCTGCTCAGGCAGGCTGCATGGGAGAGCAGCACCTGGTGGGGCCAAGGCAACTTAGGATTTGGCGGGCAAGTGTGGAGAATATTATAAAAAACAACTTCCATGTTGTCAGAGAACTCGGTTCATCAAGCTTAGGGGAAATGATGCACCACAGTGACCTATCAATACCTATCTTCTGATTTACAAGAAGTAGAAGTATATTTTCTAATGGTCAGAATGATCTTGTCCACTGATATTACTTTATTATTATTATTATTTATTTTTTAAGTCGGGGTCTTGCTGTGTTGCCCAGGTTAGAATGCAGTGGCATGATCATGGCTCACTGCAGCCTTGAAATCCTGGGCTCAAGCAATCTTCCCAGCTCAACCTCCTGAGTAGCTGGGAATGCAGGCCCATATCACCATACCTGGCTAAGTTTATTGTTGTTGTTGTTTGCAGAGACAGTGATCTCAAACTCCTGACCTCAAGCAATCCTCTGGCCTCAGCCTCCCTAGTGGCTGGGATTATAGGCATGAGCCACTGTGCCAGGCTCCAGATGATTTTGCATTTCAAAGAATGTTAGGGCAATTATAGAAGATTGTTTACCGAACATGCAATCAAGGCAAAAGACTACCTTGAAGGATAACTTAATGCATCATCCCTGCCCCCACCATATTCTTGCTGAATAGACTATACACACACAAAAATGCTGGTATCTGCCATATTTAAAGTCTCCCCTTTGGATAGAACAGGAATTAAGATTATTAAATTCTCATAACCCCGGTCCCTTCTGTATATATCATATGAATATCATTGGACACATTCCACAAATATGAATTGATTATTGGGTGGGGTCTGGTCACCTTGACTATTGCTGGATGTTTTCTAAATATCCTCATACACACTTTTAATAACAGTGTGCAGAATAGTATTTTTGTATATTTCTTTTATATTTTTAAACTTATTTTTAATTTAAATTCAGTAAAATTCATTCCTTTGGTTCTTTAAATTTTGACAAATACAGAGTTGTGTAATTACCACCACAAGCAAAATACAAAATATTTCTATCAACCTCTCCCCAGCTAATATTTCTTTGAGTTATACTTTTAAAATAGGTTCCTTCCATAGATGGCTAACCTCATCAATTATGCATTGATTCTCAGCACTTTTGCTTGCAAATCATAATATTTTCTGGTACTATCTACCAATTATGGAGCCCACCAGACTGAATATGCTGTCATTTTCAGAGGTGGACAAAAAGAAGGTTTCTAACATGCATGTGTATTTTTTGTGTAGCTAGGAGTAACTTTATCAAATTTATTTGTCTGTGAACATGAACAAACAACATATATTCTAAAGATATTCCCTCCAAAGAAAGTTGGAGAAAAATTCTAACATTCTACTTAGAGCACCATCTATTAGAGTTATACTAGCTCTGAGGGTTGGAGAACTGCTAAGTCATATCTCCAATTCATTTCCTTCCTTTAAATGGGTCACGAGGACAGAGATAACCCCAACACACTAGCAGCTGTTCCAAGCTCAAATAATTATATTCACTCCTGCTTTCCAGAAACTAGGTCTAGGTATTCAGCACTTAAAAGAAAACCTTCTCTTTCCCAAATGAAACCCACATCCATTTTAACCTATGCAAGTTAGTAGCTGAATCTGTTGTTGATAATTTTGTTACTAAGAGCTTCTTATATCAATGTATACATTTAAGATATACAAATGGTAAACATGCAAGTTAATTATGGACTATTTAAACAATACACAATTGTTTATATTATGTCTTTATATTATGAACATATTATATTATGTCTTTATATTATGCCTTGGTTGTATTTAGGAACTTCCAGAAAATTGATTTTGTGAGTTCAGTTGGCTATTTCACATGTGAACAAGTTTCATCAACAATTCACATTTTCTGGCCACCTAGAGAACTCGGCCCACATCATGGGCTGACAGATTATTTTTATAACAAAATGGGAGGAATTGGGGTTTATAAATTAAATGGGGGCCAGAAGGGCATCTGGAAGGGTCCTGGGGCCTGGTCTAGCATCGAGTTACCTCTTTTTGGTTCTACCACTGACCCAGAGAGTGATGAGGCAGAACATTGACTTTTTTGACCACATGCTGCTCCATCTGCCAGCTATCTTTCGAGACCCTTCTATTCCTGCCAATCACAGGAATGCCAGACTGAATCATTACTTGCCAAACATCTACCAATGAAGAACTCAGCAGTATAAGTTCATATATATTAAGACTATTGTGTTGAAACGTTAGAACATTACAAGACTTAAAAAATCCCTCTTCAGAGGAGCCTCACTAGGAGATCCTTTGTATGAACACGGAAGATAAGCGCCAGTTCATGTCTATCCTCCTCTGCCTTCCTGTGGTCCTCGCCACCCCCTACCCTTTGTTTCTCTTCACACTGCTGTTTATTCTCACCATTTTCCTTGACACTCACCTTTTCCCTGCTTCCACCTCTGTTGAGAACAGAGCTCTGGGGTACATCACATAAGTAAACTGCCACTCTCATATTACAAGGGAAGTCAGGGCCTCCAAGAGTAAAATGTAACATTTTCCAATAAAAATGGGAAAGCTTCAAGGAATGAAGAGTTCATTTTCTCTCTTTCCTGGAAGAGTGAATATTCTTTTGTGAATTTCAGGACCAACAGAAGCCAGTGTGGTGGAGGAGAGATAAAGAGATTTGCCCCTGGCATGCTGGCTCACTGTGATTCTTTCAAGAACATTTACTGGAATGACCTTTGATTTGAATGAGAACCACAAAATACCAGTAATTTTATCTGGGGAATATTTATATTTTGGTGCAGTAGGTGAATTCCCAATTAAAGACCATTATTAATAGCATATTTCCCCCCAAACTAAATGTGGTTTTGTCTTGGTTAGGCCTTGGATTTCTCTCATTGGTCCTTATGGGTCAAAGAGGAGATTTTGGTTTTGGTTTTAAAATTCATTCATTCCCTATTTCCCTATTTCTTCGTAATGAACTCCTATGGATAATAGCAGTTAAGGAAGCTATCTGAGTTCCAGATTCCTTTAACACAGATCAACCCAATATGTTCCTTTTTAAACTATTTGTTTCTTGCTTTATAGCCTGTCGGGTTTGGGTGATGCATTGTAGAAAGCCAGGGACCTTAGAACAATGTCTGACGATAGCAATGAAAATGTATGATTATTCCAAAATCTTCTCCCTCTTATTAGTACAAAAAATGGGCTGCTACTAATTTCCCAAACATTTTTTTAGGTGGAAGAGTGCAGGGTGACCACCCACTCTTGGTTTACATTTCCTTTTCTCAATCCAGGAGTCTTTCTTTCTACCCATGACTGCCCTTTGGACTTTTCAGGAATCTGTTTTCTGACTGGGTTGCAGAATTTGGTGGCACTTTGCTAATGGCTCTCCAGTGTTAGTGTAGCCAGGATTTAGGGCTTACCCTGAATCTGAGAGTTAGTTCAGAGAATAGTGCCCTTGAATGAGGAGGGTAAGCAACAGCTCATACAAAGCATATGTGTCAAGTTCTTTTCATAATAACTACCTAATAACTTATAGGTGTGCTGATGATTTCATTAGGGACATACTGAAAATCATCCACAGTCTAAATAATGCAAGATAAAATTACACATTTTAAAACTTCATGGGGAGACTTTAAAAACAAGAACCACCCATTTCTTCTTTCATCCCAAAGCAGTTGATTGGGCATCTACTTTGAGCCACGCACCATCCCGGGAACTGAAGATGCAGCAGTGAATAAAACAGACCCAGTCCCTGTCTTCACAGTCTAGCAGGAATTGTAAGAGCTGGTTTGCTAATGTTGACCCAGCACTATTCTAGTGTCTGAGACTTTGGGTTTGACAAACAGGTCCTCCTGTCCCTAGGAAGCTGACCTCTGATGTTAGATTTGGGGCATTGTTTCAGTTTCTCACACACTGGCTGAAACAGCTCATGAGATCAGCCTTTGCTTCAACTCCTCATTCATCAAAGCAGACTGTTATTAACATAAGCTTGAAAACATCTCTGTAATAGCAAAAACAGCCATAGAGAAGGGATGGGGAGGTATTCTTTAACTGCATGGTTTATTGCCACATGGTATGAATAACTCACCCTAGCCTTATCCATGGCCTTCTTGAGTGTGGTTCACCTTCACCACTGTGACAAGACCAACTCAGGATAAATGGGTAAAGTCTTGGTTAACTTGCAAGGCAGAGGCCCAGACGCCATCAGTGGTGATCAAGAGCTTCAGCTTAGAAAACAGACATGATGTCAGACAGCATCAAACCACTGATCACAACCCAGTCCCCATCTCCTGTCCACTCTTTCTCACTCCTTAAGGGCAGCATACTGTCTAGTGTTTAGCATACTTTCTCACACACATTGTAGATTTCCAACAACCCTATGGGGATATCCTAACTTCCATTTCATGAATGAGAAAATCAAACCTCAAAAGTAACTTACTCAGTCTCCCACAGCTGCTAGCACAAAGCCCACATTCAAACCTAGACCTTCAGGCTCCAAACCAGCGCTCTTTCCATTATCCCACACCCAGCGGCTTTTACATTTTCAGTTCTTCTTTCTTTTTGCATGTTGTTTCAACTCTTCCTGGTGTGGAACTGTCTTACAACCTGCTGGTTTTCTCCAGGGCCTCTGGAGGCAGCCATGGCTCAATGACTCAGAGCAGGGCTTGCCCCACCTCCTCATGTTTTGGGTCTCCTAACCAGACTGCCATCCCCAAGCCTCTCCTGCCTCCTGCATAAGAATCCTGTCAGTTTTATGGGTGCCTGTGGCTCTACTGTAAGAAATAGAGGCGAGCATGTGGATGGTACACATTGCGGTTTTCTATGAACCTATTAATATTTTTGCTGAGGACACCCAGAATTTTAACTTGACTGATTTCAAGATAAATTACCTCCTCAGGGAGATATCCTTCCCCTGCTTTTCCCTTCAACACTCTCCTTCCCCAGGATGGATGTGTTTGCTAGATTTTGTTGTTGTTTTTGTTGTTTTACCATCTAGGGCTTCTCCTTATCACCTGGTGCTGGTGCTCAAAGGCAGGGATATTAATAGCTAGAAGCAGCCACAGCTGATTTCTCTCTCAGGCAAGCCAAGGGGAAATCAGATCTAGTTCTCCTTGACCTCTGTAGGGACTGGTGATGATCCTTAAGGTCTTTATGCAGAAAACCATCTGTATTCAGAAAGGGACTGCTGTTTTAAATGTCTGTAAAAATTTCCGTGGATAGATCCAACTTTTTTTTTTTTTAGACAGAGTCTTCCTCTGTCGCCCAGACTAGAGTGCAGTGGTGCAATCTCAGCTCACTGTAACCTCCGACTCCTGGGTTCAAGCTATCATCCTGCCTCAGCCTCCCAAGTAGCTGGGATTACAGGTGCCCACCACTGCACCTGGCTAATTTTTGAATTTTTAATAGAGATGGGTTTCACCATCTTGGCCAGGCTGGTCTCAAACTCCTGACCTCGTGATCCACCTGCCTCGGCCTCCCAAAGCGCTGGGATTACAGGCTTGAGCCATCACACCCGGCTGAGATCCTACATTTTAAAAAACTTTCTGGGTTTCTGATTTTATTCTAGTGTGCACAGACTACTATTTTAAGAGTGGGAGAATCATTATATAAGAAACGGGGAAATTAATATTATGAGATTAAAATATATAAAAAATTAAAATGTATGCACCTAAAGTCTCTGCATTTGGGGACATAATTGTGCCATTTATGTTTAAAAAAATAACCACATCATCTCTGTTCAACATTTTTTTTTTGCTTTACCAGCACAATGGTGATAAAAATTCAAATGCTGAAAATAACTATGCTTTTGAGATTAACATTATATTAGGAGTATATTACAACTCCTAATGTATTAAAAGGAAACAATTAGTTGATTATGTCATAACTAAAAACAAAAATATTAAACAAAGGCAATAATAACGTGCATAGACTGAAATACCTTCCGTTTCAAAATTAGTGATAACATTCCTTTCCAAGTCAGTAGCTTTCCAGCATAAGCTACAGCACGTTGTATAAAGATACAACATGTCATTAGCCATGTACTTAAGAAGAAGTACCTTCTTAATAATAAAATACACAGGAAACTCAGTACATTTTGGCCCAGGTTCTGACATGTTTCTTTTTCACTAATTCTCAACCCAAGCTCTCTAGTATGTACTAGGAATTATTGCCTCTTTTAGTCAGAGGAGAACTTTAAAAGAGAACCAGTTTGCTTCTCGATGGGCTCTTCAACGGTTTGCCATAGGTACTTGTAGTCTGGAAGAGACTTTTCCAATGTGAGCAGCCTTTCTACTAAAAGAAATTTATCTCCCAAGGGGTTATAAAATCAACTGTATTCCAAATGAAATAATGGGGAAAGGATCTGCCGTTTTCCTCTCCAATTCAGCAGGACACATTTAGTCTTGTTGAAAGTCAATTATTTTTATAGATGCAACAAATTCTTGGGCCTGGGCCACACCCTCTATAACTCTATGTGAATCTAGAGATCAGGACCTTCTGGATTGCAAGCTAAGAGATGATTTAGTAAACAAGAAAAACCATCAAAGAACCTCTGTTTCCCCATCCTCCTGCTGGTCCTTTCTGATAGCAGCAGCACGACTCTCATTTCACCCACCCACACCCCTCTGGGTCTCATAAAGCTAGACATTTCATTCTCCCACTGCCCTCGTCACTTCCTACAATTGCCTGGCCCTTGAGGCAGCAGTGGAAGAAGATCTATCACTGCAGTAAGAATTTTAGGAGGAAGCAAAGCTAAGACACAGGCTGGGCCTCCCATTTGCTGAACACACAAGCTCTTGCTCATAATTACTAAGCCCCAAACCCACGGTAAGAAAGACAAGCCAGGGCTATCTTTTCACTCACATAAACACAAAGCAAATATTAAGTATTATTTTTTAGTTATCTGTCCAGTTTCACAAACAGCTTTAAATAATGCCCAGATAGGTATATAATAAGGCACATATTTTTTCCTCATTGGGTTGTCTGTGTATAGACTAGGTAACCAAACCAAAAAAAGGCTCATTTTTGTTTTAATTGCACTGCAGCTCCCAAGCCTCCCAAAAAGACACACATGCTATTTAAGAATTTAAGAATATCTGGATCATTGTAAAAGCTATATCTGACTCGCCAAGGATTATAGAAAATCACTGAAAACTGTTGGCCCTCTCACCCCTGGGACCTTCACCCCATATTGCCTTGTTTGTAGACAATCCCAAGGGCTAGAGCCCTGAGTTAGTCTAAGACTCTATATCAGCCCTGTCTCCACTGGCCCTACATCAGACCTTACACCTGGCCAAGCCAACTGGCTCCATGGGAGCCTCTGATGAGCAAAAGGGATAATCCCATTCAAACTCAGAGGACTTGGGTAGAACTGACCCTCACTGGAAATGTGGAGTTGCACTTGGTTCATTCTGTCAGTATCCATATGAAGAAGACAGAAAACTGGCAGGGCCAGACGCAGTGGCTCAAGCCTGTAATCCCAGAACTGTGGGAGGCTGAGGCGGGTGGATCACTTGAGGTCGGGAGTTCAAGACCAGCCTGGCCAACAAACCCCGTCTCTACTAAGAATGCAAAAATTAACAGGCCGTGGTGGTGCACGCCTGTAATCTCAGCTACTCGGGAGGCTGAGGCACAAGAATCACTTGAACCCAGGAGGCAGAGGTTGCAGTAAGCTGAGATTGTGCCACTGCACTGCACTTTAGCCTGGGCGACACAGCCAGACTCCACCTCCAAAAAAAAAGAAAAAAGAAAGAAAGAAAACTGGCAAGGAGACATGTGAAAAACACAGCCCCTGGTTCAGACTCTAGTCCCACCACTAGCTCTTTCAGACAGGCCTATGTATGTCATCAGGACACAGTAACTGGCTGTGTCAGCAGGGGAAGTGTCAGGCACCACAGGAGTCACCAAGCCTGCCCTTTATTTTGACACCTATCTGAAAGGAGAGACCCATGTGTGGCTTTATTTCACATAATAAAGGAATATTTCATTCTAGCTTGCTTCAGGTTTAAGACTGTAATGCGTGCATTGCCGGGATGACTTTATAACATTGAGCTACTTGATATGCTTTTTAAAATCATGTTTATGTCATTAACTTAGTAGCACACCTTACTCAGAGTGGATACTCAGAAATGATTAGATCTGAGTTAAGCATTAACATCCCTTCTCCCATGAGGCTTTGAATATCCTCATTTCCAGTAGCAAAGGCCCAAGCAAGGGAGTAGCAGTGAAAATTGGTTTCCTCACAAAAAAAAAAAAAAAAAGGCCCTAAAAGTCACTTTCCAATCACCATTAGTAGATGCAATTACATCTCAGATTGAAAAGCTGCAGCAGAACGAGTCTAGTGCTCACTCCTTCAGTGAGTACCTGTATAACCTGAGAATGTAATTTCATTTATCTGGACTTTGGTACCCTGATCTTAAATGGGGACAATGACCAGATGAGTTCTCAGGTTTCTTCCCAAACTAGTCCACTTCCCTTCCTACCATCACCCCTTTTGGTTTTGTGGCTGGATTTACACTGGAGCCCAATTTGATTCAGCCCTAAGGTCACCCCAAGAGGCCAGTGCTACCCATATTGATAACTGGGTTTTCAAGGAGAAAGAAAAGCGATATTTTGAACAGCCCTAGGATAAATGAGGGTTCATATTAAGCAAGTATTACTCTTCATAAATTAGTACTGATAAATAGTCATAACCCTTAAGGGAAAAGAGGATTTAAAACAAAACCAAATCAAAACACACAAGTTTATTTCTCTTTAAAGGAAAATTGCCAAGGATGCAGAAGGAAATGAAGATGATCAAAGATGAGGATGTGCATTTCAACTTGGCTGTGAGGAAGACCCCCTCCTTTCCCCACTGCCTGCAGCCAGTGGTTTCCCGGGGAAAGGCTCCCCAAAGACACCCCTTCCCAGAAGCTCTCCGAGGGCCATTTTCCCAGTTTCGGTATGAACCTCCTCCAGGAGACCTAGATGGGTTCCCCGCGGTCTACGAAGGAGCAGGGTCTAGGAAACGGAAGAGCATGCCCACAAAGATGCCCTATAACCACCCTACAGAAGAAGCCACCCTCGCCCTCCACTCCGAGGAGAACAAAAACCACGGCCTTCCCAACCTCCCTTTGCTGTTCCCGCAGCCCCCGCGCCCCAAGTATGACTCTCATATGATCGACCTGTGCAACGTGGGCTTCCAATTCTACCGCAGCCTGGAACACTTGGGGGGCAAGCCCGTCAAGCAGGAGCCCATTAAGCCCAGCGCCGTGTGGCCCCAGCCAACGCCGAGTCCATTCCTGCCCACGCCCTACTCCTACTACCCCAAAGTCCACCCGGGCCTTATGTTCCCCTTCTTCGTGCCATCGTCCTCGCCCTTCCCCTTCAGCCGGCACACCTTCCTGCCCAAGCAGCCCCCGGAACCTCTGCTGCCCCGGAAAGCCGAGCCCCAGGAGACCCCAGCCAACGCCGAGTCCATTCCTGCCCACGCCCTACTCCTACTACCCCAAAGTCCACCCGGGCCTTATGTTCCCCTTCTTCGTGCCGTCGTCCTCGCCCTTCCCCTTCAGCCGGCACACCTTCCTGCCCAAGCAGCCCCCGGAACCTCTGCTGCCCCGGAAAGCCGAGCCCCAGGAGAGCGAGGAGATCAAGCAGAAGGTGGAGAGGGTGGACGTGAACGTGCAGATCGATGACAGCTACTATGTGGACGTGGGCGGCGCGCAGAAGCGCTGGCAGTGCCCCACCTGTGAGAAGTCGTACACCTCCAAGTACAACCTGGTCACCCATATCCTGGGCCACAGTGGGATCAAGCCGCACGCGTGCACGCACTGCGGGAAGCTCTTCAAGCAGCTCAGCCACCTGCACACGCACATGCTGACCCATCAGGGCACGCGGCCCCACAAGTGCCAGGTGTGCCACAAGGCCTTCACCCAGACCAGCCACCTGAAGCGCCACATGATGCAGCACAGTGAGGTGAAGCCGCACAACTGCCGCGTGTGCGGCCGCGGCTTTGCCTACCCCAGCGAGCTCAAGGCCCACGAAGCTAAGCACGCCAGCGGGCGTGAGAACATCTGTGTGGAGTGCGGCCTTGACTTCCCCACCCTGGCCCAGCTGAAGAGACACCTCACCACGCACCGAGGCCCCATCCAGTACAACTGCTCCGAGTGTGACAAGACCTTCCAGTACCCGAGCCAGCTACAGAACCACATGATGAAGCACAAGGACATCCGGCCCTACATCTGCTCCGAGTGCGGCATGGAGTTCGTGCAGCCGCACCACCTCAAGCAGCACTCCCTCACCCATAAGGTACCGCGGGGCCCCTGGTGGGGTGGGCGGAGCCTTAGGAAGAGGAGTGGGGCCATGAGCAGACCCCTGGGGAGCAGGACGCCTGTGCCGCTCCGCACCTGACCCCGAGGAGCTGGGCAATCCCGGACAAGCGGTCCCTTGGCCAAGCCCTGAGGTCCTTCCTCACATTTTAATAGGAGAGAACGATTCTCAACCAAACTCTTTCCCTCACCAGCCTTCTAGACTCTAAGGTAGGCTTAGAAATAAATAATGCAGACATTTGCAGAGGAGGATGAGGAAGGATGCTCCCTAGCCTCCAAGAATCTTGCAGATTCTGCTTCTAGAAACTTCATCCAAGGCACTAGCATGAGTGTGTCATCAGACCCTAAATCAGCTCTGTGCCTGGGATGTGCCAGGGAGCACCTTCTGGAGAATTCTCTTGGTCTTGTACTGTTGAAGCAGTGGAAAACAACCTTTTGCATTGTTTTCTCCCTCAACTGTGAGACCTGCTTCATATGCAAGCTCTCTAAGGGAAGCAGAGCTTGGCCGAGGCCGGCAGGGCCTATGCCTCCCTGTGTTGAACCTGTTCCTAGTTGGGTGAAGTGCTCTATGGTTTATATTGTAGGAGGCATGAGAAAGCATCCTTCTCTGGTTTTGTTTGATCTTCTCTGTGCTCACGTCTTCAAGGAGAAATACAGGCCCAAGAGTCTAAGTTCAGCCCAGTTTGCAAACATAGCCCTAGAGTCATTCAGGCTGAACTAAAACAAGGCCCTAGTGGTGTCCCTGAAATCGTACCCCAGCTAAACTATGGAAACTGCTTGAGCCTCCAAGAAGGAGTTTCGCCCCCACTGACTCCTACTCTCACACCCTTAACCTCAAGTGGTTTTCTTGGCAGGAAAGACTTCTAGCAAGCCAGAGCTTCTAAAGTATTCTTTAATTCTGAAAGGTCAGCAGCGGACTTTGCCCAGTCAAGATAATGTTTCTGCTGTGCTATAATAGGTTTCACTTGTTAGGTTAGGACAAAACACAAGGTATTTTCTGGCTCTGCAGCTGAGATGAAATGTGTGGCTGCCTTGTGGGCTCTGCACAAACAGGTCCTGCCCTACAAAAGGCACCTGTAGATACCATCCAAAGGGGAATCACCTGCCAAGTGCAGGAACCGTCAACAAAGGACCCAGACTGGGATTCAGTCACAAGGGGGACCATTTGCTAAATTCAGGGGCTCCTTTATATGTGGGAAAGGAATCAAAAGTGCATTTTAGAGTATATAAAGATCCTGTAAGATGGTAGAAAATGAAGTCAAAATGGGAGAAACAGCCTGGTGTCTGAAATAAGTTTCATTTGAATTAGAAAACACAAAATACATTTTAATGAGAGGTGTAAGTGAACAGTGAGAGGTAGTATTTTTTGAACACTTGCTATATGACAGGTGTTTCACTCTTTATTCAATCTTCATTTACTTCTCAACAACTCTAAGTGCTACTCCTCATCTGCAGTTGAAGACACTGAGGCATGGCAGGTCACTCAGGAATCTCTGACATAGGCACCTGTGCCTTGGCCACCCTACGGTGAACACTTCCTCTTTTCCACCTGCTTCCCTGTTCACACCCCTGACCACCTGACAGGCTCCGACTCTGTGATTCCACTGATCTTATCAGAGAAATAACAGCTTCCTTTGATGCTTCAAAGTTGTGTCCAGGCTCCTGCTCATTTGCATTCTAGGCCAGCCCACAGGTGAATCTTACTTTGGACACAGAATTCTCTTTAAAGGATTCTGAAAACAGTGATAAGCAGAAACTTCTCCTTGGTTTCAGGACAAATGGATCAGAGCCAAGCCCAGAAAAAATCTTGAGAGAAGAAAGATGCTAAAATAAAATGTAAAATCCATTAAGAAAATGTTTTTCATAAATTTTATAATTTTAAACTCAGTGTTTGAATATGCACTACATTTTAAAGATTCATCTCCTTAGGCAGAATCAAAATTTAATTTCTAAAGGCAGTTGATTTCTAGGTCTCCTTATTAATATAAATGCATACTCATGTAACATCATCTGGACTAGACAGTGCTTGAGTTAGAAAGAATCCCAGGGTTCTCATGACCCACCACTTCATCTTGAGATGAGAATCCTTCATTAAAAAAAGCCATAGGACTCATCTAAGGTTTTACAGTCAGTGAATAGCTAGGCAGAGACCTGAATCCACCCTTTAGTACCACGGGCCCGCCAGAACTGCAGAGTGATTCTTTCTTACCATGACTCAAAGTAAAGAAATGGAAACATAGACAGAGAGAGTCAGAGATGAGCTTGGAATCCCTCCTTCCCTCCTTCAGCCACTATGAATATCAGGCAATATGGATTTCATCAGGTACAGTTGTTAACTAAGCAACTTGTTCCAATCCTATGGTAACCTTCAGTTTAGTGCCCTGGTTCTCTAAATTTTTCTTCCCAAAAGTCATTCTGGGTCAAGACCTCTTGCAAAGGCCTTTGCAGGGAAGCGATGGATAGTCAGGATCAGTGAATGCCCGGCTTAAGCTGTGAGTCCCTGGAAATGCTCTCAATTAAGGGCCTTGGTTCAAACACACCTTCATGCACAAAAAGGAAACAAGAAAGCCTCCTGTCCCGTTCCTTAATTCAGAAAGCTATCTCTTGCCAAACTTCTTTATAAGAAGGAGCTGGCTTAGGGGAGGCTCCATAACCATGTCATTGTGGAGGTCAGTGTGGCCTGTGGGAACCCAGGGGACCAGCTTGAGAGGGTGATTATCAAGTTGTAATTTACTGAAGTGTGGATATAAGATGTTCTGGGATTTTCAAGTCCATTAATGAGAACCCGAGAGAACACTGGTTTCCATAGGGGAAATAATAATATCATTTTGGAAGATTTTGTTTTTTCATTATCATGAAAGCTGGATTATAGACTCGTATTGCATATCAGCCCACAGTGTTCTTAACAAAAGCCTGTTAATCCTCAAGAACTATCACTGGAGACTTAACCCCAGCAGCAGCTGGAACAACGAAAGCAATAGCTTTCTTTTCCTCTAACAGTCTGGCTAGTTTATGGTTTTCAGAAGGAAAAAAAAGGATTATATAATCAACACTTTTCAAGAAAATAGTAATTTAACAAGGCTGAAGCTACACCGTTTGAAACTCAACATCTATCACCAAGCTCTTTGTGGGTTGATGTGGCAGAGAGGAAAATGAAGCCTATGATCCTGATGAAAGCACACTACCTGTCAATCACCACTTTTCTGAATCTTCCC
The DNA here is from genome assembly GCF_000951035.1 of Colobus angolensis palliatus. Classification (NCBI taxonomy): domain Eukaryota; kingdom Metazoa; phylum Chordata; class Mammalia; order Primates; family Cercopithecidae; genus Colobus; species Colobus angolensis. The sequence continues at coordinate 7,594,324 of NW_012118376.1, forward strand.
TCCCTGCAGGGTGTGAAGGAGCACAAGTGTGGAATTTGTGGGCGGGAGTTCACCCTGCTGGCCAACATGAAGCGACACGTGCTGATCCACACCAACATCCGCGCCTACCAGTGTCACCTCTGCTACAAGAGTTTCGTGCAGAAGCAGACCCTTAAGGCACACATGATCGTCCACTCTGACGTGAAGCCTTTCAAATGCAAGGTGGGCAGTGGGACTTGAGAGGAACCAGAGAGTTGCACAAATGCCTTATAGGAAAGGGTCCCCAGGGAGCCTTCTACTCTATTTAATCAGTGGGGCTACGGGGGCTCACAATAGGTCTGTGGTCAACCCCAGGTCCCATCTGCCACTCTGCCCCTCTGCACATCCCACTTATGTCATGCCAGGCTGGAGGTCCCTAAAGAGCCTGCCCTGTTTGTCTCACTATGGCATCAGTGCCCAGGGGTGGAGCCAGGCACAAGGGAAAGGTCTGAGCATGGAAGGCCCTTTTGAAGAAGGAGGCTGTTAAGGGTTGCAGGTGATGTGGAGAGCCTTTGTTTTAGAGAGGAGAAAGCAAGTTTAGCCTTCTCCTTACAAGGCAATGGACAGGACATAGAAAGGAGTCAGAGAAGCTTCTAGCACAGCTTCCCCCCTGCTGCTGCCTCCACTCCTCTCCTTGCCTCTTGACACTTGGCTGAGCCATATGTATACTTCGAGGGCAGGCCTCCCAGAGAGGATGAGAGGGACTTCAAAGCTAGCCCCTCAGAGGCCCTCAGAAATGCTTGCTGGGGCTGTGGAATAACTGTGAGCAGTCACTTCAAGTGCCTTTCACCTACTGCTAAGTGCCATGTAGCACAGAGATGGAGCATCTTAGTTAAAATATCTATTAGACTAATTTGGTTGGGTTTGTATTTCATCAGCTGAGAAAATGTGTGAGCTGGAGATTGGTAAAGCCCAAGGCGCTGATGGGCATTACTCAGAAATGCTCCGGCTCCCCGAGGCTGTCCCCACCCTACAAGAGTGTTTCCTCTCTCTACTTCTAAAATGAGGAGAGAGCATTGGCCATGACTGGGTTTAATCCGAGTGATGTACTGGCCAAGTGTCATCGGTCATGAAGAAGGCTGAGGGGGAAGAAGAGGGAAATTACCACATTCAGATATCATTAGAGCCCTTCTGTTTGAAATGGAGGTTTTCTCTCTGTGCTACTGGGTGCCTAATCGGGTTCATATGATACTCTGCTGATCCACACACCTGAAGTGGGGTTCCCTGCTTTCAGGAGCTGTTCCTGCTTTAATACCTCTGCAGTGTGGCCCCACTTGAAGGAATCCCCTGTGAAGCTGACTTCTTTCCTGTGTTGGCAACTCTTGGAAGGGGTGAGGGGTCAGACACCAGAGCTTCCCTAGACCTGTGTGGGCATTGTCCAGAGGTGGGAGAGGGAGGCTTCTCCCTCCAGCCCTTTTCCTGCCACCCACTTCTGTTTCCCCTCCTTTTCTTCATGTTCCCAGTGGTTTGAAAGTCAATTTACGTCTGTCTAAAGTGAGAGTCAGCTTCGTGCAGGACAGGCCGCATATTTTTCAGGACTCAATGCAAAATGGAAATGCAAGACTCCTTGTTCAAACGTTACTGGGAGTTTCAAGATGATGAAAGCAGAGCATTGAGCCAAACTCAGGAGCTTTCTGACTATGGGACCCTGTGTGATATGCCCATGAAGTGAGGCCTTGGCTGCACGTGGCGATGGACTCCACAGCCTCCTCTTCTCTCTCTCTTTGAGGACTTCTTTCATTTCCTTCCCACTTCATTGAGCCCCTAGAGCACTTCACATTTCACAGAGCTGTTTCTTCTTGCAAAGGGTTTACTGTCTCCTACTATGGAGTTACAAGCAGGTCTCTTTACCATTCTTCATTCCTTATGTTGAGTTTACTCTTGGGCTTCAAGCATTAACTGAATTTTTTGTCTTATCAACTGATGGTGGTGGAGTAAAGTTGTTAAAATATGAAGGGAGCCATTAGCATAGTTTATAATCCCCTGAAAATTCACATCTGTCCAGTCAACCATCTCCTACCTCCACCTCATCAATTCTGGTCCAGTGGTAGTGGTAAAACCAGGCAGAAAATGTTCCTGAAATACAGGGTTATGTCAGCAGGCAAAACGAATGTAGGCTGTGTGTGGCTTGAGGATACAAAGGCATTCTGCTTCTCTACCCTCAGGGGCTTGGAGGACTTCTTGGACCAGGTAGTATCTGAGGATCTGGAGGGTTCTCTCTAGTGTCAGTGCACAAGAGACTGCAAGGTGCTATGTAACCAGGGCCCTTGATGCAATGAGCAATCCCAGCTTGATGTTTAGGGCCTCCCTTCACGAACGATGGCTCCTTCCTCCTCCACTCCAATGATGGTGCATGTACATGGTCCAAAGGGTGTCAGATGGTCAGCTTTACAGTTCAGAAACTGTTTTACCCATTTCTTGAGGTTAGATTAGGCTCCATGTCTGGTCCACACCATCAGAACCCATAAGAGAGTGGTTCATAAAGTAGAATGACAGCTTTGAAACAATGCTCCCCTTATATTTTACAATGGGAAAGATGGGCCTGGCGCAGGAATTGGACTGGTCATTTGCAAAGGTTGCTTCTTCCTGGTGGTAAGTCCTCTCAGGAGACCACACTAGAGGTCAGGAGGCTCCCTAGAGAGTGTCATCTATCATCAGACAAAAAGAATTGGATGTGAAAGGGCGTTCTTGTCAAACAGTGGAGAAGGTGGGCCTTCTCCATTCTTAGCCATTTGTGAAACAAGAACAAGTGTCAGCCACCTTGACTCACAGCCCTCTGTCTCCGAGACAGTCCTCAAAGCATACAGTCAGGGCCTTCCTCTCTCTGTCCCCATCTCCTGTCAGTGTCACCCTGCTGGGTGCCGTCTTTGTACCATTGCCCTTCTTCATTTCAACAGACTTGCAGGGCATGTCTGGATTTACAGATTATGTCACAAGGCTCTTTGCATTTGTAAACTAGCTCCAGGTCACACTGTGGGATGAGCCATCTCAAGACGCTGTCCAGTGGTTCTTGCTTCCCAACTGTGCTGTGCTAGATTCTTGGAAATTCGGCCTCGGGTGAAAGTTGTTGGGGATTTGGGACTTGACAGAGGGATGAAGGGCCATTTGCCCGTTGCAATGCAGTTCACAGTCATCTGAGAGACATGGCTGGCTGGCTGCTCCGTGGTGTTGGAGGACAAGCCCAAGCAACTGAACTTGTGTTTTGTTGCCGTAACAGGGAAGAGCCATCCACTTCATGTCTCGTGATTGACATGGCTGGGCAGAAGAGGCAGTCTTCACTCTCTCCTTTACCCAAAAACTCACAGCAAGGAAGAGGCTTTTAGTAACCGATTCTAATTTTTGGGGATTCTCACCATTAAAATTCCTTCTTAACATACATCCTTCCTCCTGTCTCAATATAACTGATCTTCTCTAGGCCTGTGCTCAGTGGAAACAGCTGTCCCTAGCAAGCAGAAATGTTCACTCAGTGTGGGATTAGGCATTAACAATAGGATGGAAAATTAGAGGAGAGGAAAGGTTTCCATTCCATGTTTCTTTTCTTTTTTTCCTTATAAAAAATGTACTGCCCTTCTGGGCTCTTTTGCTATTGGCTGGACTTTTGGACTTGTGCTCCTTGGAGCCAGCTGGAGTTTTTCCAGAGACCTGCGCCTGTAGACTTAAGCCACTTTTCGGAAATATGCTTCCCAGATTCTGGGTAAGCACACGGGAGTTGATTTGGATCCTATCCTTGTAGTGGCCAAACTCCATAACAGCAAAGAACCAGCTGCCGTCTTTGGGAAACCTGTCCAGGAAAAGCAGCCATCCAGAATTTCCGGGACAAATTCTCTTTTGAGATGGGTGAAGCCGGGAGCTGCCTGAGTTATGAATCACCAGATCATCTGAAACCTTGTCTGTAGCATAAGACTGAAGGCCAGAGGGCAGAGCTGTCAGAATAGGGATGAGGTCTCCCCGCGGAGGGGCCCACCACTGTCGTCAAACTGGCTCCATTTTCCCCTCAGTTTCTTTGATGCTCCAAGAAGGAAGAAACCAGATGCGGGGCTTTGAGGGGCCCAGTGCTTGGGGTCAGAGTTTTCAGGCTGGCATGGAGGGGGTTAAGGCAGTGACCAGATAGCAGCCTTTGGCAGCAAAGCCCTCCTCAGCAGAAGGAAGGATATAGCTGTATGAACTGCCTGCTTAACAATGCCTCACATGTCCCCAGGGGCCCGCCTGCAAATAGATTTCATCTTGCTTTCTCTTGTACTTTTCAAAGCTTCCTGTTTTCTCACGGTCCTTTTGGACAGTTTACAGTCTCTCTCTCCCTCCCTCCCTCTCTCTCCCTTTGAGGAAAGGAACACCCTTCTTATTAAAAGAGAGAGGGAGAAGAATGTGCGGGAAGGGCAGTTTCACGGAGGCCATTCTCCTCAGCTGCAGGCCACAGCTCTCTGACCTCTTCTTTCTGAATAGGAAAACACAGGCTTCCTGGTGCATCTCAGTTCTAAAGCTCACACCAGGCTGGCTGGGGCGAGGTAGTGTGCTGCTTCTGGCCCCAGCCCAGGGGCTGCCCGCACTATCACCCTGTCTCTGGCCACAGTCAACTTCTCCATAGCTGTCAGCATGGCCACTGGGGTTCATGGCAAGTGCCCAAGGTGCCTCCAGGACCTGGACCAGGGAGGAGAAGGGTGCCAGGAAGTTGGGATGAGGAGGCCCGGAGCACACAGGCATCCGCCAGCTGTTCAAAGGGCAGACTAAGGATGGGGGAGCCAAATAACTCGGCCCTCTCCCAGCCCTGAGCCTTGGATGGAGCTTCTCTTTCCATCATTTCCCAGACCTGGGGCAGGCACAACCGCCTGCATTTCTACTACACTTCAAGTAGCCTAGCGGGTATTTCGTCAGCAGATTCCTTATCTGGTTCTTCCTTTAATATTCCCCTCATCTTCAAAGAGCTTTCCATTTCTGGAATGTAAAAGAATCTACTATATACACAATAATGATAGTAAAAGGAGCTAATATTTATTGAACTCTTACTATTTGCCAAGCCCTTCTTGTGAATTATCTCACTTGATCCTCACAACAACCTTCAGAGGAAACGATGATTATTATCAACATTATACAGAAGAGAAAATGGAGCAAGCTCTCTGTCCTTCTGGGTCTGTACCTCCTCTCTCTACTCTGACATCTCAAAGCCTAATAACCCATGCGACCCATGTTTAAAGGGCACTTTAAAATATTTGTTTCTATTTTTTATTAAATTTTGAGGTCCATCTCTATCTCAAAAAGTGGGTGGATGGAGAAGCTGAGATTTCACGTTGAAACACACTGATGGTGCTCCTTGGAGCGACCGAGAGGTCAAGCGGGGGCACTCTGGTGGAGAAGCGCACCTGCTGAATGAGATCAGAGTCCTCCCCACTCCAGTGGCTTCCTGAACCAACATCCACTCCTATTTTCATCTCCACAGACCTTGGCAGAGAAGATTCAGCAAGTCCAGCTTGGGCACACTTTTAGCTTCGCGTTGCATGATTTAAGGAGGCCTTGACTTCAATGGCTGCTTTTCTCTGGAGAAGAAGTTAGAGATTTGGTGGTCCCTCCCATCCATTGCTCCTCCCTCTGGTCTAACTCCCCTCCCCTACTGTGAAAATTCTGCTTGGGGCTTACATCTCAGACTCCACCCAAGAGCACCGTGATTCACTGGCCCCATCCTCTTTCTCTGGCCTCATTTTACTAACAGTGTCTGAGAGGTTTCTCTCTTGAGTTTCACGGACATAAAATATCTCCATACACTTGGGTGTTTTCACATGAGGACAATCTTCTGAGAAAGATGAGGAGGCTAAGTGTTCTGAATAAGGACCAAAAGGCTTGGCGGAGAGTCAGAGGCTGAGAGGAAGAAGCTAAGTACCTACCGCCCAGATGTGAGTGGAGCCCGAGTATCTCAGGTCCTGGGTTAATTGACTCTATCCTTCTGCCACTGAGGAGTTTAGTTTGAAAATTAATAGGTTTTGTGGGAAAAGGATGAGAGCTGGTAATGGCTGCTTTTTAGAATTTTGCATGAAGTAATGATATTTCCCTGACTTGTTTATTTCCCCAATCAAAGACTTAGGCATTCATGAAGTGTACTATATGTGTAGTCCTGTGCTTGATACTGAGTTGGCTACAAAGAAAAGGAAGTCAGCTTATTGGAGACTACCTGGGATGCTGTTTAGAGCCCAGACACTGTTTTACTAGGTGCACACCTCTGTGCATGGAGTTGGGGAAGGGAAATAGATGGGACATTGGGGCAGGTGAATTGCAAGGTCTGTAATACCCCAAGGTCCCAGAAGGTGTGGCAGCAACAAGAATTTGATTGAAGTGTCTGAAAATATCTCATGAAGAGACTTTATCTTTGTGTACAACAAAGTGCACTTTACACATTTTTTGTGGTTAGGCTAAAATTCCATCCCCTTTACAAAACCTTCTCAGACCAGTTCAGCTTCTAAGGCTTCAGCAACCACAGATAATAACTGAAAGAAGAATTTCTTTCATCATGCGAGCCAAGTGCAGAAGGTGCTTGTCACTTCTTTTCAATGGCCTCTTTCTGGCCTATAGGACCACGAGACCCCGTTCATGCCTGGACTAGTATAGTAGCCTAATTGATCTTCTGGCCTTCAGCTTCTCTCCCCCTACATGCCTTGTCCTTAACCACTCATGGCTTTTCATTTGATGAATTCTTCCGTGGCTGTGTTTCCCACCCTTTTCCTCACTCAGCAGATGCTTACTGAGGAACTGTGATGCATCACACCAATACTAGGCAGATAATAAATAAAAAAGCAGACAAAGCTTCAACGCGTGTTGCAGTCTCCTGAGTGAGAATATATATGAACCAAATACTGGTTATGCTCAGCAACTGTAACAGCAACTTCACTCCAAATAACCAGGAACCATCCCACAATCCAAATAAGGTATGCTTTTTCTAAAAATGACCCATGACTGGAAATCCTTAATGTAGAATCTCTAGCTTCAAAGCTTCTTTTTGGCCTGGCATGATGGCTTACCCCTGTAATCCCAGCACTTTGGGAGGCTGAGGCAGATGGATCACTTGAGGTCGGGAGTTTGGGACTGGCCTGGCCAACATGGCCAGAGAAACTCCATCTCTACTAAAAACACAAAAATTAGCCAGGCACCTGTAGTCCCAGCTACTTGGGAGGCTGAGGCACGAGAATCTCTTGAACCTGGGAGGCGGAGGCTGCAGTGAGCCAAGATGGCACCACTGCACTCCAGCCTGGGCAACAGAGCAAGACTCTGTCTCAGGAAAAAAAAAAAAAAGAGCTTTCAGCCATGATGGTGGAGAAGTGGGCAAATAAAGCTGATAAACATAACTCTAATAGAACTTTTACACATATGCATGACTGAGCCACAGATTGATATATCTTAATAAATTATCTCAATTGAGAATAAAAGAGTCATCTATCCTACATATTGCTTCTCTTGTAAAAGTTGGAATTAGACCAGTTCTGTCATCCTTTTCTCCTCTTAGGTCACCATTTTCAAATGAATGTGGTGTGCAGATGCTCTGTCTGGATGCTGAGCTTGGAACCCCACCCAGTAGGCCAAATTCATTCATGCTAGTAAGAGAGAGCAAAAGTGGGGAAAGTACTTACAATTCTCAAACATGAATCATTCAAGAATACAGAACCAGCCATTCATTATCCATACGTGGACCCAGCATTCTTCTAGGCTAAACTCCCCAAATCGTCATTGGAGAGGTCTATCTACTCTTCCAAGACGAGCTCAACACTCATCTCCCATAGCCAACTAATGAAATTGTTGCCTTCATTAATAAAAATTTAATCCAGAATCCCCAACATTGGCCCTAAAAATATATCTCAGTGAGGAAGGAAAACTGGTGTAAGCTCAGTGGATGCCTCACCTTGGGGGTCTCTGTGGCCTCTCTCACTGCATAGTGCTGCCCCGGCTCCACTGGCCTCTGAGGCTGGGGAGGGAAGGAGAATTCTTCTCTCTTAACATTCTTGTCCAATCACAGACACAAAATCACTGTTTGCATTCCTCCTACCATAGCCAAGGAAAGGCTGAAATTTTCCTGTTCTAGTAAGGCTTGGGGACAACAAAAGCTCCCCCAAAGCGGTCTGCTTCTGGGTTCCTCTTTCTACATATACAAAATCACCTGTGAGAAGAAAGTTCTGCTCTTCTTCCAAAAGCAGTGGGAGAACCAGTTGTCCTTCATGTATTTGCAGTTCGATTGAAATAGAATGATGAGAAAGAAAGAGTAAGACATGTTTACTTTTTGTACACTCTCACTACTTCAAATTTCTACCCAGAGAAAAGACACACTCCTTCCTGAGATGATTTTTCATTTTTTTAACTTTGAAATCCACACCAGTAATTAGAAAATAAAGTAATTTAAAAAGCATTGTGTGATACGTCGTATATAATAATACAGTGTATTCTTTTATTCTCTGCTGCCTGGTACAGAAGAGTTGTGTTGGGAGACACACAGTATGGTCTGGTGGTTGACCATGTGGCCTCTGGCATCTGATGGCCTCAGTTCATTAACCCAGCTTCAGCACCCACTACTTGTGTGGCTTGGCCAAGTGATGTAAGTCCTCAGATTATGCATCTGTAAAATGGGGATGGTAATAGCAACCATCTCATATGATTGGTGTGAGAACTAAATAAGAGATTCCATGGTAGACTTAGAACAATGCCTTCCATATTGCAAATGCTGCATAAATATTAAACACATAATCACATTCTTATTAGTAAAGGAGGAACACTCGTAGCCACTGCTTTTCACATCAGCTCTTCTCCTTTTCCAAAGCTTCTATTCAAAAGAAGTTTTACAAGCTTTGATATTTTTACTTTGTATTTAAAGGTCTCTAAACTCCAGGAACAAATCTCATGAATCTACCCCTACTTGCTCCACCTTTGAGACTCCTTTCTGATTTCCTTACGGACATTTTCCTTGCAAGCAGATTAAAACGTCAAGGTCCAAACAAAGTAGAAGCGGTATCTGTGCTCCAGGGGCCTGGATGGGGCTTCACTCAGGCAGAGTAACCTGTGTTCTCATTCCCGTCTTTGACAGCTTTGTGGGAAGGAATTCAACCGGATGCACAACCTGATGGGCCACATGCACCTGCACTCGGACAGCAAACCCTTCAAGTGCCTCTATTGCCCAAGCAAATTCACCCTGAAGGGGAACCTGACACGCCACATGAAAGTCAAGCACGGAGTCATGGAGCGGGGCCTTCATTCCCAAGGTAATCACTCTTCTGGGAAGCCCTGCGAGTCAGTCCAGTGGACAACAAATGGGAGCTGAGTTCATTTTATGGGGCATTACCTTGAGAGTTATTCTTGTCAAGACCACAGCAGAGTAGCAGGAGTAGCCTTCTAATATTACTAGAAAAAAATCTGACACTAATTTCTGAAGGTAGTAAGTACAAGTGAATTAGAGTAAATAGGACTGTCATCATGATGCCAGTCGGTACCATTATTGGTTCCTTTGTTCCAGACACTACATCAGGTGCCTTGTTGCTAATATTCATGGCAACTCCAGGCTGGAAGAACTTCTATTATTTCTATTTTCTTCAAGAGATCAGTTTGCCTTAAGTTGCTCTGCTGAAAAGCGGCAGAGTCAAGATTTGAACCTAGGCCTTTCTGACTCTGCAGACTTTATTGTACCCACTTCATGGCATTGCTGTGAATGGGAATGCAATTTTTCTTTTCTTATTAGAAAACAGATGTGCAAGCCCTACTGTTAGCAGAATTATGTTGACAGCAGGCTAGGTGTTTCCTACTTGTTCACGACCAGACACACCCAAGGACAATTTTCCTGCTTAGTAGGTAGGGTTGATTGGCCCATATGCAGAGCAGGGGTTTACACCTCCCCCACTGAGTCCTCACTGAACTAATGAAAAGTTCCTACCACCTTTACCTTCTCAGTCCCAGGGCCCTTGGGAGTGAAGAGGTTATGTTCCAGATCTACTGAATTCAGCCAGGTTGCTCCTTAATTGTCTAATCAACCAGTCCTTCAATAAAGAGGCAATAAATGCCCCTGTGTCCAAAGCAGTGAACTACACGTAGCGGCAGATACTAGGGGAAGGAGACCATCTGCCCTCTAGAATGTCTGTGCATGGGGAGAGAAGACAATTTTACGTGTAATTTACAAAATCATCTTAACAGCTTTTCGGTCACTAGTATGATCAAAGCACAGGGTGAGACCCCTTAGGGACATTATTGCTTGGCCCTACAATGCCATGAAAGAGACTGTGTTATTCTTATTTTGTATAAGAGGAGACCAAGGCCTAGAGGGGTTAGATAAACTGCTCAAGGTCAAACAGCAAGTCTGAAGACAGAACTGGGATTCCAACTCAATTTCTGAATCAAGCCAGTGCTCACTACCCTAGGCAGAAACATGGGGTGATTTGTTTGTGTGCTGTTTCACTCACCACCTTATAAAAGAGATGGTCGAGTGGGTAAGCATGCTCATAAATAGGTACACATATAGATACAGTGTGAAACAAAATGATTGTAGCTTTCAGGTTTTTCACAGTACCCACTGAGTTTCTAGTGACTCCTGGATGACAGGGAGCTGTGGTCACAAAACAAGGGCTGGAATTTGTTCAAAAGCCCTGAAAAAAATCGTAGTTAAAACAAAAACAATTTTATTTTTCCTGCAAACGTTTTTCTCTTGAATTATTCACTGAATCTCTAGTTGCTTGAGCCACTTCCCCAAGCTGGGCCTGGATTTTTCCAGAAGAGGTGAGGTTTGCTCTGTCCTCAGGATGGGAGACATACAAGTCAATGAGGAGACCACGCTCCATCTGAAAGCACGAACTGGTTGCCATGACTTACCCCACACTGCTGCTCAAATCCTAAAAGGCACCTAACAGCTCTGTTGTTCTGGAAAAATAACTATCAGAGGGTTGCTTTGAAACATTTTAACAGACTTTCAACAATCTTAGTGTTTTCATCTACAAAGGGCATTAGCTTTTATTTTTCACTCTAGCTTTTGAAATCACTCAAAAATCATTAAAAAGATCTTTCCTGTCCCCTGACAAGATTAAAGATACAGACAGCTTCGTTGCCTGACAGCATCAAAAAGTGAACAAAATTGAACATCATCGCCCCTACCCTTCTTTTTTGCACCCCCCTCCCAGAAGCCTGGACTAGCTGCACCCCAGGACCCCTCCCTTGCTGTTGCTCCTCCTCAGTGTCCAGCCTGTCCCTGGAGGCCTGCCTATTGACTCATCAAAGGTCAAGGTCTTAAAGACAGGATCAAATGAAACTGCCATGCCCATCCCTACAGCCCTGCAAACTGAAGCCCAAAGTGAGGCGTCCTTGAATCACTGTGCCCAACAGCAGGGACACTGGTGGTCAGACACAGGGGCTGTGCGAGCTCCTCAGAGGACCTCTTCGTGCCATCTCTACCCTGTCTATGAGTAGGCTGTTGGCACAGGGACCACAGTCCTGGGGTGGTGTCTGCTGCCCCAAATGGGATATCTTTGTTTTGTTCAAGATGAAAATGCCTTTATTATTGATTTACTTTTTTTATGATAAAACGTATGCTCATGGTAAAAAATAAAACAATAGTACATTAAAAGTGAAAAGAGAATGTTTGTTAATTTTAAGATTTTGACATACTTCTTCAAGACATTTTTTGATAGAGATGGCTAGCTAGATAAAATCAGGTCTGCACTATAAATAAACACGCACACACAAACTTACATATATATTTTGTTTTTACTGAAAATACATAACAAATATCTTTTTGTGATTATTAGTAGGTCTCCACATCACCTATGCATGGTTCACTATATGGATATATCATTATTTATTTAGCCAAACCTCTATTATTAAATACAAAAATTTTTCACAGTTTGACTGTGATAAAAAATATGGTGATATGCATCCATACACGTGTTTTGTGTACCTGCCTGCCTATTTTTTCAGTTTAAATTCTCAGTAGCATAACTGCTAAGTCAAAGCTTGTTTTTAAAGCTTTCGGTGGATGTTGCCAAATTCACCTTAAAGGGATTAAACCAATTTGGACACTGTCTGTGACAAGCCTCCCATGACCACATCTTTACTGGGAATGATCTATTTTTAAAATACGCAATTAGAATACATTAAACGGCTCTGGGCTGCTCCCCTTCCTCAAGGTTCCATTGCCCCAGCATTTCCTCAGGTGCATAAATTCTTACTCTGCTCTCATAGGTCTGGGAAGGGGGAGAATCGCCCTGGCACAGACAGCTGGTGTCCTGAGGAGTCTGGAGCAGGAGGAGCCCTTTGACCTCTCTCAGAAGCACCGGGCCAAGGTGCCCATGTTCCAGTCAGACGGGGAGAGTGCCCAGGGCAGCCACTGCCACGAGGAGGAAGAGGAGGATAACTGCTACGAGGTGGAACCCTACAGCCCTGGCCTGGCACCCCAGAGCCAGCAACTCTGCACACCCGAGGATCTGTCCACCAAGCCGGAGCACGCACTGGAGGTGCTGGAGGAGGCCTGCAAGGAGGAGAAGAAGGATGCATCCAAGGAAGAATGGGAGGAGAGGAGCAAGGGCGACCTTGGGGCAGAGGGCGGCCAGGAGAGAGACTATGCAGGCAGAGATGAGTGTCTCAGCCTCAGGGCTTTTCAGAGTACCCGGCGGGGCCCCTCTTTTTCTGATTACTTATACTTCAAACACAGAGATGAGAGTTTGAAAGAATTACTGGAGAGGAAAATGGAAAAACAAGCAGTGCTTTTAGGTATCTAAGTGGACAGTTTTAAAATTACATTTGGAAAATGAGAACGAGGCAGTTCAAATATAGCTTTCTGCATGAACTGTCATTTTCTGGAGACTGGCGAATAGTACCAATCTCTACAAATGGCTTAGACTAAATGAGCAGGGATGTAGGTAATGGAAAGCCTTCTCAGGTCATTCACGGGGCCCTTGATACCCTTCACACATGTGCAGGGTCTTCTTCAGTGGCGTTTGATGCATCGCCAGTATAATAAACTGTGAGTATTCTTCTAGATATCTAATTGTAAGCTGATGCTGAGGTGCTTTTAGAAATTCTACTTTCCTCTGATTTATATGCAATACATGGTAAATTTCTAATTGCAAAAATATGGTGCTTGAGGTGTCACCTTATTAATAACTATTTAGGTGAATTCATGAAGGTTATAATATTTTCCAGATAGATGAAAGTATTAGTAGTTGTATATATAAAAATAGCCTTTATTCTATAACCAAAAATGGCAGAAATGGCACAGGAGGATGAAACGTTGAAGAGAATGCTCTCAAGTAGTTGCTGCAGATAGAAGGTAAAATTTCAGGAGAATAATAATTTTGACTAAGAGAAACTGGTGACCTAGAATACTTAGATTCTCTTGTTCTATGTCGGCTGTCTTCATCAGATTGAGCATTTGGAGCATTTTTTTTTTCAGATGATCTGATGATGTTCAGGGTCCTGGTTCCTCAGACAAACCCCCACTTCTCGAGCAGAGCTCCCTCCTGGAGACCATTGCTGTCTTGCTCTGAGGCCTCATGCCCCATAAGACAGAGGCAGGGGCTGGGCGCAGTGGCTCATGCCTATAATCCCAGCACTTTGGGAGGCCGAGGCAGGCAGATCACTTGAGGTCAGGAGTTTGAGACCAACCTGGCCAACGTGGTGAAACCATATCTCTACTAAAAATACAAAAATTAGTCAGGCGTGATGGCAGGTGGCTGTAGTTCCAACTACTCAGGAGGTTGAGGCAGGAGAATCGCTTGAACCCAGGAGGTGGAGGTTGCAGTGAGCTGAGATCATGCCACCGCACTACAGCCTGGGTGACAGAGTGAGTCTCTGCCTCAAAAAAAAAAAAAGGACAGATGCAGGAAGAGTTGTCACCAGTGACCAGGGGGTTTCTCCTCAGAGCTAGAGCTGGGGGGTGACCTCAGAGAATTCTCCCAGAAATCTAAGCTCTGACTTATTTGGGTTACTAGAACAGTTGACAGCTAATCATAAGTAAAGAAGACTCTGGACTATGTTCTCAGTGCTGTCTGTACATGAGAATCATCTGGGGTGACCTTTAAAAAAAAGACACCAAACCAAGGCTTCACCCATTAAGATTCTGATTTAATTGATCCGGAGTGGAGCCCCAGGACTGGAATTTTCCAAATCGCTCCAGGCAATACTTACGTGCAGCCAAGATTGAGAAGATTGAGGGGACTAATATAGAACTCACCATTTCTGTGGCTTCCAGGACATTTTCCAGAGACTTCATAAGTATTTCTGTTCCTAGCCTCAGACTCTTTAAGGTTGAGAACAGGAGACCTCACAATCATACTGCTGACTTAGGCCTCCTTACCTGTCTGTAAGAGCCATATGAGTGGACACACACACTCTATATATAGATACACACTTTTGACATTATACTAGAAGATGATGCCTGTGATGTTTATAGTCACTTACTATGTTGAAAAATGCATGGCTGGCCTATGGTGACTCATTATCTCTTCCCGGACCCTTGAACCATGATGCCAGTGAGTGGAAATGACTCTATTGGGTGGGATGGGCCCAGCAGGTCGGCCTTACTTAGGCACTGGCACTGAGAAAAGCAATACTGACCGGGTGTCATGTATGTGTGACTGCCCATAGCAATAACCCTCTGGTACTATGTCTGTTTATGTAAAAACCTCTTGTTTGGTAGTTTTGACTCTTATTTGTAGAGCTAGGCACTGGTTATTATTGTGCTTCATCCTATCCCAGACTTCCCAATACATTCCTTTAGAAGACATGCCCATCTCCAACTGTTGGAGGCTGGTCTTTTCTGTAGGCCAAGGTTTGCTCCATTAGCCCCACCTGCTTGTCATCACTCACCTGTGTGTTGTGTCCATCTCTGACCCATTTCCCCTGCCACCTTGCCTAAAGCTTCTCCTGTCAGACTCCCCACCACCATGAAATGCTAAGACTACTGTGTCCTGAGGTAAGGGCACCTGCAATGGAGATGGTGAAGAGAAGACTGTGGGTTTTTGTGGTTACAAGCACAACTCTGGGTCAAAAACCCATTCCAAGTCCTCAGAGGGGCAAGTCCCTTCTACTCATTATTAATATAGCTCATCAGTGCCTCTGATGAAATTGCCCAGGAGGCTGGCAGAGTGGCCTGGGAGGCTTCCAGCTCTTAGGGTTCAGTTACACATTTATTCACACTGCGGCCATGTGTCGAGGACCTACTACGTGCTGTGTTTGACTACGTGTCCTGTAGAATGCCGTTTGGTTCTGAGTATACCTGGCTGGAATGAGAACCAGGAAATTCTAGAGTAACAGGCTCTATTCCTTTCCAACCAAAACAAACCACATGGGAATGTTTGAGGGACCAGTTAATGTTGAGATGGAGAGAGTATGGTCTAGAATGGTGGTTTTCAGATTGTGTTTTGAGGAGCCGGAGGTCATCTTTAGGCCTCTGAAGAGTGGTAAGGAGAGGAGAAACTCTCAACTCCCACACCCACCTCACTCCAAGTAGCTCAAGTTCCATCTGATTTATACGTTAGCATTCTAAATAAAATTTTATTTGGAGGGAGTAAAAAGGTCTAGGAGAAATAAAAACAATTTGTTATGGAGAGTATTCCAGGGCCTGTTTTCAGTTGTTGACTCTGGGCATAAGACACTTAATTATATCTAACCTAATGGTTAATACAGAATTAACCTTCTGAGCACCAAGGCTAAACCCTTGGTTTTTTACGCTGTTGAGTGGCCAACATCCTGGTTTGCCTAGGATGATCCTGGTTTAGATCTGTTGTCCCAGGATAATTATTCAAGTGTCACCTTAATTCTCAAAAGTATTCCAGTATGGGTGAGAAATTACATGGACACCTTATGCATGAGCACAGAGTTAAGGAAAGGGTTGGCCAACTTTGCCTAATGAGCTGATGAACCAGAAGGCAAGCCTTGAAGGAAAGTCCATGTGGGCCATCTCAGAGAACTAAGGGATGAAGCCTTCCAAGATTACCAGCTTTCCAAAACCAGAATATCACATTGTGAGACTCTGAAAATAGGTCACTACCAAATGCTTTCCAGCCTTTTGACCACTGTCACTTTGAACCAATCAATAGACCAGCCAAGTGTCATATTTTTCTTTTATTCTTTTTATTCTTTCCTATGATTAACCCTCATGTTGCCTTTCAATTCCTCTTTCTCTCTCTTTTTAAAAATTTGACTCCCCACTGGCCATGAGACTAAGGCTGACTTTTCATGAACCCACAAGAGTAACTGGTATATTTGTATATGAGTAGTTGCAAGAGAAAGCTCAATGTGCATACTGTATTTATTAAGCCCTGAAGGCATTTAATAAAATATTAACATGGTGTTTTGAATTATGATCTTTGTCTGCTTTGCTGGAACAAAATATAACAGGCTAACATTTGAAATCCTTCGCATATTTGGACAACATTACACCAAATGTTGATTTTGTACAGAACCCTAGCTTGCTATTTAAAAACTAAAACTCTAAGTATATAGCAGCCCAAGTTGTGAATATTGCTTTCCGCTTCACTGAAAAAGCAGTTTACCTGAAAAGACCATGTAACCTATATTTTGTTAATTTAAGCAAATAAAGACATGTTGAAAAAACTGAGTGAATTATTTGCAGATACCTGAAATTTTGCAAGGAAGTTGCCATTGTCAACATATCACTCCTGCCATTATACCCTGGGCCAGGGTGGTTCCCAGTGCTTGGCTCCTCAGCCCCAAGAATACCAGTGTGTTTGATTCTCCCTCCCTCAGGGCTTCAGAAAGAGATGAATGAATTCCAATCCATCTGCAGGAAGGTGACATCTTCCTCATCCTGTTGCCCTTTCCTATTCAGAAAAAAGTTATTCTGGAAGGATGTCACAGGCAAGTGTGAGGTGAAGGCAGGATTGTCTCATTCTGCCTCACATTCTTTGTAAAATGAAGTTCAACAAAAAGGCAGTAGATGCTATAAGCAAAAGCTCAAATTCTGCTCCCAGGTGGCCTGTGTTCAAAGCCCAGCTTTGCCACTTCCAATCTTTGGGACCTGAGATCAGTTCATGAACCACTTTGTGCCTCATTTCCTTATCTGTAAGATGGGACTAAGAACTCTACCTTTTTCACTGGATTGTTGAAATGACTTAAAACATGCAAGACACTTGAATATGCTGGGCTCACGGTGATGCTCTGTTAAGAATTAGGCACTGCAAGGCTGGGTACAGTGGCTCACGCCTGTAATCCCAGCACTCTGGGAGGCCTAGGTGGGCGGATCACAAGGTCAAGAGATCGAGACCAGCCTGGCCAACATGGTGAAACCTTGTCTCTACTAAAAATACAAAAATTAGCTGGGCATGGTGGTGCGTGCCTGTAGTCCCAATTACTCGGAAGGCTGAGGCAGGAGAATTGCTTAAACCTGGGAGGTGGAGGTTGCAGTGAGCTGAGATTGCACCACTGCACTCTAGCCTGGCAACAGAGCAAGACTCCATCTGAAAAAAAAAAAAAAAAAAGAATTAGGCACTGCGATTGTCAACAATGTGGCCAGAAGACTGAGCACTCAGCTTCCCGTCCTCAACAGAAACCTCACAAAGTTGTGTCAGCATGGGGGACTGTCCATTCCTGGGGAGCTTCCCTTTAAAACAGCAAAACTGCAGCACATATTGAACACTGTGATAGGCCAAGCACTGTGCCAGGTGGTTTACATACTCGCAAACATTATCCCTATTTTACCAAGAAGGAAATGGAAGTCCAGGAGAGTGAAATAGCTTGCCCCAAATTACCTAGTTGGCAACTTACTCCTTTGTCTGTATAGCCTATAGCATGTTGGGTTCTCTGGAAGCAGATGCTGAGACAAATTTGGATGGAAGCTACTTATCAAGGATGAATACCAGTAGGAAGAGGAAAGAGGAAAGAAAGGCTGAGCAGAGGGAGAAAACAACCTGCAGTGCAGCCCTGACAAAGCCTCAGCCACTGTGGTGGGCGGCGCTGGGGGCAAATGTTGCCCATCAGAGTTATGCCAATTTGAACAGAAATGTCCATTCCTCTACACCCCTACCTGGTTCAGTCACCAGATGTGGGCTTCCCTAAGAAGGGTGTGACTCTCTGCAGCTGGGCCAGACCCCGAGGGAGCTGGCAGCTGCAGGCTGTCTGCCAACTGCACTCTCATAACTCGGATGCAAGTACTTCCTTGAAGAGAGACTGCTCATCTCTGCCTCACCCTAGACCACTTATTAATGCATATTCATGAAGCATCTCCTGCAGGTTCCAGTGAGCTTCTCTTCCTGATTGAAAACTTAGAGGAGAAGGTGAGCACAAATTTCAGCCCCTACAGCTGCAATGAGTCTAGGGACCAAAAGTGATACTCATTTTCTCTTTCTCCATTACCCAGTCTAGACTCCCCTCATCATCAGATACCACCTCTGGCAGTCTTGGTGGCTTTCCTAGTGATTTCATCCAGGTTCTCATCTGCAAGAGGTCTGAGCCCTTGTCACCATGCTACCATGGACTGAATGTTTGTGTCCCTCCAAAATTCATGTCTTGAAACCATAATCCCCAATGTGATGGTGTTTGGAGGTAGGGTCTTTGGGAGGCAGTGAGGTTTGGACTAAGTTATGTATGGAGACCTCATGATGTGATTAGTGTCCTTAGAGGAAGAGGAGGAGACTAGGCCTTCTCTCTCTCTCCCATGTGAGAAGGTAGCAATGCAGCTGTCTGCAAACTAGGAACAAAGCCCTCACCAGACATTGATTCTGCCTGCACCTTGATCTGCACTTCTCAGCCTCCAGAACTGTGAGAAATGGATGTTTGTTCTTTTAGCCACAGAATGAGGTTGCTGTGCCTGTTCATTTAACATCACAAGTGGGCCAGGAAGTATCAAAATGAGCCTAATTACGTCGTTAGGTTGCACACTATACTTCCTGGTCCACTCTGTAACAACAGCCCTACTTCCTCCGATGATCAGGTCAATTACCTCTGCCAAGATGGTGACTCCTCTCTTGTCTTTTGCACCCTGGAGGCGAGGAACAAAAGTGTCCACAGCTGTAGCTTATAATTTAATGATACTCTTGCTGTGTTCCAAGATGAAAATGTACCATCCTTGAGGATGGAAGTTTCTAACCCTGCAGAGCCCAGAGTTATGTGATAAGAAGTACAACACCCCCCGCAACCGCCCTGGGCAACCTGCCAATCACCCCAAAGTGTTATTGGGATTGATGGCAAGTGGGACCACTCCCACTTCCACTCCTGGTCCCTGGACCTATACAGTCTTTCTATTGGGACATAGCACCATATAAAATATTTGATTCAATTATATACCAGAGGGTGGCACCCCATCCTTCCAGAGTATTTCCTCCAAGAAGCACTGTAGGGAGCTAGCCACTTCTGGGTGGTGCAGATTTGATATGATCAGTAGACCCTGTGGCCAGGGCTCGTTTCTAAACCTCAGTTACTATAAGCTGAAGGTCATGGCTTGATGCGATGTTATATAGGATTCTGTGCCAACATAGCAAGCATTCCATAACCCCATCCCTTGCATAGTAGTGCTGGCTAAGTTCCCATGAGCAGGAAAGCAAACATATACTCAGAGTATGTGTCTATGCCTGTAATAAGGAACCACTGGCTCCTCAGGATGCAATGAGCTCATTGGAGTCAACATCTTACCAAGTGACTGACTGGTTTTCTTGAGCAATGGTGTCATATTAGAAGCCCATCACCAGTCCTCATGGTTGGCATGTTGGATATTTAGCAGTGGTAGCAGCTAGATCAGCCTTTGTAAATGCAGTTCTTGCTGCTGGACCCATGTGTAATTTCTACCAATGTGGCTACTTTGTTCACGTATTCTTTGCTCCAGCACTGGGGTGGCTAAAGCCAATTGGTGAGGTCATTTTTGTCTGCCGGGTTATTTAATGCCTATTCCATGGTAGATGCTATCTAATGATGTGTATTAACATGTGATATAAAGATTTTCCTACTTTGTGTTCACTCTCATATGTCTATCTACATACTCTACCCTAGACTGAGAATAATAGTGAATGCCTACTTTAAGTAAAATGGTGAAGAATTGCCTTTCTGAGGAAGTGAAATTTAATTTGAGAACTGAAGTATAGAAGAAACAGGCCAGGGAAAGAGGGAGGAGCCTTCCAGATGGAGCAGACGGCAGATGCAAAGGCCCTGTGAGATACATATATGTGTGTGTGTGTGTGTGTGTGTGTGTGTGTGTGTGTATTATGGCCAGTTTAACAATTCATTATATTAAGCATTCTGGCAAATAATTTTGTTTCTTCTTCTAGGAAACTGGTATCAACCTTGTGTCAACTGAGGGGAGAGATAAGGTAAAATCTATTCATCATCTTCAACCTGCACAGACTGTTGCTGTGTCATTTATCATTGCTGAAGGACAACTTCCCTTCCAATCTGTGGCAAGTCTAGTGAAGAAAACAGTTTCATTGGAATGGCAGGTTATCCAACTCAGGACAATATTTAAAACTCTCAGCAGTGGTTTTGCAAGAGTTTATACATACAGGATTGAGTCGGTTACCTCTTTTCACTCCTTAAGACAGTGTGGTAGAGCACAGCAGGAGAGGGTGAGTGCTGCAAGGTGAGGCTAACATAGAAAGCCACTGAGAAAGGAGGTGAAATAATGAGATTCAGTTTTTGAAAGCTCATTCTGGCTATAGTGTATAGGGTTGGAAGAAAGCCAGGATGATGCTGGAACACCATCAAAAGGCAGTTTCCACAATCTCTGAGAGATAATACTGCCCTGGATTAAGGAGGTAGCAAATAATTTAGAAATGAATGGTTCAAAATCTGATGTGACGGTCCAATGGACTTGTTATACTGAAGGTAAATTGTAATAAGACGCATATTTTTCTAAGTTCAAAATAAAATGCCACTTGATATAAAGTCCATCTCCTCACACAATGACTGAAGGAATCAATTAGATTTTTACGCTATCAGAAAAACCATGCTCTTCATTTAGTTGGCAGGAGGGCATATTTACTAAGTAATGTATGTAAAACTAATTCCATCTGGTTTCTCTCAGTTTTGCCTACATTACAACTGGTGAAGAAGTAAATAGTCCAGACTGAGGAAGGCAATGAGGCTTCTCAGATGCAGATTCTGGGAAGAAATGACAGAATAACAATGCCAAATGAACACTGAGTTGGAAGATCAGAAAAGTAATGGAAAGGCTAGAATTTCAAGACCATCATGTGAGGCTGCAGAGTCCTTTTCATCTCCATAGACCTTGAGGACATCTTTGATACAGCCAATAAAATAATACACCCATGAACATGAACTTGCACAAAGAGTTAACCATCTCTATTGTTTTTATTCACTAAATGGAGTCCAAATACATTTCCATTTTTAAAATACAGTTCTTAAAGGATGACAGTCCAGTTATCTGGACAATTTTATCTAGTGATCATCTTATTTAGCAATGGTATAGAAAAAATGAGATATTGTCGCATTTTAAGTCCCAGAGTTAATTGGCCCATGGCACCACTGATAGCACCTTAAGAAGAAACAAAAAAACAAAAACATATGGAAGGAATTTGTTCCTGCCCTTAAGGAACACACTGTTCTTAGCTGGCCTGCTGAAGCTGGCAGGAACATGGCTAATGATTTCTGAAATCTCCTTTCTCCAAATCTCCAAGGCCTTAAAGCTAAAAATCTCTGCCCTGTGAAAACCCAGGTGTGAACACAGCCTGGTTCCCTGAAGCTCTGTGGCATTTCTTTTTCTTTTTTTCGTTTTTCTTTTTTTTTGAACATCAGAGCTGAGCCAAGAGTAACTTCCATTCCCGTTAAAAACTCACTCTGCAAGTGGAGGAAGACATGCTCATTTGATAGCTGGGAGTGACCCTTATGGGGTCCCTGGGGACCCAGTATCAGTGGCGCTCACTGTTTCCTCTTCCCTGGATGCAACAATATATTAAGGGAGAAAACAAAAAAAGAGGAGGTTGGCTCTTTTCATGATTTTCCTTTTTAATTTTTGTTGAAAATGGAACAGTGTTCTCTTGATCCTTCAAACAAATGGAGGGGAAGTGGAAGCCCAAAAGTTTCTCTTACATTCCCCAGAGAGGGTGGCTGTGTTTGTAGTGTGATGTGGGAAAGTCCTTGTGTATCTACTGCATTGTCATGGTGTACCAATGTGATTTGCAGTAGGAAGTGTGGGATGAATAGAATTTTTATGTAAGAGAAAGTGATGGAGTCACATTCTTTGAATCAAAGATCTCCATTTGCCCTTCATCTCTAAGACGTGCTTCCCCTGATGCCACCCCTTATCTTTATTAGCTGATGAGAAAAAACCTAAGAGCTCTCTCTGAGCCTGACCCAAACAATGAGTCCAAGCAGAAGTCCTCGCTACTCAGAATGCACTCGGGCAATGAAAGTGAGAGAGGGAGGGTACTTGGCAGGACATGCCAGAGATCACACAGGCAATGTGAAGAGGAGGTGGAGGGCTGTTACAATTTCTGACATCATACCTGAAGAATCATTTTAAACAAACATTTGAAACACACTGTATGACTCTTTTCACAGAGTGGATCTTAACAAACAAATGATCTTTGGAAGGAAAATGGATAGATATATTAAGAAACATCAAAAAGGATTACAAAGATAGTGCTTTCAGTTTAGAAATTCGTCATATTAAGCACGCTGGCAAGTGGTTTTGTTTCTTCTTCTAGAATGTAGCAGTAAAGAAACTGGTCTCTCCTGTGTCAAATGAGGCAAGATCTATTCATCATTCTGGACTTGCAGAAATAATCGCTGTGTCATTTATCATTGCTGAAGGACAGCTTCCCTTCCAAATTGTGGCAAGTCTAGCGAAGAAAACAGCTTCACTTGGAGTGGCAAGTTATTCAAGTCAGAATAATATTTCAAATCTTCAGCAGTGGTTTTACAAGACTGTATACATATGGCATAGAGTCAATTGCCTCTTCTCCCTCCTTAAAAACCAATTGAAAATAAAAGAAGTATAAAATCCCCAGTAACGGCAAAGTCCTTATAGAAAAAAAAAAAAAAAAAGCAAAAATCAAAGCAAAGTCCTGCAGAGCCTCAGAAACAGATAATTACAACGTCAGCCTCCTCAGGGACATTCAAAAAACATTCTTCAGGTATACTGATGCATCTCTCTGAGGCACACTGTTAACAGGGTCTAATCCCCTTAGAAGTCACTCTAAGCCCCTCTCTGAAGACACAGGTGATTTTGTGGATTTCAAATGGCTTTATTTCCAAAAGCTCCATTGCCTCCATGCTATTAATCTCCTTACCTTCCTGCAGGGATAGTTTACTTTTGATCTCAGGTTTATCTACTCAAATGCTTTGCCTTATTCAGACTGTTAGCTCTCTGAGCGAAGGGCCTGGCTATTACTACACCATCTTCAGCAAGGTTTTAAATATACTTGTGATTGGATACAGCCGCTATCTCTTCTTCTTAGAATTCCATCAGACTAAGATTGATACATGAATTTATCAGGAGAAGCCTTCAAGAGGGCCTCTACAAAATGCCTCTGTTTTAAAAGATGCGTTTTCCACTATGGTTAATTAAAACTCTTTGAGGAAGAGAGGAGCTTCCAGAATGATAATATAACGATGCCTTTTCCATTATGGTTAATTAAAACTAATTAAAACTCTTCCAGAATGATAATGTAATGATGCCGGTGAAACTTCTGCCCCAGGGAGACATCTATTAAACAGGTAAAAGACAATCATTCAAAAATCTCTGGTGATTGGCCAAAGGGCTTACAACAATTTAAGGAATATTTATTCAACAAATCTACAGAAACTCTGTAGTATCAATGAGAGGCCATGGCAATCAAGCTAGGATCTTCACCCTTCCACCTCCCCAGCTTCCAGATGGCTTGTCCAGTGGGCTTGGCAGCCAGGTGGCAACTCCCACCTCCCCAGCCTATACAGACGGAAGATCTCTCCTGGGTGGGTGTCCAGGCAACAGTTCCCCCCACCCTCAGCTGCTGCTCAGTGGGGAGGAGCTGAGTGGAGAAGCTGGTGAGGAGTGCAGTCCTCTTTCCTCGCATTTCTGTGTTTTAGTGGAGCTGTTCTAGTGGGTTCGGCGGTCAACTGGCATTTCCATCTCCCCCAGTTTCCTGGTGTAGGAAAGCTGTTCTAGGCCAACTGAGCAGCCAGTGAACACCGACAGGTTCCATTTTCCCTGGCTGTGCGCTGTGGAAGACCTACACTGAAAGAGATAGCAGAGCATGGTGGTGATGGTTGTACAATATTGTGAATATAATTAATCCTTTCATAGGTTTTACAATAGCATCTTTATTATTGTAATAATACAGGCTGGGTGCGGTGGCTCACGCCTGTAATCCTAGCACTTTGGGAGGCCAAGGCCGGCAGATGACCTGAGCTCAGGAGTTCGGGACCATCCTGGGCAACATGGTGAAACCCCTTCTCTACCAAAAATACAAAAAAAAAATTTAGCCGGGCGTGGCTGTGTTCTCCTGTAGTCCCAGCTACTCAGGAGGCTGAGGCAGGAGAGTTGCTTGAACCTGGGAGGCCAAGGTTGCAATGAGCCAAGATTGTGCATTGCACTCCAGCCTGTGTGACAGAGCAAGATGCTGTCTCCAAAGAAAAAAAAAAAAGAAATATATACATAAAATAAAATTTATCATTTTAAGTGTATGATTCAATGCAGTAAGTATATTCTTAATGTTGTGCACTCACCCCCACTGTTTATTACCAGAAAATTTTCATTATCCCAAACAGAAACCCTGCACCCATTAAACAATAATTCCCACGATCTCTTTTCCCCAGCCCCTGGTAATCTCTATTCTACTTTCTGACTCTCAATTTGACTACTCAGGTACTCTATATAAGTGGAATTACACA
Organism: Colobus angolensis palliatus; assembly: GCF_000951035.1. Taxonomy (NCBI): domain Eukaryota; kingdom Metazoa; phylum Chordata; class Mammalia; order Primates; family Cercopithecidae; genus Colobus; species Colobus angolensis. Next base: position 7,619,122 of record NW_012118376.1, read on the forward strand.
GTATGTGTCCTTTATGTTAGGTTTATTTTACTAGCATAGTGTTTTCAAAGTACATGCATGTTATAGCACATGTCAGAATTTCCTTCATTTTTAAGGTTGAATAATATTTCATTATATATATTCATACTACATTTTGTTTATCCATTTATCCATCAGTGATTGTTTGGGTTGTTTCTACCTTTTGGCTGTTGTGAATAATGCTCCTATGAACATTGGGGTACAAATATTTGTTTGAGTCTCAATTTTCAGTTCTTTCCATTTTGATTTTCAGTGTATGCTGTCTTGATTCGTTTTCTGCTGCTATGAAAGAATACCACAGACTGAGTAATTTATAAACAATAGAAGTTTGCTTGGCTCATGGCTCTGGAGACTGGGAAGTCCAAGATTGAGGGACTAGCATCTGGTGAGGGCTTTGTTGCTGCATCATACCGTGGCAGAAGGCATCACACCATGGCAGAAGGCATCACATGGGTGCGAGAGAGAAAGGGGCAAACTCATCCTTTTATCAGGAACTCACTCCCAAGATAATGGCATTATTCCATTTATGAGGGCAGAGTCTTCAGGACCTGACCACCTATTAAAGGTTCCACCTCTGAACAATGTTGCAGTGGGGATTAAGATTCCAACCCATGAACTTTGAGGCACACGTTCACACCATAGCATATACCTAGAAGTGGAACTGCTGGGTCATGTGGTAATATCTATGTTTAACTTTTTGTGGTACTGCCAAACTGTTTTCTACAGACATTGCACCATTTTAAATTCCCGCCAGCAATGCACGAGGGTTCCATTATCCCCACATCCTCACTCAACACTTGTTATTTTTCATGTTTTAATAATAGCCATCCCAATGGGTGTGAAGTGTATTTCACTGTGGTCAAAATTTTTTAATTAAAGCACTTGAATTCCTTTACATATTCAGCTGTTAATGCTGGGATCTATATTTACTTTCATAATCTCCCTTCTTTTCACATGAATATAAAAATAGAAAATAAAAGATGAACTGTACCTGTTCCTTGTAAATAGAAACTGGATGCCCAGTGAATTATATGGGGTTTATTCCTATAACTGTGCTGTTGTTTTGTACCTCTTATTCTTCAAACAACAAGGAGCCTATCTGGGTTTTGAATAGAAGCTTTGTCTTAGTCCATTTTGTGTTGCTATAAAGGAATATCTGAGGCTAGGTAACTTACAAAGAAAAGAGGTTTATTTGGCTCATGGTTCTGCAGGTTGTTCAAGAAGCATGGTGCCAACATCTGCTTCTAGTGAAGGTCACAAGCTGCTTCCACTCACGGTGGAAGGTGAAGGGGAGCCAGCATGTGCAGACACCCCATGGCAAGAGAGGAGGCAAGAGAGAAAGGAGGTGCAGACTTTTTTCAATAACCAGCTCTCTCAGGAACTAACAGAGGGAGAATTCACACCCCTCTGCCCAGGGTGGGTGGGCACTAGTCCATTCATGAGGGAGCCCAACCTCTGCCATGGCCCAAACACCTACCATTAGGCCCTACCTCCAACATTGGGAATCAATTTCAACTTGAGAATTCAAGAGGATGAACATCCAAACTACGTAAGTCTTTATTCCAGTTAGGGCATTTTCTTCTGCTTTACCATTCCATTTTCTGTTTCCATCCTGGATCCTATTTTCCCTTAATCCTGAGTTGCAAGGTGACCTAATAGCTAACTGTGCCCTTGGTTGACTTCCATAAAACTTGCATCACAAATATTGCGGGTTAATCTTTCCTAGGACTTGTCTGTGAATAGTAGACAAGCACTGCATCTTCCCTTTGTGGGGGTGGAGGTGGCAATGTGCAGGCACACAGAAGTAGCGGAACACATATCCAACCAGGATTCAAGTTGCTGGGTCTACCCCTTTGTCGAAGTTTGCACATTTTAAACTGTAAAAACTTCAGAAAGCAAGCAAGCAAAAACCCCAAAAAACCTCTCTGGAGCTTTTGTTTGTTAGAGAGAAAGAACCAATGTGGCTAAGTACTCACATGAGGCATTTAGTGATAAAAGCCTATACTTAGCCACTGAAGATACGCTATAGTCATCATATGCAAAGCCTTGATACTTTGTCTGAAAGTTAAAAATTTGTCTGTAGTATTTGCCGACCAAGACTTTTCCCTTTAAAATCAAAACAAAAGGACCCACAGCTTCATTTACTCATTCAATGAATGTTCACTGGGCACCTGCTACATGACAGGCACTGTGCTGGGGAGGCTCTGGAGACCCCAGAATAAGCATTACAGACGCAGTCACTGTCCTAAATGAACTTAACAGTTTTGTGAGGCCATTATCAGTCTGTCAATCTGACTACCCTAATAAGCAAAAATACTTATAAGCCATATGGAAAGCTCCCAAATTATAAGCAGAATGATTAAATTCCTTTCGGGGCAATGATCTAGATTTCTACTTATGTAAAGTAGGTATGATATTAACATCTATTACAATTATTACTTAAATGCATACAATAGGTTGAGGTTGTCAATCTAGACACCTCTCCCCTACCCCAACTTTTAAATATCTTCTCTGGCAGTAGAAATTCCTTTTCTGATGCTTTCCGAGGTAACACTGGAGAAGGACTTGAGTGCTAAGTATTCTAAGAACCATGAAACATGGTTCCTGACCACAAGCAGTTTATTTCAATTCATGTAAGCAATAAAGTATAACATTTCTCTTGGCATAAGGTACATGGTTTAAGAAGGAATTTTAAAAGTCAAATCTTACATTTATATTCAACTTTAAAATGTCCAAATCTCTCACACCTTTAGCTGTGATCCTTAGGGAGCTCATAAGAGCCCATTGACTTGTACAATTATTTGTATGAAGACACAGAATGATTTATTTGAGACCTCATCCCCTGGGCCTTCACCCCCCGGCAAGCTTATGGAGAGTCAACACTAGAATACATGTTTCTCAATAGCAGCCCCAGATCTTTCCATCCTACCATGTTCAAACTTGCATTCCAGAAAGAATCACATTTCCCCGTAAATTACTCCTGGCCACGTGGGCCCAGGAAACAGCAGAGCTGAAGGGTTCTAGTGAAAGAACCTGGCTTTTACTTCAAGACAGACTCCTTGTGAATCCTGGCTCTGCCACCTGTTAGCTGTGGAACCAGGGTTACATACACTTTACTTATTCTTTTTGAGCCGGTTCCCTCCCCTACAATAATTCAGGGTGGTGGTGACGAGCACAGGCTGTGGACTAGGGAATACCTGGGCTCTGGTCCTGGCTCTGTCTTACACTAGCTGTGTAGCCCTGGGGAAATTATTCCTTCCATCTAAGCTTCAGTTTCTTCATCTGAAAAATTGGGACTCATATAGTATGAACCTCATAGAATTGTGAGACGTAAATGGGATAATGCCTGTAAATACCTAAAGAAAAATAAGCACCCAATACATGTTAGCTCTTATTACACCGACTCCAGTGACTACACAGGCATGTGCCTAGTGTGAGGCCTGACACACAGCTGACCCACAAACCATCACGTCAGTTTCCCTCCTCTGTGACCCTAGGCTGAACAAACACAAATGTGAGATCATTAATATTACTCCAGGTGTGATGGCATAACGTTAGGGAGAATTCTTGTACATCTGCCTTCTCATTTTACTCTATTCCCCAGGATTCCCTATACAAGCAGATCACTCTTCCTAGTGACAGACACACACGCCTCTCCCCACCGCGTAACCCAGTTAGCTACAGGGAGACAGATTCTTGGCCTAAGCAGACTAGCATGTGCATTCTCTTCCTGTGAACTCCATCAGAGGGCATCTGGAGGGAAAGTACCTCTCCAGCTGCGACAGTCAGTCAAGAAGAATGACAGAACCAGGTGCACTTACTGACATTTCTAACACCAGCTCCAAATGACAGCACATTCATGCCGACTTATGAGAAACTCTTGGATTTATGTTGCTCCCAGCACATTTAGCAGGGATAACTTCTAACTTTTAAAGGAAGAACAAATCTAACAAGCAGGGCTCAAAGACTTTTAAGATTTTTATTACACAAGACAAAACACTTGGATTTTACTCCAGGCCTGTAGTGTGGCATAGAGAGCGGTGTTTTTAAAACTGCAGGTCGTGACCCATTAGTAGATTGTAAAATTAAGTGAGTTGATTCCAGTGTTTTTACAAAATGTAGTAGACTAGAATAGGAACTATCAGAAAGCATTATGCGTAATAAGGCTAAATGCTTTTGGTGATGCTTTTTTAGAAGACATACGTAGATGGGTGGATGGTTGGATGGATTGTATTGTCAGTGTGTTTCATACTGTTAGCCATGGTCAAAATAGACAGGAAGTCACTGAAACACTAGATGTACATAAAAATATATGTGCATTTTATCAAAACAAAGAAAACCACTCTGGATTAAAGAAGTACGTGAAGATAGTGGAAAACCCACATCATTCAGCCAATGCCCTCTATTCATAATGGTATAATTTTACTTCATCACAAAAAAAAATTGTGTCTATGTGTAAGAGAAAAATGGAAAGATAGAGGGAGTCCACCCAAGAATGTATTCCTATCCTTAGTGACCTCAGGGCAGTTTCTCCCATGCAACTGGAGCTGTGTCATTGAGGAAGAAAAACCAACTGATTGGATTCAGCTCTCCTGAGTCCCAGCTGGTGGGGAGAATTGATCTTCAACTTCTGAAGGGTGAAGACCAAGTCTTTCATTTCTTTTTGGCCCTTACACTATGTTTTATCACATTAGGTGTTTGAGAACTTTTTATTGACCTAAGAGTCTATGCAGGACACAGTAATGGACTTGTTGAAATAGTGCTGTTTTAGTGTTTTTAATAACGCACTCATAAAGTTTTTAGCTATTTTCTCTGAGTTTACATAAAGTGCTCCTTGTCTGATGAGCACAGTAGGGGCTCCAGGCAGCTTACAGAAGGTAGAGGTTCCAGTACTTGAGTGAGAACTACTCAAGTAGATGATGCATAAAAGATCAGGCAACTCCTGTAGATACTGAGTGAGAAGCCTGGATATCAGCAATTCCAGTTCTACAGATTTGTTCTGTGTTTTTATATGTATGTGCACAAAAGGTGATCGTACACATAGGTACCTTGAAGCATGCTTTGAAACACTAAAATAATCTAAATGTCCATCCATAGGGGATTGTCTAAATAAATTGTTGTACCTACCTCCATACAGTGGAATACTATATAGTTGTGAAAAAGAATAAGGAAGCTCTTTATGTACTGATATGGGACAGTTTCTAATAGGATTAAAAATAAAATGGTTATATTTAAAAAAATAATAACTGTGACTCTACAGTATCATTGCAGCTTCAGAAGCTCTCATATGGCCAGCTGAGGACCTCCTTGCAACTGCATCCCAGCTCAACTTCTACCTTTGCCCAAACCTATTTCTTTCTCTTCTGTTCCACAGATCCAGAGGCATAAAGAATCACCCCAAAACTTAGTTGCTTAGGGAATCACCCCAAAACTTAATTGCTTAAGGAATCACCCCAAAACTTAGTTGCTTAAAACAACAATATGCATTAAAATCTCATGGGTCAGGAATTGGAGAGTGGCTTATCTGGGTTGATCCAGCATGTGGTCTCTCATGAGGTTGTGGTCAAGGTGTCAGCTGGGTCTGTTTCCCTCACCCCAGGCAGAAACTGGTGGGAAGTGCCCTTAGTTAAGCTGACTGTGCTTATCATGCCTGAGGGATGGATGGGTAGTGAGAACACCAATGAAGCTGCAACTAAGCCATTTTAGAAAAGGAGCATGCCTTCAGTTCTAATAGCCTGCAGAGGAGGAAATTCTGTTACCCAGATCAATCTCCCCTCTGGCCATGGCTTCAGTCTGCTTTCTTTTATTGTGTCTACCGTGGGCATGGAGAACATGTGCTCATCATTATTTCCCCATTATCCTTTTTAGACTTAGACAGTGATGAACTCCTTTCTCTAATAAGGTTAAATTATCTCATTCCTATTATATCTCTTTTCCTCATTCTTTTCATTATTTTTTAGCACTTGCATGAGTAAAAGTGGAAATACAGCCTGGAAATCTGAATTGTACTCTTTTAAATAATTTTTGTGTATTATATTATTGGGATCAGAGTGTGTGTCCTGTCCTCCTCACAACCACCTTTTTCACAGTTCTCTGCATCTTTTTCAGCACAACTTAATCATCAGTGGAGTAAACTAATCTAATTGTGAGGAGGTGGGTTGAGGATTCTTGCCTCTCTATAGCCATTAGACCACATCTCCTTCAACCTTGAAGCTACCCCAAAATAAATACAAAATCTAACTGAATCTGCCTTAATTAAGCCCCCTAGTCCCTTCTCCCAGCAACATTGTCAACCCCGAGATCATCCAAATAGATGTTTAGGAGTGGCTGCTGGTCTTGGCATACTGCATGATAAGCCAAACCTTTGACTTTCCAGCTTCTACTCATTAAGGGGAACAGCTCCTGATAAGATTCCAGAGCTCTTCATTTTTGCTTTGCTTCAGGTTAAGAGAATGGAGGGTGTTTCTTTTTGGGGGAATAGTTGTTCTTATTGGTCTGTCCAGTGCTTTTAACACAGGTGTCATACCTCAGAGAGTCACTTACATAAAAGAGAAAGCTCTCATCTCCCAGCTCCACTTACGGCAAAATGGCCTTTCTTTAGTCCTGCCTTTTCTACTGTCTTCTTGTGCTGTTCTCGAATTCCTGGACCACGGATCTGGCCTCCCTCATTTTGACTCTTAGATACACTCTCTTAAATGTTGTTTCACCTTCAGCTTCCTTTATGTCTAAGTACCCCAGAAAGTGACCTTACCTAGTAAATGCCAGAGCCTGGGATCCACTCCATGGCTGCTTGCTTGGCCGTTGTCAGATCTTATGACTTCACTAAAGGCAGTTGAAAGGAAAGGAAAACTGGATCATGAGCAAGTTTCACATTTCCAGATTAGCTGTCTCGAAAAATAAAAGGGCATCCCGATGACAGATTCCAGAACAATCTCCTCATGGGGATCACCATTTATCTTAGCAGCTGTGGTTTCTCAAGAGTGACCAAAGTCCAAGCCTTTCTGGGGTTGATGACACCTGTGTATGATATTTAGGACTTCTTTTGTTCCCTGCCTCAGTTTCAAATACAGTGCCTAAAGGTCAGAAGGCTTTACAAAATAATCTCCTAGTTCAACTGTAATTCTAATTTGCTGGGCAGGGGAGAGCTCCAGGATAGCATGAGAAAACTCACTAACAGGAATATTTCTCAAGGAATCTTGCTTTTCCTATTACCATGTTACTCCCTTAATCTCATTCTTCCAGTCCCTATTATCACCTCTTAGCATTTTGTCTTTGAATTAATGATTCTAAGAATTACTTTTACTCTTCCAATATCTATATGCCCACTAATTTTCCAGGTGGAAGATGTGTTTTGTGGAGCTTATCCATAGTGAGAATAAGGAGATGACTGTAGTTTTCCTGACCCAGTCAATTCAGAACTGTGTCACCTGTTTGACGATATCTGAAAAGGAGAGCCCAGCCTAAGCCTGCTACCACCCATCTATGTGCTCACATGGGAACAAGTGATAAAGTCAAGAGAAATTTACATCTGTCTCTATTCTAGATAGGAAATTTAAGAACCAGGCACCACAATAATATTTTTATCCTTCTTGTTGAAGATTCTGTCTTTAAAAGAAGGCAGTTGTGAGATGTGAGTGGTAGCTACATGGCTGGCATACCATGGCTTAGGATAAGTTCCTGGCAAAGATTGAGAGCCACTTATGAAGGCTTGAAGGAATTAATTTAAAAAGAAAAATAAATGGAAACCCTAAAATCATGAGGAAGAAGAAAAAGTCTAAGGAAAACTATAAAGATATGAAACAAAGATGCGACAGAATATTGAGTGCTGGGTGGTCAGCATCCATATGGGAGAGGTTATTAATGTTATTGAGGGGACAATTAACAATTTTCAAGAAGAAATAGTGGGAAAGTTTCAGGAATAATATTTGTGATTCCCAATGGCTATACAATAAGCCCCAAATGTGATTGATTGATTGCTAAAGTAATTTAATAGGTTAATATGAGGCAAATGCTTTTGTTGATACTCCTTTCTAAAAGATTTGGGGCCACAAGGCAATAGAATTTTAGTGGTATTGTTAAAACTGGCACAGATATTGCCAGTATTCCTGGGACTTCTACCACTTGGATACCTGTGGGAAGTCTCATCCTGCTGAAGGCAGAACATCTCATAAATTTCTAATATCCTTTGCTAATAACATCTTTTCTCAGAAGCAGATGGATCAATAAAGGAAATACAGCCAACTCTTAACTCTGAGCAAAAAGGTAGAACCTATTAGTAAAGTGGAAATGAGGTGAACCTTGGGAGATAGTAGCTACAGTGGACATCGGCTGTTCTTCAGCATTCTATCATGCATTCACCCCACTACAGGTAATTGCACCCCAATTTCCTCTGGGGGCATTACCTCCTCCCCATTGCATATAGCCTTATTGGACATGCAAATCAGAGTTCCCTAGCCTCCCCTAGCCAAGAGCTAAGCATCTGACCTATGCTGGGCCAATCAGACTCACCATCTCTCTTAAGATTTTTAATCTAAAGTATATAAAGGGTCTTCAAAATGTTCATGGAAATGCATATTATGAAAAAAAATTCAGGGAATTTCAATTTTATGTACCAAAATAAATTTGTACTAACTTGTTATAACATATCTGAATAGGGTCTGGTCTGAGTCATGTGAAGGGTAAGACTTCAATTTGAAAAGAAGACATATCAGAGCAACATGAAATCTGCTAAAAATGAAGAAAGAACAAACATCAAATTTATGATGAAGCTTGGGTGGCAGAATGGTGAAATCATTGATGCTTTACAAAAAGTTTAAGGGCACAATGTTTCAAAGAAATCAGCAGTTTACAAATGGATAGCTCGTTTTAAGAAGGGATGGGATAGTGTTGAAGATGAAACCAGCAGCAGCAGACCATCCACAACAATTTGCAAAAAAAAAAAGAAAATCTTGTTTTTCCCATAATTGAAGAGGGCCAACAATTAAGTGCTCTAATTGAAGAGGGCTGACAATTAACAGCTGAAATAATGGCCAACACCACAAACATCTCAATTGGTTCAGTTTATACATGTGACTGAAGAATTAAAATTGAGAGAACTTTCCATTCAATGAGTGCCAAAACTGTTGTGCCCAGATCAGCTGAAACAAGAGCAGAGCTCTCAATGGAAATTTTAAACAAGTGGGATCAAGATCCTGAAGCATTTCTTTGATGAACTGTAACAGAAAATGAAACATGGCTTTACCAGTACAATCCTGAAGACAAAGCACAATCAGAGCAATGGCTACCAAGAGTGGACCAGTCAAGACAAAGGTCATGGAAACAGTGTTTTGGGATGCTCAACTACTTAGCTTGTTGACTTTCTGGAGAGCCATATAACAACAGCATCTGCTTACTATGAGAGTGTTCAAGAAAGCCAAAGCTTTAGCAGAAAATAAAAATAAAAATAAAAACAAAATAAAAAAATAAAACCACACCTGGGAAAGCTTCACTGGAGAGTCCTTCTTTACCACAACAATGCTCCTGCTCATTCATCTCATCAAACATGGGCAATTTTGTGAAAGTTTTGATGGAAAATCTTTAGGCATCCACCTTACAGTCCTGATTTGGCTCTTTCTGACTTCTCTTTGTTTCCTTACCTTAAAAAAAAAATTTAAAGGGCATTCATTTTTGTTCAGTTAAAAATATAAATTAGACTTCATTGACATGGTCAAATTTCCAGGGCCCTCAGTTCTTTAGGGATGGACTAAATGGCTAGTATCATGGCTTACAAAAGTGTCTTGACCTTCTTGGAGCTTATGGTGAGACATAAAGTTTATATTTTTTAATTTTTATCTCTTAATTTTATTTTTCCACAAACTTTTGAAATCCTCTTTTATTAGCACCAGGACAGATTAATTCCTGCTGAATAAACTCCTGGAACCACCCTGATTCTGACTGTTGTATAGCCTGATACTGATCATCAGCTTTTAAGCTTCTTGATAATCCTCCCAACAAATTCCATTTTTGTTGGCTGTAGCCATAGTCTATTTCTGCTGCTACTAACCTAAGAACCTTATTGAATGATATCTATACACTCTCCATTGTGTCCAGAAGAAAACAGAAAGCAGAATGAGGCATCTCTCTGAGATTTCAAATATTCAAGGGAGAGATAGCTCTGTTAATATAGCTGGAGCCTTTATATAAAAGGAGAGGTAGCCTAAGAGTCTATAAAAAATATGAAGATAGTATTTTTTTAAAATGATCTTGGGGTAAAGGAAAAGAGACAGGAAGGTAAGGAAGCAAATGAGTAGCTAAGGCCACTTCAGTGGAATCAGATTGTAAAAGATCACACACACACAAGATCAGAGAACAGTACCCGAACAGAAGAAAAAAAGAAAGATTGGTGGAGAGCAGTCAAAATCATAGCCAGAAGGCTGAAGCCAAGAAAAAATGAATCAAACTTAGGAAAAAATCTAGAGGCATTGAAATGGCTTTTGTTGGACACAACCAGAGTGAAAATGGCCAGAATTGTGTAATCACGCTCATGTTCTAAAGCTAATGGAAGATGGTGAGTAGAACTTCTTTACAGCTTCTATTTTGCTTCTGTCTTCTCTCTGAAAATGAGACAGCTTCAAAACCTGAAGGTGTAGAACAAACGTGGTTGCACTGAAGTCCAAGATAGGGGCCAAGATAGTAAGAGAACAGGGAGCCTTCGTGAAAGACTTTGATTCTTCAGACTTGGATAAATTCTAGCTCAATATGTAACAACTAATAAAAATGATTGTAGAATTGCTGCCATTAATTTTTGGAAAATCAAAAAGGATAGAAAAAGGGCCTGAAAATTGGAGATGGACAAGTGACTTTACTTCTGAAAGCCAGTAAGGTAATACAATTTTTTTAAATTATATATAATAGAGACAGGGTCTTACTATGTTGCCCAGGCTGGTCTTGAACTCCTGGGCGCAAGTGATCCTCCTGCCTCAGCCTCCCAAAGTGCTGGAATTACAGGCATGAACCACCATGCCTGGCCAGTAGTACAGTATTGAAGTTTGGAATCTACAAATAGTCAATTTAATATGAAGCCCGGTTATTTGGGAATTACAACAGTTAGATCACCCTATCTCTGGGTTGCGTATTGTCATAACTTAAACAGATAAAGCCACTGACACTATCCATCTGAATAACATAGAAAACTGGACTAAGAGTACAAGTACATGAATTTCTAACTGGTTGAAAACTGCTACACAACAAGTGCTGAATTGTGAATCAGTAGTCTTCCGGAGGGAAAAATATTGGGCTATGAGGCAGGATTCTGTTTTTGTTTGTATCACACAATATTTTATCAACAACATGCACAGAAGTCACTTTGTGGCTGACTCAGAGCTAGAAGATATAGTAAATACACTACTAGATGTAAGACTGAATCTCAGAATTACTGCTATGGGTCATTTATGTATGGAAATGTGTTTATGGATAATTTAGAAAGATATTTATTAAGATTCTAGAAAGATATACACCAAAGTATTCACAACGATTAACTATGGGTGGGTGGCATAATAAAATTTTAATGTTATTTTTTGTTTATCTGCACTTTATAATATTTTTGTAATGAGCAAATATTCCTTTCATTAAAAAACAATAAAAAAGATTTATTTCAAAAAGAAAAAACTTATGTTGGTTGATGCAATATAAAAACAAACCAGATGAAAATTAGCATGGATAACTGTAAAGTCCTGTGTCAAGGTGGAAAAAAAAAAAAGTACTTACATAAGCATAAGATGGAGGCAAGAAGGGTCTGGAAACAGTTTATTTGAAAAATATTTGGAAATCTTGGACACAAAGTGAATACATACCAAGAGGATAGATTAATGCAATCACAGGCAGTATTAATAGATTATCAAATTCTGGAAGAAGGAAAATGATGAGTCCAATGAATTGTCAGATTCCATGTGGAGCTCTATGTCTAGTTCTGAGCCTCCATGGCCTAGAGAAAGGTCAGAGGAGGGTCTTCTGGATAGTCACAGGTTTGAAGTCACTGTTCATTAAGACTTCTCTGGCCTAAGACAATTCACCTAGATCAGAAATTCTCAGAAGCCTTTTTAAAAAAATGATTTAAGACTTTAATTAATAGGTCTTTGTAGTTTGTCAACTTTTTTGAAAAATCAAGTCATAAACTTTTATTACAAATTAAAAATGAAGTTCTTAAAAATCTCAACTTGACCAGATATGCAACAATTTAAAAACCTTTAAAGTTATATTGAAAAAGAAAGGGGGGACGGCCTTAAAAATGTTTGTTATTACCAAAAAGAGATGTCTTTAGGTAAAAATAATTTTTTAAAAGCTGTCTAGAGGTGAGTGGATCACTTGAGCTCAGGAGTTCGAGACCAGCCTGGGCAACACGGCGAGACTCCTCTGCCCAGTCTCTAACAAAAAAAGTATAAAAATTAACCTGGCATGGGCCGGGCGCAGTAGCTCATGTTTGTAATCCTGGCACTTTGGGAGACTGAGGCAGGCAGATCACGATATCAGGAGATCGAGACCATCCTGGCTAACACGGTGAAACCCTGTCTCTACTAAAAATGGAAAAAATTAGCCAGGCGAGGTGGCGGGCGCCTGTAGTCCCAGCTACTCGGGAGGCTGAGGCAGGAGAATGACGTGAACCCGGGAGGTGGAGCTTGCAGTGAGTCGAGATCGTGCCACTGCACTCCAGCCTGGGCAACAAAGCGAGACTCCGTCTCAAAAAAACAAAACAAAACAAAAACAAAAACTTAACATGGAATGAGTGTCTGTGGTCCCAGCTACTCGAGAGGCTGAGGCAGGAGGATCTCTTGAGCCCAGGAGGAGGTTGCAGTGAGCGAGATTGCACCACTGCACTCCAGCCTGTGACATCATGACCCTATCTCAAAAGCAAAACAAAACACTACGTTGCATAGACAATGCAGATAGTTCTAGTTGTCTGGTCAACGGAAAAAAACAAGCACTCAAGACCTTCAGCACCAATCTTTTGTTCATTTCTTGTTGCCGGAATTTCGCATTCCTTTCTTCTTGTTGGATGATAACCAGGATGGTGGAAGAGATAGATGGTAAGCCCGCGTTTGCTCATTCTCGGGAGCCGGATTCTCAGCTGATGGGTTGTTTTTGTCTCTTTGCCATCTTGTGGTTTAGGGTTTTCTGGGTGTCTGTGTCGGTAGTTGATGTTGAGGCGGCTGCTGACCTTGGGTCTCACCCCCTTGATTTTCTTGGTCTGGGTCCACTGCAGGCCGTCTCTGGCAAGGAGAATCGGGGTGTGAGTCCCGGATGCACATCCTGCCTCCGTGGTCCACCCTGTTCTCCTGCGCCTGGCTGTGGGCACCCCTATCCGTGCTCCCGCAGGAGGGCTGGAGTGGTGGTCCCCACCGACGGGTCTCCGCAGGTGGTAAGGTGGGCGCTGCGCCTGCAGTCGGCGCATGGTTGGGCCTGGTCCTTGGGCTCGCTCCCATCCCTTGTTCTTCATGCACGCCCACTATTCTGCTCATCCTGCTGCTAAATGTGCGAGTTCCCTGCAGCGCGGATGGCGTCTCAAAGGGTTGCGGTCAAATGCATTTATCAGAGACGTCTTTCCTGCCCAATCTATTTAAAATATTACAGTCCATCCCAGCTTCACCTCCATTGTCTTGCCTTAGTTTACCCACGGTACTTACTGCTTTCTGACATACCATACATTTATTTGCTATTGTCAGTCTCTCCCAACTAGATTTTAAGTCTCATGTGTGCAGGGAATTTTTGTTGTTGTTCACTGCTGCACTGCCAGCTCCTAGAACAAAACCCGAGACAGGATAAAAACTCAACAAATATTTGTGGAATGAATGACTTGCCAGTCTAAGACTTTTCTTAGACTTAGAGGGAATCTTCTCACATTCTCATAATTCTTAACATCTTGGGGTGGTGAGATGAGATTAGTAGTGACGTATAAGTGGGGCAGAGCGAGGAATAGGAGCTGTAGCCCCTTCTTCTGGAAGTCTTAGTCAACTACAGGATACTAATGTGACAAGAAGAGCAAGGAACAGCGGAAACTAGCTGGGAAATAGCCCAGCATCTCCAGTCTATGTCTGGGGGTGGGGTCTCTTAGCATAGATGTTGATCACTGAGGTTTCCCATTGAAGAGTTTGGCCTTCGAATGGAGGAAAAGGAAAAACACTCTTCAATAGCAAGCTCCAGACCATGTCAGGAAGATCAGTTCAATTTCATGAAAACTCTAGACAAGAACAGCCAGAAGTATCTGCGGTACAAATGACCCTTTCTCTTCCACTCCTGCTTAGGGGCAGCCACACTTCTGCAACCACAATGTCTTGTTTACTAGTTCCCTTTACTCAGCCTTGTTTTCCTAGGTGCCCTCTGAAATACCTTGTTTAGACCTAATACCAGAAAAGATTCTTCTCTCACCTTCCTTCGTAACTTCTGTTATCTGACATCCTTCACAACTTGCATGTCATCTGACATGACAGCAAGCATTATGGTGGATTATGTCTCTCTCTTTTGGAAAACAAGTGTCTGATAATCACTTTAAAAGGCTCAATGAAGTTGCAAAATGCCTCCTACCCCTTATAGTGACCATGAGCCCTTTCTATCATCACCTTCTTAACGTGGGAAAGTAAAATACAAATCAGGAGTCCCAATAAGTTAAGTTCCCCAGATGGGAACTTACAGGTAGTCTATGCCTTTGATTTACCTGAGCCTCTGATATCTCTCCTACAGTGGGCCTGAAGGTGGGCAGCCAGCAAGCTGCTGTCTGCCTGAACTGTCTACAAATAGTTATAAGCAAACTTCTTCTAAGGCTTGCCTTTCTGCAGGCTCCTGGAGGCTTTTATTTACTTAAGGAGACTTGTCTTCTGGTCTGAATACTGGATGTGTTAATGGATTGCTTTATTTGAAATCTATTTAGACACAGACCTAGGGGGCTCCCTTGTCCTGGAAGAGTAAACTCTAGCACCTATGGAATATTTCAGATCTTAGCACAAGTCTCTGTTTCTGAGACTATTACCAAGGGGCAGTAATTTCATTATGCTATTCTGGGAGAAAATTATTCCTATCTTATTCTTGCACTTATATAACACTGATTGTGTTGATGTGGTTAATTTCAAAAACACTATTCATTCTCATGCTATTCATTCTCTCATCATTAAATACAAACACACACACACACACACACACACACACATACTGAACACCTATTATGAGTCTTGAGCAGGACTAACCTTGAGGATACAAGTTAAGAAGAAAGGGTCTTCCGAGGGCTTGTGCTCCAGCAAGCTGAATCACTAAGTCAGGGACCTGAAGGCAGAGTCTGTGGGATTCCTTGCTGGATTTTTGAGTTGCATCATGATGTATATTTTAACAGTGATGTGAGTTCAAGAGCTCAGGAGAGCAAATATTAAGTCACATGAAATTTCAACGTTCAGAAATAAAACGAGCCACTTGTGAATAGCAACTCTCACTTTGCATGTAATAGGGCAATTAATACATAATTCCATTCCAAGTCTGGAATATTTATTGAACACCCACAGATGTGTATGAGGCACATGGCAGGGCTGCAGTATTTCTCAGACTTTCCCAAGGAAATGCTCTGAAGGGCTCAAGGAAGTGAACTGGAGACCCACAAATTTGGGAGTTAGAGGTCTTTGTGGCCAGTGTCTGCTGCAAGTTTGACATTTCTCTGAGTTTCTGTGTTTTGTTTTAAATATTCATATTAATTTTCTTCTTTCTGTTCAATAATACATCAGAGTCTGTTTTAATATAAAATATTGTTTTCTCCAAAACCTTCAATAAAATGTGTGTTCTAAATTGGTGCTTATACGGTGGCTTTGAATAGCCCTGACACAAAACAGTGAATACAAACACTCAAATTTGAGCAGCACAGCTCTAGGTGCTACCCGGTGGAACTTGGTAAAGCACTGACCCTCACCTCAGGCATGCTCCAGCCAGGCTCAAGATTCAGATGTTACCCTCCTGGACCTTCCCTGACTACTAGGTCTACAGTAGTCTCCCTTTCCCCCAAATACCATGTTTTTGTTTTCACAGCATTTATCACCATCTGAAATTATCATTTTCTTTATTTTTAAGATTTTAAACAACCAGAAAGTTTAATAACAGGAGACAGGTTGAAACTATAATATACCCGTATTATAGAATGCTATCAAATAATTTAATATTTAAAATATTTTATTATTTTCTCAATACATTGTTAAGACTAAAAGTGAAGCTACCGAATAGCATGTATAGAATACTATAATTTCATCAAAGAAATATATATATACACATATATGTTAATAGTGGTTGCCTCTGAGTGGTAAGGTCAGAAAGGACTTTGATATTTTTCTGGTTGCTTCTCTAATTTCCAGATTTCCCACAGTAGTATCTATTGCCTTTGCAATTAGGGGAAAATATTATTTATTACAGTGCCATGGGGATAGGAGGAAAAGAGAAGGTGGGTCCCCACGCTCTACCTCAGATGGCACCTCTGAAAGTCACTGCCGAGGATCCAGCTCCTGGCCACCAAGCTTGTCATGGTTGTAGATCCCATCTGATGCCCGTGACTCCTGATGCTCACAGGAATGGCAGTGGCTTCACTCCTCAACTCTGGATTGCCTCGCCTTCCCTGTTGGCTCTGCAACCACTTCTAGCACCTGTGTAATCTTTCTTTCTTTCTTTCTTTTTTTCTTTTTTGCATTAATTCTCACACTGTTACAAAAATAAAAGGGGAGTTTTCTGTTTTCCTGGTCGGACTTGAATTGATACTCTATCTGACTCATCATTCATTTCCAGTAATCTATCATAGAGAAATAGAGAGGGTAACGTCTAAGAGTTATGCAAAATATTGCAGCATTGTCATTTGGAAAAAATAGAAATAAACATAAATATTCAACAGGAAGTGTTGTGGGTTAAATTGTGTCCCACCAAAAAGATCTGTTCAGGTCCCAACTCCCATACCTGTGAATGTAACCTTATTTGGAAATTGTGTCTTTGCAGATGTAATCAAGCTTAGATGAAGTCATACTGGGTTAGAGTGGCCCTTAATCCAATGACTGGTCCTTATATAAAAGAAGAGAGAAATAGGGACACAGACACACAAGGAGAACAACACATGACAATGGAGGCAGAGATTGAAGTGATACAGCTGCAAGACAAAGAATGCTCAGGCTGCTGGCAAACACCAGAAACTAGAAGGGACAAGGAAGAATTCTCATTAGAGCCCTCAGAGGGAGCATGTGCCTACTAACACCTGGATTTCAGACTTCCACCCTCTAGAACTGTGAGAGAATACATTTCTATCCTTTCAAGCCACCTAATTTATGTCAACTTGTTTAGGCAACACTGGGAAACTAATATAGTAAGTTAATAATAAATGTTTTAGGAGAACTGGAATTTACCCTAACATTGCTGTTAAATATATATAAAAATATATATCTATATATATATAGATAGACATATATATATATATAATCTATCTAAATAATAACACAAAACTTAATGAGAGAGCTTGTTTACAATGTTGCAATGCAGTTTTCTGGGCCTCCCTGTAGGTATTCTGATGCAATAAGCTTGATTTAGCAGCCAGTAATGTGTTCTGGAAATCTTAGCCATTATCACGTGGTAGGCTTCTCAGCTACCCCTGGCTGGAGTCAGTCACAGACCTTAAACTTGTTTCCTGAGATATAATTTAAATGATTTAAGAAGGAGAGAGAGAGAAACCACTTTTCTTGGTTTCTACTCTCAAGTAGTCTCAGACTTCAATGGAGCCTTAATTTCCAGTGAATTGACCTGTCAATCTTACTTAGAAGAAATTAGTTTACTTCAATCAGCATTGGGAAGATATCACTGAAGCCTGAAGAGACATTTTCCAGCTTTCTCACTGTCTTAGATAAGGTTCTTCTAGTTCCAAATTACAGAAACCAATCCTAGCTAACTTAAACGTAAGTAAATAAGTAGCTAAGTAAGTAAATAAATAAGAAAATCAAAGGCGAATCCAAACAGTCAGCCTGGGAGAGGACTGGGCCCAGGACAGATCCATTCATCAGCATCAGCATCAATTCCAGGCCATTAACCTCCCTTGACCACATGGACTCCTGAAACCACTCAGTTCAAATCTCCAAATTCCTCAGAGACAAATCTAATTGTTTCCACTTAGGTCAGGGGTCCCCTGAACCAATTGGTTATGGTTAAGAAAGAGTAGGTTCATGTGATTCATTTGCAGCAGTTTAGGGTCCGTTTATGTGAGCGAGGGCCAGTTCTCAGGAAAGGGGAAATGAGAGAGCAGCAACATCTGCAAGAGGCCTCTACTCTCCCGACTCCCTTCCTTAACTCCTAACTCTTCGTCCATGCCCTGAGAACAGATCTTACACTTCTCTTAGAATAAGCCATTCCTGTCTTCCCTTCCCAGTTCTCCACATTCCATTCTAACTCAAGGCATTTCTGAAATGCCTCCCAGGTCCCCTTTCCCTACAGGTCCCATCCATGTGGAATTTAGACATTTGTTCATCTTGCTTATTTATGCACTTTGGTGAAATCCCCTCTCTAGAGGGAACTCCTTTAAGATCAATTTAGATGATACTGCTCTTTGGATAAATGACACAAGAAAGTCAGAGCCAGTAAGTTCTGGTTTGGGTTATTTTTTCTAGTGGCAGCGATGGGTTGTGTTGAGTCACCCATACTAGTTTCCATTTTGACTGCTATTGCACAATGAAGAGCAACCTGGGTGACTCGGGGGTATAGTCTATGGCTAACCACAAAACATGGCTTTTCCCAGTGGAAAGGATGGCTGGCTGCTGTAGGGGAAGGAAAGTTTATTCAGGCACAACAGCATGACACCTTAAATTGAATGAGTTATCAATTTTGAAAACAACTTATGTCTATATCAATGCCAAGTCAACTCTCCTGCCCCCACTCTGTCCTTCAAGGATGTGCTGACTACACTGTTAAAAAAAAAAAAAAATCAAAGTTTCTTTGGGTACTTTCCTACTATATTCTGTCTCCACAGAAACTATCTTAGCTATCATATCATCAAACATCATTAATTATGATGACACAGTTATCTCTTAAGAGTCACGAAAAGGTGCCGTGAAACTCAGACATGTCCTCTGAACTGAACTAAGAAAAACACATACTGGAAGTGCTTAGCTCACACTAACTGTGTGTCACTGGGGCGTTACATAACCTCTCCAAGACTATTTTCTCACCGGTGAGATGTCATAATAATAATCCCTCTCTCAGGGGATTGTTGGGGAAATTAAATAAGTATCAAAAAATTAGAGCAGTTCCTGTTTTGGGTCAACTGCTTAATAAATGTTAACTATTATAACCATCTCCTATCCCTCGGGTAATGTCTGATACACCTTCTCTCTATGAAACATCCTGCATTGTAAATATCAACCTACTTGTCTTTCTTTACTGCTAGACCAGGGCACTAGGTGGGAGCCTCTTTCTCCTGTATCTCTAGCACCCAGGTAGCCACAGTGATGTTGGCTGCATGTATGGATGGTGTCTCAAGAGCTGAATGTCGGTCATTAGGACTGGGATGTAATCAAGAGAACTGTGACCACCCCCAACAAGGCTTTTTAGCCTGTGTGAAGGCATTCATTGAATGATTTTCCTGAAAATCATAAAGAGGGAGTGGAGAGGAGAGTTAGGAGTTTTGTGTGAACTTGGGAAAACTGTTTCACCATTCTTAGCTTCAGTTTCTTCGTCTGTAACATGTAGATAGGAAGACTTGCCTTACATCATTGTGTGAGAATTGAATGCAATAACAGGAGTACCGTGCTTGGTCCATAGTCAGCATAAATAATAACTATACAAGTAAGAGGCTTCTTACCAAAAGATATAATGACAAATGCTGTTAACATCACCAACTATGCCTCTGGCTTTGACTCTACTTTTACCAGGTACCTTCTAGATAGTAATTTTGTTTCCTCTAGAGACTTATCAGCCCAGGGGAGTCCATTTTACTCTTGAGTCTTGTTTAAACTGGGCGGGCATTTATAAATTTTCTTTGAGAGCCTCACTGAGTTGAACAGCTCTCAATGACAAAAAGGGGGGTTTCTGGATCTGCAAAGGTCAAGACCTGATACTTGTACAGAGCACCCTATCTTACGGGCCACTCAGCCAAAATGTATTTACCAGAGGTACCAGCTCATCTCCTGCTTCTCTTTAACAGCAAAAACCACTATTAGACGACAGAATCAGAGAGAACAAAGCTTAGAAAGTCAGCATTACTTCACAGAGGAGCAAGTCATATGGGAATACTTTCATTCTGGGAATACTCTTTTGGAAAGCACACTGATAATTCTGGCCCATATTTTTGTGCAAAATATCTTATTTTTAATAGTTTGAAAGATATATTATTAGCTTTATAAATTATACTTTAAGTTCTAGGGTACATGTGCACAACGTGCAGGTTTGTTACATATGTATACATGTGCCATGTTGGTGTGCTGCACCCATTAACTCATCATTTACATTAGGTATATCTCCTAATGCTATCCCTCCCCCCATCCTCCCCACAATAGGACCTGGTGTGTGATGATCCCCTTCCTGTGTCCAAGTGATCTCATTGTTCAATTCCCACCTATAAGTGAGAATATGCGGTATTTGCTTTTCTGTTCTTGCGATAGTTTGCTGAGAATGATAGTTTCGAGCTGCATCCATGTCTCTACAAAGGACACAAACTCACCCTTTTTTATGGCTGCATAGTGTTCCATGGTATATATGTGCCACATTTTCTTAA
>NW_012118376.1:7644327-7665982 GCF_000951035.1 Colobus angolensis palliatus
TGACATACTGATGGGGTTTTGGTGTGGGTGTCCTTTCTGTTTGTTAGTTTTCCTTCCAACAGTCAGGACCCTCAGCTGTAGGCCTGTTGGAGTTTGCTTGAGGTCCACTCCAGATCCTGTTTGCCTGGGTATGAGCAGCAGAGGCTGCAGAAGATAGAATATTGCTGAACAGCGAGTGTTTCTGTCTGATTCTTGCTCTGGAAGCTTCATCTCAGGGGTGTACCCCACCGTGTGAGGTGTGAGGTGTCAGTCTGCACCTAGTGGGGGATGTCTCCCAGTTAGGCTACTCAGGGGTCAGGGACCCACTTGAGCAGGCAGTCTGTCCGTTCTCAGATCTCAACCTCCATGCTGGGAGATCCACTGCTGTCTTCAAAGCTGTCAGACAGGGGCATTTACTTCTGCCAAGGTTTCTGCTGCTTTTTGTTTAGCTATGCCCTGTCCCCAGAGGAGGAGTCTACAGAGGCAGACCGGCCTCCTTGAGCTGTGGTGGGCTCCACCGAATTCTAGCTTCCCTGCAGCTTTTTTTACCTACTTAAGCCTCAGTAATGGACGGCCCCTTCCCCCAGCCTCGCTGCCGCCTTGCAGTTAGATCTCAGACTGCTGTGCTAGCAATGAGGGAGGCTCTGTGGGCGTGGGACCCTCTGGGCCAGGTGTGGGATATAATCTCCTGGTGTACCGTTTCCTAAGACCCTTGGTAAAGCACAGTATTAGGGTGGGATTTCCCTGATTTTCCAGGTGTTGTGTGTCTCAATTTTCTTTGGCTAGGAAAAGGAATTCCCTTCCCCCTTGCACTTCCCAGGTGAGGCACACCTCACCCTGATTCAGCTCTCGCTGGTCAGGCTGCACCCACAGACCAGCGCCAACTGTCCGACACACCCCAGTGAGATGAGCCCGGTACCTCAGTTGAAAATGCAGAAATCACCTGTCTTCTGTGTCACTCACGCTGGGAGCTGGAGGCTGGAGCTGTTCCTATTCCTATTATTAGCTTTTTTAAAGTGAGGTGCAGAAGACTGTATAGTGTGCTGAAACTCATGTAAAAATATTTAAATGTGTAGACCATGTCTAGAAAGATTTATGATAAACTGATAGTCTCAGTAGCCTTTGGGGAGGGAGCTGGGTGATTGAGGGTTAGGGAAAAGAGGAAGACTTTCCATGTGTGCCTTTTTGAACCTTTGAAAATTTTGAACAATGTGAACATAACTGCTTGTCAAAAACTACAGTTTTTAAATGTTAAAAAATTAAATGAAATAATCCATTTCTGTCACATTTAGGAATTTCCTAGTCTCTTGCCTATGCCTATATGCTTGTGGTTAATTACATTTACATTTAAGACCTAATTAGTTCAAAAATTGCAGTTTTGTCATTTCATTCTGAAGGATATTTATTTATTTATTTTAGGGATGGGGTCTCACTATGCTGCCCAGGGTGGTCTCAAACTCTTGGGTTCAAACAATGGATATTTATTTTTAAACACTCTTTCAAGCTTTTTTCTTTGGTTATTGAGGTCCACATTCACATTTTTTAAAATCTCAATAAACTTTTGAGGGGAGAATTCTTGAATTTGAAGGACTGCAAGATAGTTCCCATCATGGCTAGGTAGTATTTTCTGGGTAGGTGGCAGGGGATGACAGGTAATGTGTCCAGAATTAGCTTCTTCTGGTGGGTTCGTGGTCTCGCTGACTTCAAGAATGGAGCCACAGACCTTTGAGTGAACGTTATAGCTCTTAAAGATGGCACAGAGCGAAAGAGTGAGCAGCAGCAACATTTACGGTGAAGAGTGAAAGAACAAAGCACCCACAGTGTGGAAGCGGACCCCAGTGGGTGGTTGTTGCTGGCTGAGGTGGCCAGCTTTTATTCCCTTATTTGTCCCTGCCCATGTCCTGTTTCTGTCCTATCAGAATGCCCTTTTCTCAGTCCTCCTCCCAATTGGTTACTTTTAGAATCCTGCTGATTGGTCCACTTTACAGAGCACTGATTGGTCCATTTTACAAACCTTTTGCTAGCTACAGAGCATTAATTGGTGTGTTTTCACAGAGTGCTGATTGGTGCATTTTATAATCCCCTTGTAAGACAGAAAACTTCTCCAAGTCCCTACTTAACCCAGAAAGTCCAGCTGGCTTCACCTCTCAGTAAGGCAAAAATATAAACAAACGGGGAATGCTTTTTAGTGAATATTTTCCTGTTTCCATTCACTATGAGATCATTCTGATATTTGATTAAACTTTTCTTGTTGAGCTTCCCCTAAATCTTCAGTCACTGAAATTAATGAATGACTAGTTCCAATGTTTAGCAGATTTTTCATGGTATAGAAGACTCTCTCCTGGGACCATGCCATTCCTTGGCATGGAGCCTGTAAGCCCCATTCTGCCTGGGGCCTCACAGTAAGACTGGACTGAGAACAACAGAGCAAGAGTAGGAGCGAAGGTGGGATGCTCTGAGGTTGCCATCCTTTGCCTTCAATCGCCTTCTTCCTTCTCATGGTGCCTCCTGCCTCATGCTGCCCTGAGCCTCCACATTTCCCAGACTCTCCCACAACACACTCACATTTACACTCTGCCTCATGTCTATAGCAGCAGTTGTGTGCTGAGTGTGCGCTGAGTCACCTGGAGAGCTTGTTAAAATCCAGATTCATGGGCCCCACTTCCAGATTTTCTGATCTAGAAGGTCTGGAGTGGGGCCCAAGAATTTGCATTTCTAACAAGTTCCCAGGGAATGCTAAAGCTTCTGACCTGGGAATCGCACTTTGAGAACTTCTTACTCATCTTTCTCTTTCCTTTTCTAAAATGTGTGGGTTTTACTTTTGGACACTTAGAAAGGATCTCATCAATGAATTAATTCTAGTATAATGGAAACAGCTTGAAGTTAGAGGCAAGTAAAGCCAGATTCACAGACAGACCTCAACATTTGTTAGCCATGTGATGCTGGACAAGAATCTTAACTTCTCTCAGCCTCAATTTCCTCATCTGTAAAATGGGAACACTAATACCTACCTCATATAACTAAATAAAGTCTGTAATGGGTCTAGACCACATTAGATGGTCAATGAACATCAGCTTCTTTATCCCCCAATCCCTTTCTTGATATACAATGGGCTGGTTACCACTCAAGGTGTTAGTCCATCCAGGAATTCCCAGGATGATATGAGCAATTATTTATATACATGCAACTCTTCACATTTACAAAATAAATTAATATACTTTATCTTCTGAAGGAAACTTGATAACATACATTTTTAACAAACATCCAAGACAATTTTCATATGCACCAACGTTTGAAACCAACAAATATCTCATTTAATCCTCACAACAACCTAAAAGATGGCATTATTAATCAGATCTTATAGATGAGAAGCTGAGACTCAAAGAAGTTAAGTGATTCTCCACAATAACAGAGCTAGATCCCAGGCCTCTAGCTTGTGAATTCAGTTCTTCAATATGAAGATAAAAGTCTTTAATGGTGGTATTTTAGGCACCAGAGACAGGAAAATGGGAGATATTTTTGCCTAGATGATCACAGTGGTGCCACCTGATGTCCAACGGGTGAGTTGCATGGGAATCTGGGAGGCTGATTGTTAGTTCTGATGTGATAGGGTCTGATTCTGTGGCAGTTAACTTACGAAAGGATGCACCTGATCCAGGTGTCTTGCGGCCTTTCAACTCTGAATGGCTGACCAAATGCCAGTTGGCTTTCTGGAATGGAATATTTAGTGACCGGGCTAACAGAAAACCTTCCACCTTTTCCATTCCTTCTTTTATAGCTCAAGCCTTAATAAGGGAAGGATACAGTTGTTCCTAAATGTGGCTCTGGAAAAATCTTAACCCAGGAAAGAACAAATCTTGGCTTGGAGCTTTACAAGTGGGGATGGCCACCAGCCAACAAACTACCCATTAGGTTATTTATACTGCAAAAGGAAATGATTTACTTGCAAGCTACTTCTTTTCAGCTCATTCCTAATCCAAAATATTGTTCCAGAAATCAAAACCTGGGGTTGAAATTAACAAAAAATATTTAGTGGACATCACATGGCTTCCTATTATAAATTCACAATTCCATGTAGTTACCTATGACAGATGCTCACCATTTAAGTGGCCATTTTTAATCAAGACTTGATTCTCTCTCTGACCTTCCCATCCTAGAACCTTATTTGCTTCTTGGAAACTCCCTATGAGCACATATGTAAGGAATGCCCCTCAGGCTTCCATGGAGATTTTTTTGTACTTATTTATTTTAAATAAAAGATATTTGAGAGGAACATAACTATGGACAAGGGCACTGAAACTAGCCAAGGGAGAAATTAATCCCCAACTTGGTACAGAGTTCAACAACTGGAAATGGGATTCTTATACTTAAGGACACTCAGACCAATGTGGGTGTGGTAGCAAAATCATGTAAGCCAAAAATTTCCCCATGAGCTCTGGGAGGGAAATTCCACTTTCTCATCAAAGAAATGAAGCTTACTCCCTCTACTTCCAACTGGAGACAGAGCATGATTTTTCTTGATGTTGGTATCCCAAGAATTCATAATAAGCCCCACTGGGAAAATGACACCTGAACTCAGAGTCAGATCTGGTGTTGCTGGCAAAGAGCTTGAATAGGTTTGCCTATACTAGACTGCAAAATACTTCAGGGCTCAAAACCACCTCTTCACTCTCCTTTTGCAGGTGAGTATGAGCCTGGATTGAAGTGGGTGGTAATGAACTCTTGAAGGAAGCAGTAACTGTGAAATAGATCATTTCCGCATTGTAGACATGGTGAATTTGTGGTGTTCACAGACCATGGTGAAATCAAATCAGAAACATTAGAATCAAGTTCTCAACTCTAGCTGAAGATGCAAAGCAAGAGTTTATAAGCCTGGTGAAAGAATGAACATATTTTCTTTACATTATAAATTTCTCCAGTTGAGGGTGAAAGTTTTTAGGAGGAATATCAAGTAGTTCAGTCATTTGACATCTACGTGGAGCTTGTCTCCTGCATATGAACAAAACCACTCATCTTGAGCTATTTCCCTAAAGGTGGGCTATTACTTAGCCAGCTGAGATACATCAGTTACTGAAATTCTCAGTCAAGGAATCCAAGACAAGAAATGACTCAGGGTCCTTCTTTATTGGTGTCAGTCCAATTTTACTTAATGCTAGACCTGTACTAATTTGCACTATAGAATTCTTTTTAAAAAATAATTTTTATTTTTGAGACAGGGTCTTGCTGTGTTGCCAAGGCTGGGACGTGGGTGACATGATCTGGGCTCATGGTAACCTCCAACTACCAGGCTCAAATGATTCTTCCACCTCAGCCTCCTGAGTAGCTGGGACTACAGGTGTATGCCACCATGCCCGGCTAGTTTTTTATAATTTTTGTGGAGATGGGGTCTTGCCATGTTGCCCAGGCTGGTCTTGAACTCTTGGACTCAAGCAATTTGCCTGCCTTGGCCTCCCAAAGTGCTGGGATTATAGGCATGAGTCACCATGCCTGGTCTGCACTATAGGATTCTGAAATTAAACTCTAGAATTAAGCAAATCTGACGCATACCATAATGATGAAGACAAATACAGAAGACTGGGTATTGTGACAATAAAAACAATTTCTGTGTAATTCAGAAATGTGAGTGAAGGACAGTTCTCATTTAAACTATAAACTAAATTTCTTCCAAAGTTAGCTTGGGCCAAGCCCAGGAATGACCAAGGGCAGTTTGGAGGTTAAAGGCAAGATGGAGATTGGTTAGATCAGCTCTCTTCCACTGTCATACTTTTCTCACTGTTATAATTTTTGCAAGGTGGTTTCATCCCTGCCTTCAAGGGCCTTATGGTGCAGTGTGGGAAGGGACAAGCAGTCAGGCCATTCAATACAGAGTGGAAGGACCCAAGATAGTGTGGTTAGCAACTGTGATCCTGGGATCTTACAGGTGGGACACTTATCTCAGCCTTAGGGGGTCAACAGAAGCTACCTGGGAGAGGCTGTACCTGAGAAGACTCTGAGAGAACAGAAAGGACCTACTCAGGCTAAGAAGAAGGAGAACAGTCCAAGGTGAGGATGCAGCCTATGTAAATTCAAGGAAAAGAGGGAGACAAGGTGGGAGAGCTAGAGGAAGCCATTTTAGACCAGCTGAGTAGACAGAGGAAAGGAGATTTGCCAAGAAAGAAGAGGAGACAAGGGGAAGGGAGGGAGTAGGAAGGAAACAGGGGGGAAAGGAAGGAGAGAGCAAGAGGGCAGAGAAGAGGATTTAGCCAGAGCCCAAGGCTGCCCTGGTTCTCACCCTCCGCACAGCCTAGTGATCAGATTCCCCTGAGTTTTCAGCCTCTGAGTCCTTTTCCTGCATTAGCATGTGACCACACTGTTCCTTACAATCAAAAGAATCGTAATCCTAACAGGGGCTTTTGATATTCAACAGACTGAAATGTAAGTAGGCCTTTTCATCTTTTAGCATGTAGTAAATAACCATGTGGTTTTGAACACAGTAATTCCAACTTTGCCATTTTGATAATCTGAGTACAAACCATTCCTGAGGACTGGAGGTGCAAACAGCTTGTTTTGCCACATTATTTCCCATCGCTTTACAATAAGCATCCCCTTTGCCACTTTGCCTTACGTCTGCCCACTTGAAAAAAATGCTTGCTCTGAATCCCTCCCTTCTAAGTCTTTGCTGCTTAACAGTTGAGCACCCAACCAGTATTTTCTCTAGTCATCTCATAGTTGTTATCCCATAGATAACTATATAAAATACTGGTTGTGGATTTTTTCAGCAGATTTTAACCAGATTTCAACTTAACAATGCAACATATTCTAGTGGGAAAAGTGCTACAAAAGAAGTTTTAAAATGACAAAGTAAGCCTTATATTTTCCCAAATATCATTTCCATTATCTTCATAATTCCTATGCTTTAAAAATCAAAATATGAAAACCTAGTTCGGTGAATAATAACTGCCTAACAACAATAACAAAAATAGCTTAATCCTATTTTGAAGAATTCATTCTCTTCTCTCCATTTTAGCACTTCCTCGTCAATCATCGTCTATTAATTTTTTTTTCACACCACACTCAGAAACCGATAACACAGTTAGTGAATGTAAACATCTGTAGTCTACCTCTTTTACAGTTTTGTTCCTCATTTTTCTTCTCACTTCCCCTTAAGGAGGATTTTTCTCTCTTTCCTAAATGGGCTCAAACTCCTAATTCATCCTTTAAAAGCTTTTGCAGGATCTTATTTTCTGATGTACAATGCCTTTAGGGCTTTAATCCCAACACAAAGATCTTCAAAAATACAGTGGCTATTTTTGAAAGAAAAAAAGAAATTCTAAGAAGCCTGGTTGCAATTATTAGAAGGTTCTGCGAACAGTTACAACCATAAAGTAAACAGAATAAATTTCACAGATGGTACTACTTGGTAAACATGAATGGTTCTCATTTTCTTAGGCAAACCCTCTAAATATCATCATCATCTTCAATTATTTAAAAAAAGACAATGTACCATTGGGGTCATTCATGTCCCTTTTCTCACATCATGCCTTCTATTGTCTGCTTAATCTTGTCTTATTACCAGTGGCTTTCAGTCCGTCCATCCCACCACTCCTTTGCTTTTACACTAAATGGGTCATGTCTGAGGGCTTAACATTCAGCACCCAGCAATCAAGGCCACCTCTCTTCATTCCCACTGTCAGCCATGGGTGACACTCGTCACCCTCTGGCTGAAGCCCTCCCTTCACATTCCCATGGTGTGTGAACCACATTCTGTCTCTACTTCTCCCTGGAAGTTTCAATTCTTAAAACTTGGTAATACTGAATCTTTTCTTAGTTTCCCCCCAAGTTGAATTCCTCTCTATGGGTACATTTTTCTCTCAGAATTTAAAAAATAAAAATCTTGTTTCACTCTTTTTGCTTCCCATTCTATAAGCGTATTTCTAGCTTTGGATCCATTTTATGTAGGTATGATTCCTTTCTGCCAATTTAAAATGGGCAAGACAAAAGCTAATTCTTTTTCTCCAACCTTCTTTTTATATCTGTGAAAGGAATTAAAAAAAGAAGTCGGGACCCCAGTTCACTATGCCAAAGGCAAAAAATTAAGCTGAAAGCTGAGTCATACAAGAAACTGTCTTTCCTTCTCTTCCTAAGTAGATAGCTGTAGATAACAGGTTCCATATCTCCACAGGTAGCTACTCTGTCTTCATCCTATCTTATGTAAGATGCCGATTTTCTGAGCACCAGAGGAATATGTAGTTGGCTGTTCCCTACCTGCTCCTTCTCTCTTGCCTCATGTGGATTAGCATACCCTCCCTCTTTCCCCTCCAGCCTGCTTTTCCCCTTTAAATATCGAAACCCTCAAATTCATCTTTGGAGAAAGGCACAGATAGCCGACCGTTTTTCTTCTTCTGGGCATGTCCTTAACCTTGGCAAAATAAACTTCTAAATTGATTGAGATCTGTCTCAGATACTTTTTGGTTTACATATCTTAAAAACATCTGAAGAAAATTTGTCCTGTTTATTCAGTTTCTTACAAAAATATGCTAATCAGTGATTATTTCTGAGGTGTGAGAATTAGGTGGTTTTAGGTAAGAATTGACAGGGGAATGGCATGCTTTTGCACTTCATTTTATATCTATTTTTCTATTTCTTGAAGTTTTTATAACAATAACACTATTTTTACAATGAAAAATCTTTCTTTTCTGTATTTGTTTACTTGAAACAGGGTATCACTCTGTCGCCCAGGCTGAAGTGCAGTAGCGTGATCATGGCTCACTGGCAACCTCAACTTCTCCAGGCTCAGGTGGTCCTCCAACCTCAGCTTCCAGGGTACCTGGGACTACAGGCACATGCCACCACACCCGACTAATAATAATAATATTATTATTATTGGTAGTGACGAGGGTCTCACCATGTTGTCCAGGCTGGTCTTGAACTCCTGAACTCAACAGATCCACCCATCGTGGCCTGCCAAAGTGCTGGGATTACAGGTGTGAGCCACCATGCCTAGCCCTTTCTTTTCCTTAAAAACACCTTTAAGTTATTCAGAAGGGAAAAAAAATGATACCTAATGCTTTTTAAAACTCCTCTAAGATTATGGTTATTAAGCTTTGTATCACTAAATAGTTACTCGTTGAAAAGAAGAGGGGAACAGACCTAGTGGGAGACTAAAGCTGGGGGAGTTTCAGTGAATTGTGCCAAGCTGGTGTCCCTTGACTCGTCTTCAAGCTGTGAATGTATAACCACATTCTGTGAGCATCATGCTCTGAAGGCTGAGTATGGAAAAAGTTTAGGTTAGTTCAAAATAAAAAATATTTAAGTAACTTTGATGCCCCTTTAGGAACTTCTGATTCAAAACAAAAATCTGACTCAATTTTTTTCTCCATACAATTTGATATATTCAGGGATTTTTTTTCCAAATCAGCACATGTTGCTGTAGTAATTAAACACACAAATATACACACACAAATAAATAAATGGAGAAGTGGAGAAAAGAGAAAGTCTCAAAGGACATATCATAAAGTGTCAGCTTTGGCTAATGGAATTATAAGTAGTTTTTACTTCGCAGAAATACTGTATAACTTGCTATTGTGTGGGCTTTTTGTAGTTAGTATGGACTACAGAGATATACAATAAAACTCTTACTATTTTACACACACAGAAAGACCTGCAGGCAAAGAGCTCTGCATCCATAACACAAGGGGCTTTCTGACAGGGATGTCATTGCCTAGAATAAGGGTTCATTTATCTGTTTTCTCCTTCCTTCTTTCCCTTAAATTTGGCCTTGAGGAGGCACAAATGTTATTTACAGAAATACATTTTCATGCAAAAACACACCACACACACACACACACACACACACACACATCCCAAACAAAACTCCCATTCTTACTCTCCTGAGGTTGATAAATGTAATCAGCATTCTTTTTGAATGCCTAACACTAAGATGTGGTGGTGTTCATAAGGGTCCCACAGGAAGCCAGAGAGTAAAAGCCCTGATTGGTGCAAACCATACAGGACAAGCCTCCCAGGGCCAAGAGCAGCACAGTCACCAGTTGAGAGGAAGAACAGAAAACACCCAGCATGAGTGTGAATGTTGAAGTTACTTTAGTAGTTTTTATACAACATCATATTCAACTATCGAAGCACATATTTTAGAACTCAGTCACAGCCATTTTATATGCCACAAATAAGTCGGCTTGGTGAGTCTAAGCTGGGAGCTAACAACCAGATTTGCAAGCCCAAAGAATGAGGGGGAAACTTCCAATCCCTGAAAATATTATTTTCCACGACAATCTATTTAATTGTAATATTTGTGGTTAACAGGATTTCTCCAAGCCTAGGTATATAGGTTCAGATCTATTTGCAAATATCCAGGTCTTTCCAAATTTAATTATTATGTCTAACATTGCGATCTGAAAGCTACCCGCTCCCAGTATCATATTCCAAATTATCGGCTTTTTCTGGATTCCTATTTAAAGGAGATTCTATCTGCAGAATTAGAACTTGTCCTCAGCATTTTTCACATGTGCATTTTTGTTTGTTTGTTTGTTTGTTTGTTTGAGATGGAGGTTCACTCTTTGTTGCCCAGGCTGGAACCTCCACCTCCTGGGTTCAAGCGATTCTCCTGTCTCAGACTCCTGAGTAGCTGGGATTACAGGCCTACCACCACGCCCAGCTAATTTTTGTATTTTTAGTAGAGACAGGGTTTTACCATGTGGGCCAGGCTGGTCTCAAACTCCCGACCTCAGGTGATCCATCCACCTTGGCCTCCCAAAGTGCTGGGATTACAGGCGTGAGCCACCGTGCCCAGCCACATGTGAATTTTTAAGTACCGGTATGTATCTTAAGGCAGAAATTCTTCATTTTTGCTTTCTTACTTCATTCAAAATACTTTCCCTCTTAAAGAAATTTTTTGGGCAACTGCATCTTACCAACCACCTTAAAATTTCTTCTGGAAACACTCTTTCTGGCAAGTAAAGTCTTACTTCTATGAAGAGTTCTTCCTTGCTGTGGAATCATAAACAAGAAATAGTCTCAGAGGTTATCTCAACCAACGTCTTCAGTTGGCTGATAAGAAAAATTCTTTATGCTTTTTCCTTTTTTTAATGATAGTGCTTAGATTTCAGCTAAACTCTTTCGCTCTCATTTGTTCTCTGATATCATTTATCTTCAATTATTGTTTAAGATCTCCCACACCTCTAATAACTTAAGATAAAAACAGAAATCTACGGAGTTTCTTTCTCTCAGAGAGCTTTTCCCGTATTCCACACCCCGTGTTAGATGACTGATGAGCCTGGAATTCTTCCTCTTAACGTCTGGTTAGGTTTCCAGAGGAAATGTTGACTTTTGCCGCGAATGGTAGCAATCTCTAATCTTCTGGGACCTCATGCTAGCACACTCTTGCCCCACCTAGAGGTGCTTTGGTCCAGAACTTTTCTGGATCTTTGTGGTAGAGACCTCTGGGTTCCTACAGTGCAGCGGGCACATTCACAAGCAACTCCCCCAACCTCACCCCCACCTGATTCTGCTATAAAGAGGAATTATTGTTTGCACATTAAAGGGGAAGAAACAATGACTCTGAGATCAAGTGTCCTGACGGAATTTTGCTAGTTGGGGCTATAGCTGGGATATAAGCCTGGATTTTCTGACTCCAATTTATCCGCATCGCTATTTTCTTTATCTATTGCTAGGCTTTTTTCTCCTGTCTTTTACACTCTACTAACCAGCCCCATCCTGTGCCGCCAGAAAAGAGATGAGTGAATAACAGGGAAGAAAGCACTGCCAGTCCCTCCCCTTGGCCCATCTGGAGTTAAGAACCCCCATCCTTAAACAGTTAAGGCCTCTGTTTTTTCACTTGTTATCCCCAGAAAGAATCAATAATGTAGCGTTGTTTGTTTTTTGAGACAGGGTCCAACTACATTGCCCAGGGTGGTCTTGAACTCCTGAGCTCAAGCAATAATCACGTTAAGTTTTAAGCACTTCTTCCCTTCCTGCTCGTCTGGATTGTTAATAACTGTTAATTTAATGTTAGGTTTAATGCAACATTTATCTCAGAATAACTTTCTTGCTGTGTTTTAGGGTTTTTTCTCCCCTTTATTCAAAGCAAGGTCATTTTTCTCCAATCTCAAAACAATGCTAGAGACTGTGCCTATCTGAAACTCCCTTATCACTACTTTTCCTCGGTAGGATACTTTTGAGCCACTTAGGGATATAGCAAAACAGAAAGAGGAGAATATATGTTCCCACGTACCCATTTATGGTAGAACCATTATTTTTAAAAAGTCAGTCACAGCAAAAGCATAATCCCATAAAATACAAATATTGATAAATTGGACTTCATCACAATCAAAAACTTTTGCACTTCAAAAGACCCCACTAAGTCAATAAAAAGACAAGTCACAGGCTAGAAGAAAATACTTGCAAATCATGTATCTAACAAATGACCTGAATTTAGAACATATAAAGAACTCTTATAACTCAGTATACAAGAAAACAAACAACACCATTTAAAAATGGACTAAATAAATAAATATTTCACCAAGAAGATATAGGAATGTTTAACAAGCATATGAAAAGATGTTGGATGTCATTGCTCACTAGAGAAATGCAAAGTAAAACCACAATGAGTTACTATTCGATACACTAGAAGGGCTAAAATAGAAAAGATGGACAATAAAGAGTGTTGGAGAGAATATGGAGCAATTGGAAAATTGCTGATGGGGATGGAAAATGGTACAGCTACTTTGGAAAATGGTTTGGTAGTTTCTGAAAAAATTAAACATAAACTCTCCATACAAACCAATAATTCCACTCTGAAGTGTCTATCCAAGAGAAATAAAATCAAGTATCTATACAAAGACTTGTAGGCAAATGTTCATTGCATGATTATTCATAAGAGCCAAACTTTATGCTAACTGAAAGAAGCCAGATGTACACATGAATACATATTGTATCTCATTCATATGAAATCTATAGAGACAGAAATTAGATTAGTGGTTGCCTGGGGCTGAGGGTGGAGTAGAGATTCACTGCAAATGAGCATGAGGCAATTTTTTGAGGCAATGAAAAAGTTGTAAAACTGGGTGGTGGTGAATGGTTGCACAATTCTGCAAAAATAATTGAATTGAAAACTTGAAAAAGACAAATTGTATGGTGTGGAAATTAATCTCAGACAATTTCCTTACTTCAACTTTGCTAAGTGCTTATCTTTAGCTTTATTTTATTTATTTGAACCTTTGAGCCCACCTTAATTTGCTAGGCATTTACTCATTTCTGGGCAAACTAGCATCAGAAGAGAGGGTCAAAACACAGTACATTATCACCTGGTGCCGTTTACCCTCGCATGAAAACTGAGCAATGTATACTCCATACAGACTTTTAAAAGTGTATGTTGATTTCCTTTAGTGGTGTACCAAATTTTGCCAATGTTAGTCAATGTCTTCAAACTCTAATATCGAATAAACAAATACATTTGAAATGCTAATTCTTAAACTTTAAAGAATGGTGTCACTTTTGTTCATTCAATTAAAAGATTTAAAGATAAGAAGTAAAAAGTGGCCTCCTATTTTGCCTTTATCAGAGTTAACATTTTTCATCAAATTCTGGATCCTCTTTTACTTACCAGACTGGTCTTCTTGCCACTAAGAGGGCATTAACCTACTCTGGTTTCCTGTTGATAGAAGGTCAGGAATGTTTGCCATCTGCTCTGACTCCATTCAAACATCATGTGGCCTGCCTTAGAGCTGTACTATTTTAGTAATGAGAATTATCCACCTGGGAAAGAGGCCAGAGTAGCTGAAGAAACCAAACCAGAAGTGGCTAACAGACAGAATCTCCTTGTTTGACTTTAAGTATTTGTAATGAAATTAAACTTTCTTGTCAGAGTATTTACACAAATGCCAGTTCCACATAGGTTATAACTGGACTCTGTGCTGCACAGTTTAGGCAGTTTACTCATCACCTCCCAAATATGCTCTACCATCTTAAGGTAAGAAGTTATATAACCCTTTGCTTGGCAAATATTTTAAGCAACAACAAAATAGCCATGAGCAACAGAGGAAATTAGGCTGTGATTCATTAAACAACTCCAACTTAAATGCTATGGTTTGCATGGACTCGAGTCCTCACAAACATGAATTCCCCCTATGTCTTGAGAGGTCATTTGTGCATTTGGAAATGGAAAGAAATCTGATAATAGATGTCTCCAAAAGTGCACCCAGCCAGCTGGCTCCTCCATTTTCCTTTGTTTTCATGATGGGCAAACCTGGTTCCAGCTGGCGTGCTCTGCCAGATATAGTCATTTCTAAGGGGCCTGGAGTCACTCTATCTCCTTTAGGATATCTGAGTGTCTCTAGTATAAGACATGATGTATTGATTTGGGAGGCTAATTTATAATCAATCTGCTGAACAAAAACAATTCTTAGGATGTAACCACCAAGCAATTGTATCTTCTGCCCCCAATAACTCTAAATTAACTCTTCAGACTAGTTCTTCTCCAGCTCCTGGAAGAAGTCTCAAACAATCCCATGCTATTTCTGGTCAGTCTCTGGGAATAAAATATAACAAGTTATAATCTCAATTCAGTAAGCAAAAATATTCAACTTTATATAATCATTGAAACTCTAAACTCAGTTTAAGGCTAAAACACTCTTCTCCCTCCCATTTGCAAGTTACCAGCAGACAGAGGAAGGGACTTGGCTTCTCACAGTCTGCTTGTGCTATCTTTATAAAATACCATAGACTGGTGGGCCTAAATAACAGAAATGTATTTCTCACAATTCTAGAGGCTGGGAAGTCCAAGATCAAGATGCTGGCCAATGTGGGTCCCAGTAAGGGCTCTCTTCCTGGCTTACAGACAGTCACCTTCTTTCTGTGTCTTCATATGGTAGAGAGAGAAAGCAAGCTCTCTGCTGTATTTTCTTGTAAGTACACTAATCCTATTAGATAAGGGCTTATGATTTCATTTAACCTTAATTATTTCCATAAAAGCCTTATCTCTAAATACGTCCTCATTAGGAGTTGAGGCTTCAACATATAAATTTGGGGGGACACAATTAAGTCCATAACACCCATTTTCATCACCTTTCATCTCCTCCTTCATTCTCTCTTGTACCCACAGTATCTGACCTTTGAAGTATGGGGAGAGAGGAGATTAAAGGAGGCAGGACCATTGATACTGTCTGAAGCTGGTGTGAGCCTTCAGCATCCTCCCCAGGCCTGGCAGGCAATAAACCCAATTCCTTTCCTTTCTTTCTTTTTTTTTTGAGACGGAGTCTTGCTCTGTCGCCCAGGCTGGAGTGCAGTGGCCGGATCTCAGCTCACGGCAAGCTCGGCCTCCCGGGTTTACGCCATTCTCCTGCCTCAGCCTCCCCAGTAGCTGGGACTACAGGCACCCGCCACCTTGCCCGGCTGGTTCCTTTCCTTTCTTTCTTTTTTTTTTGAGACGGAGTCTCGCTCTGTCGCCCAGGCTGGAGCGCAGTGGCCGGATCTCAACTCACGGCAAGCTCGGCCTCCCGGGTTTACGCCATTCTCCTACCTCAGCCTCCCGAGTAGCTGGGACTACAGGCGCCCGCCACCTCGCCCGGCTAGTTTTTTGTATTTTTCAGTAGAGACGGGGTTTCACCGCATTAGCCAGGATGGTCTCGATCTCCTGACCTCGTGATCCGCTCGTCTCGGTCTCCCGAAGTGCTGGGATTACAGGCTTGAGCCACCGTGCCGGGCCCCCAATTCCTTTTCTTAGGGGAAATGTTTGGAAATGCTTTGCTCTCCTCCGGTTCCATGCCACACCTCTTTCCTCACCTCTAAAGAATTTCATGGCTGATCTCCAGCCTGTTCCTGGTGAAGCCCCTTCTCCTCTTCAGACAACCCACATGGACAGACATGAATCAACTCCACATCAGCTCTCTTTGGAGTGTGGGCCATCATGTCCATCAGAAACCTTCATGCTTCCTTTTACTTTCTTCCTCTTGAATCTGAAGCTCTAGAAGTACAGGCCAATCATGACAAGGCACCAAATTGCTTTGCTCCTGCAGTCAGAGTGTCTCTCATTTTCACATTCCCCAGGCAGGAGTCAGAATATATCCCACCTAACTCCCGAACTGCAGAGGACACACTTCTAGCTTTCAGGGTAGTGTCCCTGAAGCCCTTATTTTTTGACCTGAGGGAAGGAGAGACTCACTCCACTAAAATCATCCCACTAGTTCTCTCTTCTGTAACAGTTGTGATGAATTGGTCCTCTGCACCAATTCCAACCTGTTTTCTTGGGTGCTTTTCTTTATTGCAAAATTGAAAACAATTACTTTCAGATTCTTTTGAAGTTAGGATTCTAGATGCAAATTATGTTCTGTCAATTGAAGGTACTTGAGGCCAGGCACGGTGGCTCACACCTGTAATCCCAGCACTTTGGGAGGCCGAGTGGGTGGATCACCTGAGGTCAGGAGTTCGAGATCAGCCTGGCCAACATGATGAACCTTGTTCCTACTCAAAATTAGCCAGGCGTGGTGGCAGGCGCCTACAATCCTAGCTACTCGGTAGGCTGAGGCAGGAGAATTGCTTAAACCGGGGAGGTGGAGGTTGTAGTGAGCCAAGATAGCACCACTGCACTCCAGCCTGGGCAACAAGAGCGAAACTCCGTCTCGAGGAAAAAAAAAATGGGTACTTGGACAAGATTTGGAGCTGGGAAAGGGGGCAGTCTTCCCACTGCATGCAACCTAGGGGAGAAGACAGTATTTTTCTGCATCTGTGATCCAGGGTCCAGCTTTTGTTCTGCCCCAAAGGAGAAGCCCTGCTTCCTTCTAACTTCTCCTCACCTCAAACATCTCAATTACCTAAACAAAATGGATTTCCACTCCCGAATCCTAGTAAGCCACAGATTTCAGGGCCTTGAGAGAAAAAATACAGTTAAATGGAAGTCTTGAGTTTTGTTTTCCTTTACTGTGTTCAAACCAAATTATGCTGTTTTGTATAATTAATTCATTACCCAGAGAACAGGCCCAAATTATGCCTCATAGACTATAGCTTTGGTAGGCTGATTTTACCAAGTTATTTATTTCAAATCTGTTATTGTTGCTGCCAAGGAATTTTGATGTCATATGAAGTACACTATGGAGAGGTTTTATACTTATGTCAATAAGTGAAGCCATTTCTCAGTGACCCTTTTTATTAATGGAGTTTCTATGAACTTGTTCCGTCGATAGCTGGCTATGGTGATGCATAAGCTATTAAAGCAGCAAGTTGCAGTAGCATGCTCACACACACACATGCACACACATCATCTTCATTCACTACATCCTCCCAAGGTAACCTGGGAGGGTTACCTATATCTTCCCAATATACCTTTAATAAGAGACACCTCCCACACAGACCCAACATCCCAGTCAATTTTAAGACAGTTGTACATAGACAGACCTGTTCCCACATGGCAGCCTCTGCTAATCACGAAGAACAGGAGTTTGCTTGGCAGGAGAATCAGTCACCATCTCCGAGTTCCTACGTTTATGGCTGGTATGGGTGTCCTCTTCTGCTCAGATGTGAGGATTCAATGAAAAGCACCTGTCAAATCTATGCATTTATGTAGAAATGAGACATTGTTCTGTAATGTCAGTGTGTGTTTTGAGGATGACATTGCCTGTACGACTCTCAATTCTCATTATTTTAAGAAAGCAGTGACCTAACTAGGAGATATTTTTAGGTATGCGTCTTTAGATTTACACCACCTTTCTTCCTGAGGCCCACAACCACCAGCCTTACAGAAGCCACCATCATCTCTCACTGGACTACTGCTTTGTCTCCTAACTGGCCTCCCTGCTTCCATGTGGGCCTCACTACAGCGTTCTCCACATCAGATATAGAACAGTCACTTAAAAATGCAAATCAGTTCCAATCCTGACCTGGTTTATGAACCCCTCAGTGGCTTTCCACTGCACTTTAAATAAAATAGAACTTGGCACTGGGTGTTGTCCTCCCTGTACCCCAGCCAGCCCGGCTGAGTCAAGCTTCTGAGACGGCGCCAAATTCATCCTGCGCAGCCTCTGCCTTGCTCTCCTCTGCTTGAGTCGTCGTCCCTCCAGGTCCTCCCTGAACTGACTCCTTCTGTTTCTTCAGTTCAGTCTCCTCAGCGGGGCCTCCCCTGAACAACTACCAAAGCTAACTTCTCCTTATTCTCCTTACAGCTTCCTATTCACTTTTCTTTTAATGCATATTATCTATCTATAATTAAGTGTTTATTGTCTACCTCCCCTGCTTAACTGAAAGTTACATATGGGTGTGGACCATTACCACTCGTATTCCAAACACCTTGTTCAAGCATCCACTGATACCTCGAGAGGTCTGGGAGCCCAGATTCCCAACTCCTACCATACCATCAGTGTGTCATCACCTGCAAAATTTGCTTTAACGTTCTGGTTAACATCATCAACCTAATTTTACTGAACAATTTGCCAATACTCAAAATTTGTTAACTTTTCCAATAAAAATCTAATAAGGAAAGCTTTTAAGTTGACAACAAGGAAGCCAGGATGTAGAAAACAGCCAGCTTTGACACAAGAGTGTGGCTTAGGTGAGCTTTCCATCAGTTTGAAGGTGCTATAGCCGATTTTTGTGGTAAGCTAAAGATCAGAGTGCAGTTCCACGGGATAGGATGCAAAAGCATGACTCTGCTGTCTCAACTCAGATGTTTTTACAATGACCTCATCATTTCATTTGAAACAATGAGAATTCCAGGATCATTGGAACATCCGTACTCAAAAATCATAAGGAAAATATGTTAACCTTTTCTTCAACTCTTCGTGTCAATGTCTCCTTCCATTCATATACATAACAAGTATGATTTCTTGTAACACATAAAACTATTAAAATAACCAGTTTAAATTTTCTTAGTTTTTAACAATAAAATTATTTATATATTAGTGAAGATTTAGTCAAAGTCACAGCTAAGAATTATTGTTATTTTATGGAGACTTATATTTGAAATATAGAAAATCAGGCACGAAGCTATTACATGAAGCCATTTTACAATAGCTACATAGTTACACAGCTTTGGGGAAAAAAACCAGCTATGTTTATCACCACTGAAAAAACAGAAGGCTAATTAAAACAAGAGCCTATTATGAATCTCATTAACTAATCAGTTGAATTGGCGCATGTTTATTGAGCTTCTACTATGACCTTAGGAAGTGTAAGACATGGTTCCAGCTCACAAGAAGCTTAAGCTTAGGGGTGAAAGGTAGCACAGAGGCTATTATATTGTACATTTATTATATTAGTAAGTGTCTTCTTACATTTATGAGGTGCTTACCAGTTCCAAGTTCTCTGCTAAGATTTTTTTCATGCACTATTTCATTTTATTCTCACAACAACCATCATGTTCTTTAACTACACAGCAATTTAACTTTTAAGACAACTAAGACTCAAAGCAATTCATTGGCTGTCTACTGACATACAGCTAGTGAGGGGCTAAGTTAGAATCCCACCCAGATCTGCCTGATTCAAAGGTTCAGAGCTCTTTCTATCATCAAAAATGTGCTGTGGTCAGGCTTTCCCCACGAAGGAATGCAAAAATAAGACCAGATAATAAAATGAAAAGGTGAACTTTGTGAGGGCTAGACCATGCTCATTTTGTTTCTCATTTTATTTCCCAAACCCAGGACAGTACCTGCACTGATTAGCATTATTTGAATGAATGGCATCTGACAATTAAGCTTTGAAAGCAACAGATTTTGACTCAGAGCAGAGAGGCACTGGGGGGAGCTTAAAAAGATAACTTCCAGGTATATAAAATCTGGGAGAGCTGACTGAATAAAGATTTAAATCAGTCTTCAGAGAGGCTGGTTAGCCTTGAAAACATAGAAAAGGAGAGTGAAACTATACAGGTGAAAGCTGATCTTTGTCCATCCAGTTTATTTTTCCCAAATTTACCAAGGAGAGAAGCTACTCCATCTTCCTGGGGGCTGAAAGAGAAGAATTGAGTGAAAGGGGGAGACGAAGAAAGGCCAGGCCATTATAGCAACTGATCTTCACCTACAAAGAGAGAAAACAGCAGGCAGGAAAGAAGCATCCCTGCGTAAACTAGACAATAAAGCCACATGAGTGTGACAGGACAACCTGAGAGTTTGGACACCCAGGAGATCAACCAAGGAGAACTCAAGGCAATGGGCTGGGATGTTAGAGGACTAGTTGGAGAAAGATGCATGTACAGAATAGCACAGACTAGAACATAGAAAAATGAAACTGTGTGTGTGTGTGTGTGTGTGTGTGTGTGTGTGTGTATGTGAGAGAGAGAGAGAGAGAGAGAAAGAGAGTGATCTGTTAGGGTGAACTAAGCATTGACACTGTGGAGCCAATTTCCTTTGGTTTGTACCTACCTCTAATAAATTGTCTCACCCTACCCCCACCACTGCCCACCCCCTCACCATAATGGTATATTTTTCATCATACAGGAAAAGAATCAGCATTCTGGTTTGTATCTATCAGTCTCTGTAGCCTCAGTTAACATACATAATCCCAAAGAGGAGAGACTCTCATCTGTATATAGGACAAATAAAGTCCTATGTCTGGATGGCTGACACAATACCTTAAACCCTTGTGAATTCCTACAGGATAAATGCCACTTGGAATGGCCTCCTGACAGCCAACCAGTGCTCTCCTGTGCTACCGTACACCCACCATACTACGCTGCGGCCAATGTTTCCTTCTGAACTGACATTATCAAATAGTGCATAACCGCAAGAAAGAGCATTTTAGTTCCAGACTAAGAGGAGATCATCAACCGCACAAACACAACACAAAGGTTATGGTGCAGTGTATGATAGGGAGTGGGGAGGGAGGAAAGAGAGGAGAAGAGCTGACATGCATTCAGTTTCTAGCTTGTTTTTGGGAAGTCTTACATACTTACCTTACAAAGACAGTAACCAAAGAACTAGAGGCTTGGTGAGGGTAAGTCAATTGACCAGAGTCACTCAGTTAGTAACTCTAAGGGATTTTTAAAGTCTTAGGTATTCAAATGCAGGCCTGTCTAGTTCAAGGGTAATAGTAACAATGGGTACATAATTAGTATAAAAACAAATAGAAAAGATCCTTGTAATAAGACTTAGAAATTAGAATGCACGGTTACCTAAGAGACACTGCTCTCTTTCAAGTTCTTTTTAAAATATTCAATAGAAGACCAGGCACAGTGGCTCACACCTGTAATCCCAGCACTTTGTGAGGCTGAGGCAGGTGGATCATCTGAGGTCAGGAGTTCAAGACCAAACTGAGCAACATGGTGAAACCCTGTCTCTACTAAAAATACAAAAATTAGCCAGGCAAGGTAGCATGCCCCTGTAAACCCAGCTCCTTGGGAGGCTGGGGTAAGAGAATCACTTGAGCCTGGGAGGCGGAGCTTGCAGTGAGCCAAGATTGCACCACTGCACTCCAGCCTGGGCCACAGAGTGAGACTCCATCTCAAATAAATAAATAAATAAATAAAAGAATACTCAATAGAAATATGCTGTTTGGACTCATTTTTTAGTTCTGTGTGAAGTCAAAGAAAAAATAAGGGAAATGAGAAACTATATCAAAGCAAGCTATAGCGTTTAATTCCTCCCCCTGCCCCTGTTCCATCCACAATGTTTGTTTGCGCAACCGGTATGTAGGAATGTTTGGAGAAGTGATGGAAACTTTTTTATTTATTTATTTATTTTTTTTTTTTATTATACTTTAAGGT
>NW_012118376.1:7668072-7708343 GCF_000951035.1 Colobus angolensis palliatus
ATCATGTCATCTGCAAACAGGGACAATTTGACTTCCTCTTTTCCTAACTGAATACCCTTTATTTCTTTCTCTTGCCTGATTGCCCTAGCCAGAACTTCCAACGAAGTGATGGAAACTTTATAGGAATTTATATGAATTGGGTTTTTTCCCTTGTGGATTTTATAAGCAGATTAAATTCTACATTCAAATTGCTGTACTGCAACTTATTAAATATTCACTTCTTAAAATAAGTTGATGCATTATTTACAGCAGAGCAGATTCAATATTTAAATTGTTTTCTCAAAGAGTTCCTGACTAGAGCATGTCACCAGCACCTTCCTCCTGGACCAGGCGATGAGATGAAATGAGTCTTATTTGGTGCAAATCCTAAGAACAAAGGCTTAACCTGAACTAGAAAGTCAGCTCTGGTTAATGCCAAACTCCAAGTTGAATGCACTTCTGGACCTCTGACTTGCCTTCTTCTTGGCCTCACACAGCATCTTGTCCCTCATCAGCGTTTCTCACACTAAAGGCATCTGGCCACTTGGGATGGAA
The DNA here is from genome assembly GCF_000951035.1 of Colobus angolensis palliatus. NCBI lineage: Eukaryota > Metazoa > Chordata > Mammalia > Primates > Cercopithecidae > Colobus > Colobus angolensis. The sequence continues at coordinate 7,668,607 of NW_012118376.1, forward strand.
TCATCTGGGATGAGTTTTCAAAATGTATTGGCATTAAAAACAATCATTTTTAAACTTCAGGGTTGAGAATCACTGCTCTAACCAAGGTAGTGCCTAATCAGAAAGCCTTCTTAAGCCTTATCCTAGACTCAGAGTTCAGACTTTGTCTTGTGAGCTCTGGGAGACACCAAAAGGGTTAAAGCAGAGGAAGGACATGTTCACATTTTGCAGTGTAAGAGTAGTGTAGCTGCAATTTGGAGAATGGAACACTCGGGCAAAGGAGACCAGGTGTGACAGTGATCTAGGCGAGAGAGGACGTGGACCCAAGGTAGAGCAGTGGCCATGGATGGATTTGAGAGGCACTTAGGAAAGATAATCAATGGAGCCCAGAGCCTCATTGGATGGAGGGTGGGGAGGTCAGCAGATGACAGAGAGGAAGAAAATAAAGAAGAACTTGCTGTGTTTAGGGTGGGATGTGCTAACGTGAACACTACTTGTTACTGCAAGACTCAGATTATAACCTCGATGTACTGATATCTAAGGTTTTACAAATATACTCTGCTTTCCTAAAATCAATTAAGTGGTTGAGTTTTGATTTATTTTACAGTTAACAAAAGGACATTCTTTGAAGTTCTTTTTGGTATGGGGTGCTAAATAATATAGAGTAAATTAAAACTATATATCTAGGATCCTAGTGAAGTTATTTCTCTTTAGCTTCTCTCAGAAGCTGGGCAATGAACCAAAGCCTGGGCTTTCATTCCGTAGTTCTGAAAATACTCAAGTCTCCTAACCTCAAATTTGGAAGCACTGTCTTTTTAAAACACTGGCAAGTCATCTCCTCCTTTTCCTCTCTGTCTCACTCCCTCTATCCTAGATTTTTCAGGCTTTATTTGGAGATTGTGAATCCACAGATGGGTGCTGTCTAGCTGGAACTGGAGAAATTTTTACAGGACAGAATGTAGCAATAGTTGTAGGACAAGAGGCAAAAATCTGATCTTTTGATCTCTTTCTTTTTCAGTTGTAGTCTGTATAGTTGCAGTGTTCTTTTTTCCTAATCTTAAAATAATTACAATTTATTATCATTATTAGGAATTCAAACAATTCAGGAAAGTATGATACAGAAGGTGAAAACACCCTGACACCGCAGCCTCAGGAACATCTGCGTTAACAGTCTGGTGTATACCCTTCCAGATTCCTGCAGTAACATAGGATTAAGGTGAGGAATTAGGCAGGCACCGAGCAGGAGGTCAAGACTCCAGGCAGATGGAAGCACGTGTTCTTAAGAGAATGCATGACACATCAGGGAAGCCGGAGGTTCCCTATGGCACTGGAATCCGAAGTGTGAAGTGGGGGTGGCGAGATGCAAGGAATGGAGATGGGCAAGGACCCTTTAGAGTGTGTGTGTACATGTGGACACCTTTTAAGAAAATCAGATCATACTATGCATTATCTTCTAAAACTTGTTTTTCCACATGGAAATCTTCCCACATCAGTGTATTTAGATATAATTCATCCTTTAAAAAAGGGATATGTATAGTACTCTATTATTTGGATGGACAAAGTTTGTTTAACCAACCCACTACCAATGTGAGTAGCTTCCAGTTTTTGCTATTAAGAGCAAATCAACATTATTAAGTAAATATCCACAGAAGAATATCTCAAGGCTGAACTTCTAGGATTGATATTGCTAGGTCAATGGCTGTGCCTATTTAAAATTTTATATTACCTACTGTACATAGGATTGGCTAATTCCTTACACCGTTACCAGCACTGGATGCCACTTACTTATTTGTTGTCACTCTTATGGGCAAAAAATGAAAAGTCATTTTAAATGTTATTTTAATGACCATTGCAGTTGAACACCTTTTCATATTTTTCTTTCCTACAGGTATTTATTCTGTGAATTACTGGTCCATGTCTTTTGTATCTATTTTATTGATTTATTTATTTAATTCATTTTGAAACAGAGTTTCGCTCTGTCACCCAGGCTAGAGTGCAGTGGCGCAATCTCAGCTCACTGCAACCTCCGCCTCCCAGATTCAAGTGATTCTCCTGCCTCAGCCTCCCGAGTAGCTGGGATTACAGGCACAGGCCACCACACCTGGCTAATTTTTGTATTTTTGTAGAGATGGGGCTTCACCATGTTGGCCAGGCTGGTCTTGAACTCCTGACCTCAAGTGATTCCCCTGCCTCGGCCTCCCAAAGTGGTGGGATTACAAGCGTGGGCCACCACACCCAGCCTGTATCTGATTATTTTAGATCAGCCATGCAGAAAGGTGGTTGATCTAAAGTAATCAGATATAATAAGCTACTGTAAAGTTGATTAGTTTTTGTTTTTGTTTTTGTTTTTTGGTGGCACTAGGACTTACCAGGCCATGTCTTAGTCCAGGTGCTGGGGCTTGCCCGTGGTGCTCTTGATGTATAAAGCCTGGACATTCTGCCAATTCACCCTGAGTGGTGACACCAGGAAGCTAACATCTAGAAGGATGTTGTACACAAGCTCATCGTCTGTCATCTTCACATGGCCAATGGTCATGGCCAGACACAGCACCTCCGTCTGGAACTTGATTGTGGACTTCATCTCATCAACTCTGGCCACCAAGTTTTTCACTGGGCATGAGCAGGGAAGGGAATTTGATGGCTTTATTCAGGCTGGGGCTGAGGATGTGTTTGATCAGAGTCATCACACTTTATGGCCAGCTTCTTGATGAGTTTCTTTTTCTGGTTGAATTTCTTCAGCACCTCGAAGCTCACATGGTGATAGCCACAGCCTTGGCTTCGTCAAAGTGTTGTTGGTCCCCAGCGCACACACAGAGAGCTTGGAGCAGGGAGTGGACTAAAGCCTTCAGGGTAAGTGCTTGTTCTTCTGAGTTCATTGTTCTTCAAGGTGATCTTCAGCTATACCCAAAAATGTCCAGTGCTTGCACTGGTTCTTGTGCGGGACGCCTAGTACAGAGTATCTCAAGAGGCTTTGCTGCTCTTGGTGCCTCATGACACAGAAACAAGAAAAGAGTGTTACTGTAGAATCTTGCACCTTCATTTAACTAACTGGTGAAACAATGAGTCACTGACCTTCAGTATCTTGGAGTCATGTGTGCTTTAGGTTTATACTGAAATTGCAGGACATTAAACTTCTTTTATAACTAGCTGTGTTTGTTCTTGGCTTTTTCTGTTGGCCTCTACCACCGTGTCTATGGACCTCAAAACTTCTGATTTCCACCAATAAATTTAATATTTTTGAGAAGGACGTTCAAAATACTTCTCAGGATCACTTTGGGAATCACACCTTCACTTTCCATTTATGGATTTATAGTTTTCTGGGAAGAGGACATATCTTTCCTTTGAATACGGCCTGGTCTGTCTTCCTGTTTAGACTTCACATACTCCATCAGCAACCAGCCCTGATCTTGTGCCATTAGGAATTGAAATTAGTCCACATGTCTGTTCCAACTAGTGCTGGAGTGAAACTCACACCAGATTTCCCCCCAACATTCTTTACACTGAGTCTGTAGCTGGACAAATTGAAAGAAATAAGTTCTCCTAGAAATTGTGGCACAGACTTCTTTCTACACAGCTAAGGGTGGGGAAAAAACACAGTAAAGAATTTTAAATACAGATGTCAAGAGCCATTGGAATCATAGGTTGAGGAATGTTTAGGTCTTAGAATCACAGAATTTGGAGTGAAAATGCCCTTTTGATGAGACACAAATCAACTTCCTCATTTTGTGAGTGAGAACAAGACAAGTCAGACAGCTGCTCAGCTTGCCCAGCCAGCAAGTGACAGGGCCGAAATGCAGCTTTCCTGACTCCTGGTCCACAGTCTTTCTTCTTCTAGGCTACCCCCCTTCCTAATCTAGTGAAAGAAGACATTTACTTAGAAGATTCATATCCCAGAAGTCACTTTGCTGGTCACCTATCACAAAGGAGGAACTGAGTCTCAAGGAGATGAAGTGACTCACTGAGGGTCATGGGGCTAGCAGGTGCACGCCCATCCCAGGGCACAGGCTGCGCTACTTCTCATTGCCAAGGAGGGCTCTATCAAGTCACTCTGGCATTTTCCGTCAGGGATGGTCAGAGTCCTCGGAGCAGGTGGAAACATTCCTAAAGTCTCACACTCTAGTGGCTGCTCTCAGAAATCCTAAGAGGCCCCCTTCTTTCAATACTCTGAGAAAACAGTCTGTCCTTTAAGATAGTCTAACCCTGCACCTTGTGTCTTACTGAAAATAAATCCTCATGATTCTCCTGGGTTTGTGACTTGTGTAATAGTGCATGTGTTCAGAGTAGTTGTATTTCATTTTCTTGCAGTAAAATATGTCACTGTTTTCCTCCTAAGTTGGGTTCTTTTGTTTTTAAGGAATACTGCTGTAAGTAAGCTTGAGACCAGGGGGTTTTACTGTAGGAATTGAGATAGCATTAGGGACTGAGGTCACCTGAGAGACTGGCCAGCTCTGGGGACCCGGTGCTCTCTACATCGCTTTCTCATGGCTTCTTCTTCTTTCTCGTGCTTCTGCTCAGATCTCCTTTCTACCGCCTGGCTCATCCTGCTTATTAGAGGTTTCTGAACCTCCCTAACTGTAACTTACTCACAGGTTTTGCTTGCTATGTCCCTGACTCTCCCTCAGGGCATCTCTAAGGACATAGGAAAAAAACAAACCCTGTTTCTCCCACTGTGCTCTCACAACATATAACATTTCTGCGACCAAATGTGTGGGTGTATTGTCTCAACACCAAGCAAGCAGTAAGTTCTGCAGCAGACACCAGCTGGGTATCCTCTAATTCAATTCAGTTCTGACACTGTCCACCTGGAGATGGCGTCAGGTCCCACAGGTCCAGGGCTCAGTCCCACCAGACTGCCCTCCACTTCCCATGGCAATCACAAGTTCCAGGTTGTTTTACCTGTGCTCTGACCAGCCAGCTATAAATCAGGGGTCCCATGGCCCCCTCCTTAGGTTTGATTAATCTGTTAGAGTGGCTCACAGAACTCAGGGAAACACTTAGGTTTACTAGTTTATCATGAAGGGTGTTACAAAAGATATAAATAAAAGCCAGATGAAAGAGAAGCATAGGGTGAAGCATGTCAGAAGAGGCAAGGCGCTTCCATGCCCTCCCCAGGCGAGCCAACCTCCAGGAACCTCCCCCTGTTCGGCTATCTGGAAGTTCCATGAACTCAGTACTTTTGGGTTTTAGGAAAACTTCATTTAGGCATGATTGACTAAATCACTGGCCATTGATGATCAACTTAACCTTCAGCCTCCCCCGAGGTTAGAGAATTGGGCTGAACGTTCCAACCCTATAATCCCCCCTTGGTCTTTCATGAGATCAGCCCCCATCCTGAAGCAACCTAGGGCTGCCAGCCACCACCAGTCATCTCATTTGCATACAAATGATACTCTTATCACTTTGGAGATTTCAAGGATTTTAGGAGCTATATGACAGAAAATTAGACAAAGACCAAATATATACTTTATAATATCACAGCATCCTTGCAGTTTCTGTTCTCGTTGCTATGGACTCATTCCTTCTGTGTTTCCTAGTTTTAGGAAAGACAGAGAACATGATTGGCTCAGCTCACCTTTTTTGCACGAGGACATAGCTCATAGTCATTGTCCAGCCTATGGGAATGGCTGCCCTTTGGTCAGGTGCCTACCATTGCGCCAATCAGAAATGGCCGAAGAGGGCTTTCGTCACATGGCAAATTATCTGGCAAATTAAGCATCTGTTGGTGGGGCAATTTTTTTAGAAGGGGAAGAGGAATTGTAAGCACGTCTAATGTATCTGCTTTAAAAAAATAAAATTAAAAAAAAATAAGCCTCAAGTGCCATGGAACTGAATCTGCCAATTGACATCTTTTGTGAATTTCTTGGGAATTACAAAAAAAAAGTTATTCAGGAACTCCTTCAACTACCTAACAGTGAGTCATGGCAATGGTATAATTTCCCGTCCGTGAACTGCTTGGCTATTTTCCAAGTACTCCCATTGGGTTCCACTCCCCTGAGGCTGAAATTTCAGTGTGCCATTGGCAGAGAATGAACCCATATGCCTCGGTCTCTGAGCTTTATCCTGAGAAGGTCTTATGATCTCTATATTCCTAACCTGGCCCATTCCTTCATGACACCTTTAATGAATAGAGGTGAATCTGCAACACTGAACATAAAACTTACGCTCACATGCAAACCCTATGCTATGGCCCATATTATAGAAATTAGTGGATTTAGGAGCTTGGGAGGATGCATGGGAGTTGGGTAGATATGCAGGAAAAAGGAGCTAACCTTTACTGAGCATCTACCATGAACATGGTGTGTATAGAGAACCTGGTGTACAGATGAGGAACCTGAGGTTCAGAGAAGGTGAGACACCTGCCCAGCAACACACAGCAAGCAGGTAGTAGAGCTAGAATTTAACCCAGATCTCTCTAATTCCAAATCACACTCTTTGTATCATATGTTGAAGGTGGTGGTTGAAAAGGGGTTAGAGGGAGATATTCCAGATGAAGAAAATGGAGACCATTACAGATAAATATGTGACAGTGGGTAAATAGAAAGTGGTGTGGGCTCTAGAGTGACAGATTTCTGTTGGAATAGAGGGAGATTAAATGTCAGAGGCAGCCAGATTCTTGCACAATATAAAGGCCAGGCCAGGGCGTAACTGACGTTTTTGGAGGCCTTGGGGAGTCACTGAAGGCAAGGCAAGGCATTACGTCTCCAAGACAGCTGTTCAGATTAGAAGGATTAGCCTGGAGACAGGTGTCAGATGGATTGGAATAGGAAGAGACTCGAGGTGATTTAGGCACGCATAACTGTGGAGGGCCCCTGTAAGCTCAGAGAATGTTTCACAGCTGGCTTCATCTTCTTATGCAAGGACTCTTTTTAGTCCCTCTCCCTCCTCATCTCTGTAATAGTCACGAGCTTAAAATTGCCTGTCCTCCACAGAAACTGTTTGCTATACAGCATCACCTTTGATGAAGAGAAATGCTGTCAATTTTTTTGTAATAATTTCTATCTGAAGCCTCCAAATGCTATGTTTTTGATTTTTAAAAACAAAACTACTCCAAAGGGTAGCGACTACTGAGAAGCCAAGGCTGTGGTCTAAATTTCCCCTGAAAGTCTTAACCACGGGTAAGATTTTGTATGTGTATCAATCATACCATTTCCATCCTCATTCTCTGTTCCTGTCACTCCAAGTGTGAGAAGAGACAGATGATTAAGATAAAGTCCAGTTCCTAGGACTTTACCTTCTATTTCTCCTTTTTCTTTTCCAAAGTAAAATCACCATGAAATTATAAGATGTTGCAGGCAATTTGGCTAAGGCACTTGTGGATTTGCTTTGGGAAGAGTAAAAATCAGCAAATGTTTTCTTCCCCGCATTTTGCAGCTATTGAGGGTACTTATATAATTTGGGCCTGCCTAACATAAAGAGTATTGGTGCTGAAACATGTCTTTCCGTTACCAGAGATTAAGTATCAAGTTTGGCGATGAATTAGTCAGTTTTATTGATGAGAAAACTGAAGTGGAGTTTAACCCCTGGACTCTGTGGGTCTCAGTAATCAGGTAGGTGGAAATCCAGTGGATAAAAATGGCAGCAGGATCGTGGCACACCTGTAGTCCCACCTACTTGGGAGACTGAAGAGGAAGAATTGTTTGAGGCCAGGAGTTCAAGACCAGCCTGGACAACGTTGCAAGACCCCCATCTCTACAAAAAATTTAAAAAAAAAAAATCAGCCAGACATGGTGGCAGGTACCTATAGTCCCAGCTACACAGGCAGCTGAGGCAGGCAGATTGCTTGAGCCCAGGAGTTTGAGGACAGCCTGGGCAACAGAGTACCTGTCTCTAAGAAAAAAGAAAAATTGTAACAGGTTGATCTGCATTTTCCTTTTGCCCTAGGCTAAATTTGGAGCCCCTCTTCCTTTACATACTTGAAGTAATAAAATTTACAGCTTTGACAAAACCACTGGATGAGGTCTTTCAAGCAAAAGTTAAACGTGTGGTCCCCCCATCCAAGGAAACAGCAATACAACCAAATCAGAAACCTTAATTGGCTGCCCTCAGTGTGGAAGGTATTGTGCTAAGAGAGAACTTAAATAACTTTTCCTTAAGAGTGTAGTGTCAGATAAATTGTTCACTATTATAGTGACAATCTTCACTGAAGCACAGGTGAGTTGTTCTATTTAATAATTCCAAGAACACACCCTTTACCCAGCGCTTTCTCTGCTGAGTGTGAAAAATCAACTCACTGTATTCTTTAGTGTTTAAAGCATAGGTCATTAGACTCACTACACCCAGGGACTCAGTGAAATGGCTACATTTTCAGGGGACTCTGAAGATGTCAAGATGTGAAAGCAACCCCTCATGGGGTTTTGCTGTCAGGCCTGGGTCTGGCCAGATGCTGGGTGATTCTCAAACCAACACCTTTGAATGGTCTGCTGGTTAGGATCCTCATGTCCCCTCATGGTCCCATCACAGCTGGATTTGGGCAGACCTATGGAGTACTAGAGTTGTAGGTAGGAACGGTGAGAAATCGTTCAAACAGAATTGAATTGGTCAAGGCCAGATTTGTGCACAGTCCTATTTGGTATCCAGTTCGAATCCAAGGAGGTCATCATGGTGGGGTCTCATCTATATATTTGCACCTCTGGGAATTTGGGGGAGCCAAGGCAGACTGGCCATAATAGAACTAATGACTATTGGTGTTTAAAGTCCTTGGAAAAAATAGTGGGAACTTTGGGATTCTTGAACAAAGAAAGGAGGCTTGGCCTGTGTCAACCACTCAGAAGGAAGGAGTGCCCCAAGCAGGCAGAGAATTCACCTTCCGAGGTGAAGGAGGGACATAGTTCATATTCTCCATATTGAGACACTTTTTTTCATAGTCAAGGGATGCTTTTGAGTATGACAAAGAGCTGTCTTTCTGTCCAGGGCACTTGTAGATTCCTACATTGAGGTTGTCTCAAGTGGCCTTAAAAGTCTGTGGTCACTTAAGGGTCAGACAATTCAAGATTACCTGAAGGAATTGTATTTGCTTGGGGTGGGGCTGGGGTTCATTCTCTTTAGTTTTGACACGAATAGAGCGGATCAGGGACTGCAGGAGAACTGAGGACAGAAGGAAAGAATGACAGCAGTTGTTGAGAAATGGAATACCCCAGAAGCAGCAGCCAAAACTCTAGGGAGATAGCAAGGATCGCTGGGGAATGCAGGGGACTGGGGGTTTGGAGTTATAGTAACATGACCATGTGAGAACTTAAAGCCAAATGTCTCTGTGCCCATCACCCAGGCTGTGAATATCGCCAAGGCCTGTGTAGCCTGAAAAACCAAGGGTTTCTCTCAATGCTTTGTCAAATACTGGCTACTTTTAAAATGTTACTTACCATGTTCATCAGCTTTGTGATGTGAAAGGCTTGGGAAGGTGGACTCATGCTAGGGATTCATCTGGACAGTGTGCCAGCTGCTGGGGGTGGGGAAAAGAGAGGGGACCCCAAGATTAGCTCTTGGAGCAAGACTTGTCCCTCTGTGTTAAGAGATGACCTACATACAGGACACAGTTAATTAAGAGGAGATTATCTGACTTGTTGTTCTGTTGTATTCTCTGAAAGTTTGTCTGATGCGGCAGATAGCACCAAGATGACAGGCTTGCTTACCTTCCTCAGGTCAGGTGAGGATCTGAAAATACTAAGTTGCTGAGACTGTCCTCCTTAGTTACCTCTTCAGATTTGGGGAAGGAGAAGTCCTGATTTGGTTAAACCAGTCACCTTTCCCTGTACCTCCTGTGAACAGAGATCAGTCAAGAACCAGAACTGACCATGTAGGAGGTATCTCCATTGATATTTGTACAGCCATTTACAATAAGCATGTGTTATGTATTTCTCGGTAACAAGTTATCCCCAAATTTTGCAGCTTAAATTCACAACAAACATTTATCTCATATAGTTTCTATAAGTCAAGACTTCAGGAATGGCTTAACTGGCTCTCTTGAAGTTGCAGTCAAGAAATCACCAGGACTACAATCATCTGAAAGCTTGACTGGGGCTGGAGAATCAGTCTACAAGATGGCTCACTTGGATGATAACCTCATGCTGGCAAAAAGCCTAGCTCCTCACCATCTGGACTTCTCCATAGGGCTACTGAAGTGTCCTCACAACATGGTGTCTGGTGTCTGGCTCTCCTCAGATCAAGTGATCCAAAAGAAAGCAAGACAGAAGCCTCAGTAATTTTTGCAACCCAGTCTCAGAAGTCACACTCAGGCAATTCTCCAATATCTTATTGGTCACATAGATCAGTCCTATTCAGTGTAGGAGGGGACTATATACAAGGGCATGAATACCAGGAGGTCAGAGTCACTGGGTCCACCTCAGAGACTGGCCACCAAAAATAGCCTCTACCTATCAAGAGCTTACTGTGAGACAGGCACCCTGCTAATAACCTTACATACAGTAATCCTTCAGAGTTATGGTTTTGTTACTCTCCCCATTTCTGCAGATGAGGACACTGAAGCCTTGAGAGGGTACATGACTTCCAAAGGATTTTACATGCTGAGCTTGCCTTTGGTTTGCACCTCTAAGGAATAAAGCTCAGGTCGTGTTTTCATTCAGCACACAGACATTGAGTGTCTACCATGAGACAAGCACCGCGTTAGACTCAAGAATATGAGTAACAGCCAGACCCAAGCCCTGAGGTGTGTGAAAAAGTTACAGGCACAAAAATGGCCTTGTGTTTAAGGTTTAATCTGGCTCTACAGAGGGAGTCATCAATTATTTGAGGATAGGAATAGGTCAGAAAAGCCTTATTGTAGGGGTGGTACTTGAGGTAAGTCTTAAGGGGTCAGGAGCATTCTTAAGTGGGAATGTGCCAGATCTTCAGGCCTGGAATGAGAGTGGGGAGTTCTGAGTGATTCCTGCAGAGCACGTGGGAATCTCCCATCTTCATCTTCTAGCTTTTGGTCTGTGTTTGGTGAAGCCAGATGATACTTTGTCATACGACCAGCCTAATGGGGCTGGGGGTGGGTGTGGGTGGGGCTAGAACCAGGAGACTCAGGTTTTATGTGTTGTTTTCCCATCAACCCCCTGTGTGATCTCTGGGAAATTCTTAGCTTACATATGCTTTGGTTTTGGCTTCTGTTAAATGAGAATAAAACAATCTTTCCTCACACTGTGAAGGGGGATGAGCAGGGAGCATTGTTGTGAGGATGTCAAATGCTACTGAAACATTCAAAGCTCTCCCTTTTACATGATCCAAAGTCAGAGCTACTTCCACTGCAACACACTTCTTCTCTGCCACCCCACTCTACCTGCACCGAACAGACACAGATGGGCTATAACTTAAAATTTCGTTTTCAGTTACTTTTAGCCAAGGGAAAAGAATCAACAGCTCCTGAGGATGTTCGATACACTAGGCTCCCTCTGAAAAAATGTGCAAGCGCTTCAGTTGTCCATCTAAAATTGTTACTGAAAAAGTTGGGTGATGGGAGAAGAGAAAGAAGTCTACAATTTGCAACTGTGCCATTGTCATCTGTGCTTTGTGCAGCTCTTCCAGGACAGCTATCAGGTGGATGACACTACGATTCTTACAGTTGCCATGCATTTCATTCTCTGAGAAGTCAAGCACATTCTTTTTTTTTTTTTTTGATGCAATAATGCTGTAATTTATTATTATTATTGCAGAAGCATCTGAGCAATATTTTTCCTGTGAACAGCACTCTCATGTATATGTAAACCACAGTCTGTAGTTCCTCAAAAAAAAAAAAAAAAAGTAGAGAGGGATGCTGAATATTCTTACTCTCAACTGGATGCATATAGGGTACAATTCAATGTAGAGGTCACCACTGCCTTCCCAGGCATACCCTGGGCCTCCGTCCTCACCGTCATCAGGATAGGTGAGCAACTAGATATTTTGGCCAAGTAAAAAAAATCTCCAGGAAGTACTGATCATTTCATATATGAGTGAATATGTTGATACTATTCATATGAATAATACACACAGAATATTGACCTCTCAAGCGTCATTTTCATTTCATTTTGCTCTTTTCCTTCTCTTGCCTGGAGCCTTGGAAAGCTAACCCCACACACTCCTTTAGTCTCTCCCTTATCACTTCCCTGAGCCCCTTTCATCTGCACAAGAGCATCAGACACAATATTGTGACCTGTTCACAACCTCAAAGTGTACTGGCACATCTGTTCCAGGATCTATCGATTTCTAAAATCATTTCCTCTCTTCTGGTCAAGAAAACTCAGACAATTCTGGGGTGGAATTTGGTAATCCTGGATTGAGAAGTGAAGATCACCTTTTTCTACGGAAAGTGAAAGAGGAATTAAAGTAAGGAAGCTAAAGTTCTTCATGTAGTTCCAGAATATCGACTTTCTCCTCTCCTCTTGGGCTTTTCAATTGCCCCGAATAGTCAAGGCCTCGTTGCCTGGTGCATTTTTTAAATTATGGCTTTCAATGCTTTATTGTGGTTAGAAGAAGATGGACAAGTATTAAAAGCCCATTGTATTCTTCAAAGACTACTTGTTTTGTTCTTTAACAAACAGTAAAATCATTTTTTTTGGTGTACAGTTTTATGAGTTTTAAGGCATGTATGGATTCATGTAACCACCACCACAATCAGGGTACATAACAGTTTCATCATCCCCCAAAACTCTCATGCTGCCGCCTGTATTCACACTCTTCCCCCGGCAAACCTTGTAACCCCTGATCTGTTCTCATTATTGTTTTGCCTTTTCCAGAAAGTCATGTAAATGACACTTGCCAGTTACGTACTGGCATCAGCCAGTATGCAGCTTCTGAGACGGTCTTATTTTCCTCAGCATCATACCTTTCAGATTCAGCCATGTTGTTGTATTTATCAATAATTAGTTCTTTTTTATTGATGACTAGGATTCAAGTGTTCTCATGCATATTGAACTCAGCAATTTTCAGTATAATACAGACCCCACAGGGTCCCGGGAAGAAAAGCCGGTAACCAAGCGAGGAAGGAACTAAAGTTCATTCTTCAGATTCTATGGTTACTTGTCATAATCATGTTGGGTGATCATCTGGAGATGAAGAGGCACCGCAGTTTTTATTCAAGAGCAAAAGAAGCCAAGAGAAAGCCGAGGCCCAATCACCTCAGGCCTTCAATAGCCCCCTTCCTCCATGTGGCATCTGCGAGTTCTTATTTTGTTCAGTTTTGTTTTGTTTTTGAGACGGAGTCTCGGACCGTTGCCTGGGCTGGAGTGCAATGGTGCGATCTCAGCTCACTGCAACCTCCGCCTTCCAGGTTCAAGCGATTCCCCTGCCTCAGCCTCCTGAGTAGCTGGGATTGCAGGCACACGCCACCACATCCAGCTAATTTTTTGTATTTTTAGTAGAGATGGGGTGTCACTATGTTGGCCAGACTGGTCTCAAACTCCTGACCTCGTGATCCATCCACCTTGGCCTCCCAAAGTGCTGGGATTACAGGTGTGAGCCACCATGCCCGGCCACAAGTTCTTAACACACTTCACTTTCAAACTGCCTAGCATCTTCCTGACTCTGGCTAATGTTGCAGTTCTCCACGGGAGGTGATATTGCCCCTCACAAAGCATTTGACAAAATTGGGAGACATTTTTGGTTATCAGGCCCTGGGGACTTCTACTGGCATCCAGTGGATATCGAGTACCTACTAAGTGCCAGGCAATATTCTGTGCTGGGGATACAGGTGTGGACACAAAAGGCAGAGTCCCTGCCCTCATGGGGCTTACAGTCTAGAGCAGGGGTTGGCAAACTTTTTCTGTAAAAGGCCAGATGATCAATGTTTTCAGCTTTGTGGACCATGTAGTCTCTATTGTAGTGTGAAGGCCGACAAAGACAATGTGCAAACAGATGATAGTGGCTGTGCCCCAATGCAATTTGACTTACGAAAGTAGGCAGCTTGTGCGATGTGGTCCTCAGGCTGTAATTTGTCAGCTCTTCTTCTAGTGAGAAGACAAATCATTGACAAACACATATAAAATTCAAGTAGTAAGTGCTATGTATATTTTTAAAGGCAGGATAAGGGATAGAGAGGAGCAAAGATGCAATTTAGACTAGGTGGTCAGGAAAGGCCTCTCTGAGGTGACATTTGATCAGGCACCTGAATGACATGCAGGACTGAGCCACAGGGAACTGCAAGTGCAAAGGCCCTGAAGCAGGAATCTGCTGGTATCTTCAAGGAACAGAAAGAAGACCAGGGTGGCAGGAATACAACACGGAAGGTGTGGGGAAGGTGAGGTTGGAGAGGTCAGTGGGGCCAGGAGATGTTAGCATGTGGACTTTGGAGTTGATGCTCAGAGTGCTGGGAAGCCTTGGGGGCTTTGGGAGAGGGATGCCATGTTCTACCTTCTCACCATCAATCAGAAGAGGTCAGTGACTTTTCACGGCCTCCATTCATCCACACGTGGGTTTGGGTGAATTAGTGAAAGGTGCCTCTCCCTACTGGCAGCAGCAGCCTTGGATCCTGGCGTCTACTCCCCACCTCTGCCACATGCCCTTCGTTGGGGTACAGCTTGCACAGCTGTACATTCCAGTCCTTGGTCTTAAGTGCTGCTGAGGTTACTTAAACTTTAAGCAAATGGTATTCTTTAGACTTTCTAGGACTTTAATATATTTGGTATGCAAATTATTATTATTAGGCAGTGGTTTCTGGGGCTCCAGCTCAGTGTTCCAGGGCAGATTGGAGGACATCTAATCTGAGGGTGCCTTTCCTTTTCCCTTGAGAGGAATCTCGACTCATTCCTGAGGCCTTTCACCGCTGGGACCAGCAGTCCCCCTTCTTCGCTTTGAGGTAATGCAAAGTGGTATGAATGAGGGAAACAAAGAGTAAGTAGCAAAGGCATGTCTCTAAGTTATGGAAACTTGCATAAAAGGAACCTTGTGGCAATAGTGAGGCCTTTCATTTCCTATTCTTTATTAAATGACAGGTTGCCAGGAAAGCACTGTCACACATTTGCATGCAGGTTAAATTTCTCAAAATCTGAGCCCCTACAATGAGTGACAGTGGGAAGTGTGAGAGAAAGGCTTGAGATTCGCTGCTGTGCTGTTACTGTCAATGGGTAAATTTCTTTAGTAACTTGTGGTTCTGTTGGAACTGACTGGAACAAATCCAGCCATGAGCTATTTGTTAGTTGGTTTTCTTTTCTATTTATTATTTTGAATGGAGAGCATGATAACCAGGGATAAATAATGAAAGATATTTTCGTTATCATCATTAAATACCAAACATAGGTGACTACAGAAATCCTAAAATAACTAGACGAGCTCATTGTGGACCAACATCTTTCACTTTTCTAATGTGCGTTTGGAGGTTTTGACACCAGGAACGCAGCAGTGCTTTCCAAATAGTGTGGACTTTACCTAGAAGTATTATCGACTGAGTCATAATGAACATCATGGTTCATTCTTTTCCCATGGTTGTCTTAATTAGCTGCACAATTTTCCCTGATCTCACTTGAAACAATCTTCAAATTCTTACCCAGAGGTTTGATTGAGCATTTTCTATTCATTTGTCAATTCTAAGAACTAGTTACTGGGATTAACTTATAAATGAATATTCCTTCCCTGATTGCTGCAGACAAATGCAGTTTGGCTGCTTCAACTTAAAACAATCAAGATGAAAGTAATAGTATAACAGAATTAATTTTGTGGTAGTAAGCATCTTCTAAGCTGTAAGTAGAGGATGAGACATGTAGTTCCAGAGTTGGGCTTTAAACCTACATCTAAAGTTCATTGTTATTAGGAGGTATCTGAATATTAAGCCTGGAAATTTTGAATTGGCAAACATGTTTTCTGTTTTTAATCTTTCCTCTATGTTTTCCAGGAGAAAAAACTGATATCTGTTAATATGCTCTTTCAAACAAACTGGGAAAGTTAAAATGTACCTTGGGTTGCAGTAAAAGATAGTTGTACTAGGTTGATCTTTCCCGTGCCTTACCTTGAGGGACTTTACCATGTCAAAGGCTGCATAAGATGCTGGGCATGGGAGATACATTTGGGGAGCAAACGGGCAGCTCCAAGTGTTCCTGTCACCTTTCTACAGGATGTAGCCCAAGGGCAGCTGGTGAAGAAAATGATTTTTAGGCTTGTTGCTTGCTTTTCTCAACTTGGCCTATACGTCTTCTCCCTTGAAATAAGAGTTTTAGGCTTGGGAGAAAACAGGACTGGACTGAAAGCAAACCTCTGGCTTCTCCTAAGTTCCAGTAAAGCAGCCTCTACTCTGAGTCAGTGAGTGAAAGAGTGAGAACACAGGAAGCCAGGCTCTGCCCCAAAAGAACCCGAAAAAGGGACCTAAAATATTTTTTTCAAAGGGAGAAGCATTAACAAAATGATGGGGAAGACACAAAATAGAAGAACAGAGAAAGAAGAAAGAGGAAGTAGAATTCAAGGAGAAAAAAAAATTCATAACACATTAGTTTATTTGAAATGTGAACAGACGGCAAAATTGCACACGGCCCATTCTAGTCCAGCTTGCTTGCCAACTCTTTTACTCAAAGACACGGGGATCTATTCCACCTATTTGTCTCACAACCTTTAAAATGGGGTCAGGAAATTTGCTACTTGGGCTTAGCAATGTGCTGGTTGTCTTTGTCCCACACTCTGCATCTATCTAGGTGTCGTGCATATAAGAACATTTCAATAGCATTAACTCATCAACAACCTAAAAGTCATATCTACACTTGCAACGTGAAATGTGGGATTGAGACAGTTTAGAGAAGAAAAAGGGATTTCTGAAAACTCAAATATTTGAAGACTATTTGAAGACTCAAATAGTCCATATGAAAAAAAGATTTATACTTTTGGGCCAGATTCATGGCCCACTGAATTCGATATTTTGACTCGAAGGGTGTATCACAGGCTGTGGAATGAAAGGGATATAGGAGCCCAGAGCCACTCAATTGGCTCACTGGTTAACCGTCCAACTCTCCACTTGGTGGGTCCTGCAGGAGTCAGCTTCATGCTACTGATTATTTACTTGCAAAATGGGTGTTGTGCCTTGGTGATACCCCACCTCCCTCTGCAGTGCAGTAGAACACAGCCTAACTGTGGTCCTCCCTCCACCTCTAACACACGAATGTGATAAAAGCCTGCTTAACACAGCATGTAAAGAAAGACTGAGTTCTGGCCACTCAACTCCAGACCCCTAGAGGTGTTTGACCGAATGGCCATCAACCAAGTGTTTTGGTTTTTTCATTTGCTAAGTGAGGTAAATCATAGACATTATGTAAGGAATATGTACAATAGGATTTTCCCCAAGATTTTTTCTAGTACCTTTATCCCTGAGCTGGTGTGGCCAAACCATACCAACTCTGTGGGCCACATTGTTTAGTCATTAACAGTTTGTGTCTTTTACCGCATCAGTTTTTGTACAATGCACAGTTGCACTAGGGTCTCCTCTAGGTACTTTGGGTGGTTTTGGGGGTCTCCTCTAGGTACTTTGGGTGTATCTATCAATGCCCACGAAGAAGTCATCTTGAGCAAGGGCATCTGTCCTTTCTTCCTCCCAAGCTCTGGTCTCTGTCAGGGATATCTCTCATCAGAATCCCCATCCCAGCTCCGGCATAGTTAGTGCTCTGTGAAGTCTCAGTACATATTAAAGGTTCATGATAATGGGAATTTCATGTTTGACCTATTCTTAGAGATGGGCAGTGATAAATACACCGGGAAGCCAACATTTCCCTCACTTAAATGGAGAACGCTCCAAGACTTAGTCATTCCTGATGATGGCAGGAACAGACAGTCAGGTTGACCATCATGTGATGAATTTGGAAGGGTAGACAGACAACTCAAATAACCAAGATCCTAATTCCTTTTTACTTCTTTCACACACAAATGTGATTTTAGTTAACAAAGGCAAACAGTTAATTGGGGGGATTTTCCTTCTCAATTTGGGAGGAAACCCTTTCTCAAGTGAGACAAATGACCATCCTTTTTCTTTCATAAGAAACTGAGTTGTATGTTTTCTCACAAAACATCTAATGTGTGTGTGCATGTGTGCTCGTGTGTACATGCACATGGACACATTGCATGATACTTACATTGGTCTACCTTCTGCAGAGGATCAACTTTACTGCTTTCTGTCTTTTAGAAGTATGCTTTCAACACTAAATATTTCTTAACCTGTGTGAAGGCAATATTCTATATATTCCCTAAAGTCTATCTACAACTACCTTTCCTGTCTAGCCTGCTATGTGGACCTCTGTTCTCTCTGAATTCCAGAAATGCTTTTGAAAACTAGCACCTTTTTAAAATAGTGACTCTGGACGCCCTCTGCCGTCTATTGTAAGTTCTTCAGCTCTGCTACTGACAGCAAAGCAAGAAGTTGGCCAGGGATTATTAAGAATATATGCACACAGCCACCATTTGGGCAGGCAATACAGAGATGGGGTTAAAAACATGACCACCGGCATCAGACCTCCTGGGTTCAAAAACTGTCCTCTGCCGCTTGCCTGTGGATATAACAGGCAAGCAACCAAACATTTCTGAGCTTCAGTATCTTTACTGTGAAATGGGATAATAGTACTTTAGGGGGTTTCCTGGGGATTAAATGAGATAAAGTGCTTTGCACAGGACCTGGCAAATGGTAAGTCTTATTGTTATTGAGACATAGTTTCGTTCTTGTCGCCCAGGCTAGAGTGCAATGGTGCAGTCTAGGCTCACTGTAACCTCTGCCTCCTGGGTTCAAGCAATTCTCCCGTCTCAGCCTCCCGAGTAGCTGAAATTACAGACGCCCGCCACCACGCCTGCCTAATTTTTTTGTATTTTTAGTAGAGAGGGGGTTTCACCATGCTGGCCAGGCTGGTCTAGAACTCCTGACCTCAGGCGATCTGGCCGCTTCGGCCTCACAAAGTGCTGGGATTACAGGCTTGGGCTACCTCGCCCGGCTAGTAAGTCTTATATGTTACCTATTTTTGTCTATAATCTTTGTAATTTTATGAACCCTGGCTTTTTGTAAGCCCCGTTTTTGTTGAATTCTCTATCACCTTGGACCAATGTGTTAAAAATCGATTATGCTCTTCTAAATTGGAAATGACATTTCCTCTGCTCTCTATAGCTTTTTATATAATGACAAGCTTTTTAGGCCAAAGCCTCATGATGCATGAAGCCATCTTGGCACCAGCTATAACTAGAACATACTCCTCACCCTACCTGACATCAACCCAGTAATTTCCAGCTATAAAATGGAAGGTTAACTTAATCCTCTTCAATCTTCATGGCTACATGTGTCTACCTGGGATTTGGTAGAACACATCAGCAGGTTCTGTTACTATTAGTTACCAGGAATGAGACTTGCATTTGTGGATTCAAAATCAAATCGAGTTGTAGGGCAGTCCCTTTGCAGGAGTTATGCCTTCCTTCATGTTGTCAATTGTAACAGGTGATGTTGCTGTCTAGGGGTAAGGGCTACTTGGGGGATTAAAAGACAGGGTGACGGTGTGCTCTTCAGTGTGAGCATCTTGGCCTGACTTGGGTCAGGAAAAATCAATCAGGGAAGACAAGGGATTTACAAAGCATCACTCTAATCCGACAATACATTTCCAGGCAGGCCCACAGTTCAGACTGTGATGCCTTACAGGACAACTCAGAGGCCCCTGGTTCTCTCTCTTCTCCACCTGATTAAATGAAACCTTCCTCTCCAATCCCAGAGCAGCCAGCTCTGCAGTGTTTTAGCCGCAGGGCAGTGACTAGCAGGTAAGCATGTGGTTCCCTTTCCCTCTGGGCCTTCTCTCCCCATCCCCATCTTTAATGGCTGTGGTAATGCTGCCTCTGAGGCTCTTGGACGAAAGTCAGCTGAGCAAGCAGGCCAAGTGGGGAGGTCAGCAGTTCAGCAGCATTTTGATCTTCCTTCATTAGCAACTTGAAAGTCACCTGGAACCGTTGTGCCCACAGCCTACTCCCCCAAACCCTCGCCAAATCACTTCGTTCTCAGATTAGCTGTGTGCTTGCAATGTCTGGGGAGAAACTCCCATGGATACATTACTGCAAGATACAGGGGCTCTGGTTCAGTACATGAATGCACTGGCCAACCCAGGACCCCCGCATAGGCCAAGTCATTCCACTTCTCTGTGTCTTGGCTCTGTCATATGTAAAACCGGGATAGAAATAGCAACCAGTTTATGAGAAAATGGTGAAGTGCCCAAAGTATATTGTGGCAGACTGTACATATTAACTAAAATCTGCCATTAATTAATGAAATCACTCTTTCAAAAAATATTAAGACCCCACTAAATGTATAAATAACATGCTACATAAGCACCTTGGGGTCATATAAAACAAATGTAGAATACTCTGTTCTTCAGGAGAGACCAGATATGGAGAAAAAGATCTGTAACAATACACAGCAGTGTACTTTAAGTGTTCAAATGAATGTCACAGACAACTGGTTTTACAAAACACCAGCAAAAAGTCTTCCTTTATATACGTGCACATGCACACACACACACACACCCCACTTATACAAGCCACAGGGTGATATGAATATTATCCTAGACTTAGCATTTATCCCGACTGCAATCATGTGGTCATTTGCCCAGTTATCTTTTTGATGCCTGTTGCTCTTGCAGAATGCAAGCTCCATGGGAACAGAGGACATCTAAAAAATCTTGTTTTGACTCCATCTTATTGAATAGAACATATCTCAATCAGAATACACCAATTTCCATTAATTTTTGTTGAGAACACGTTTTTGAGCTAATGCCATTTAAGCCAATGTAATTCCTTGATTCATTTTCTATGCAATACAATTGAACCACTTCCTTTTAAAAGGTATCATTTCACTTTTATTTTTGTGCAATCATTTCCTTAGAATCAATTTTACCATGATTTGGTTCCTCGGTTTCTTACGCACATCAAATGTTACTGATGATAGCTTTTGTCATTGTAATCTTTTTTATGGCTAGTTTATCTATGAAGTGTAATTTCTCTGAATCAAATTTATAGGTAGAAATGTCATGAAGGAAATTTGAAATGTGGGTTAGTCAACTCTTGTGTAGTTTTGCCACAATTGGCCTTAGTTTATATGGATTTCTTTATGCATATTTGAAAAAAATAAATGGCTATATTTTTCATTGTCTTTAAATCCTAATGCCCTGGAACTCTTGATTCAGTTAATTCACTGGTGGGCTTGGGGTCAGCATGAGAGAACAGCAGAGGAAGGTTGCTTATTATGTGTAGGGCAGATGGCAGAGAATACAGACCGCTGCAGTGCGTGCTGGCATAACGCTCTAAAAGGCCTGTTGGGCCCAACACTGCCTCAGCACATTATTTACTCAGGAGTCCAGAGACAAGGCCAGACTTCCCACTCTTCCTCCTCCTCATAACTGAGACAGGGGACACAGAGGATGAATCTGAAGCCCACACCTACTGTCCAAATGGACACACAAGCTTTCTGCCATACCCACTATTCTTAAATTATGTTGCCCAGACTAGCAACAGCATCATCTGAGAATGCATTTGTAATGCAAATTCTTTGGTCCTGATTCATATGTATGGAATCCGATTCTGGGGGTGGGGCCCATCAATCTGTATTTTAACAAGCTCTCCAAGTGATTCTGATGCATGTTCAGGTTTGAGAGCCACAGCCTTATACTCAGCTATCATCCTGGCTATGAAAAGGTAGGAGGAAGATATGCAAAAAGATTAAACATTTACCTCAAAGAAATCAAAGACTAAAATATCCTTTAAGCAAGATCAAGTCTCCCATGACTCCTGTTTTCAGTATAACCAGAGTTCATAAGAAGTTTTAGTTCACTGCAAAGAAAGAGAAGCCTACGTTTTTGCCTACCCGAATTGTAGCAGGCAAATCCTTACCTCCTCATTATAATATCCCAACAATATTCATTATGAGTAGTTCAAAGTTTATATTTACTTCCTGAATCATCCTCAACAAAAATATCAACAAATATTGCCCAGGATTGTTTTATTTCACAGCCAAGTCCATTCTTCAGTAGGAATCTGACCACCCTGTAATGAGCACCTCCTACAGAAACAACAAGCAAATGAACGGGCCAAGAAGTCCCTGGGAGTCAACGTGGCAGGCTAAAGTTTTCTGTGTTGGGACAGAGTTCTTGTCTGTCTTTTCCCTGTGGCAAGTAAAGAGTCTTTCGTAGTGCCTTGTCCTTTGTGGATGCTCAATATAGATACGGGTGAATGAACGGAGAATCCTTGAGGATTTAAACAGCTTGCAAATGCCTCATTGAAAAAGTGACAGAGGTTAGACCTTGAATAATGGGCAGAACAGGATAAAGAGTGGGGACACTTTAGTTGGGAGGAGGAAGGGATACACAGTGGGCTGAGCAAAACTTAGGAGTCAGGTCTAAATGTGGAAGGTTGGGACTGGCTGTCTTAGTCTCTTCAGGCTGCTATAACAAAATACCAAAAACTGGGTGGCTTATAAATAACAGAAATATATTTTTCACAGTTCTGAAGGCTGGGAAATCCAAGAACAAGATGCCAGCATTTGGTGTCTAGTGAGAGCCCACTTTCTGGTTCATAGACAGTGCCTTTTTGCCATGTCCCCGCTTAAAGGAAGGGGCGACCACATTTCTTTGGGCTTGTTTTCTAATGGCACAAATCCCATTCATGAGGGCACCACCCTAATTCCCTCCCAAAGGCTACATCATCTAATACCAACACCTTGGGGATTTAGATTTCAACATATGAGTTTGGGGGGACATTCAAACCCTGCACTGAGTGTATGGCATTAGAGAGGAAAAGCTGTCCATGGGGGACCAATATGACCACCAACATTGCTATACAATATAGTTAAATCAGCTGGTGAGTTAAATAAGTACTAATCCTCTGTTACATTCCCTACCGTGCTAGGCACCCAGCAAACAGATGAGAAAGGACAGACATGGCACCTGAGTCTAGTGAAGAAAACAGACAGTGACAGGCATATGATAAACGCTTTGTTAAGTGAAGTACATGAGGCACATAGGGAGTTCACCTAACCAGGTGAGCTAGACCAGAAAGCCTTCTCAGATGAAAAGATGTCTAAGCTGAGACCTGAAGGATGAGTAGGAATTAGCCATTCGACAAGCAGGGAAGAGGGGTGTAGAGTAGCAAGAGTTGGAGCTGGATGGACAAACGTGGGCCAGATCAGGAAGGACCTTCTAAACCACGTTGAAGAGCCTGAGCTTTATCCAGAAGTATGTGAGGTCCTCAGGAAATTAAACAGGGGAGAAAACACACTTATCTATGACAGTTTCACAGAATTTATTCTTTGAAATTCCTACCACTGAGATGGGATATATGCTCCCTCCATTTGAATTGGGGGGAGGAGAGGGGCGTAGTGGAAGTGATGTTATGTGACTTCTGAGAGTAGGTCATAAAAGGCAACTGCTTCTGCCTGGTCCTCTTGGGAGAGTCACTCCTAGTACCTAGCCACCATGCTGTGGGGAAGCCACATGTAGATATGTTCCAGCCCCAGCACTAGCTGAGGTCCTAGCATCAACTGCCAGAAATACTAAGGAAGCCTTTGAGACGATTCCAGTCCCGGCCACAATCTGATAATGACTATAACTGCATGAGAACCTTAATAAGAACTGTCTGGCTGAGCCCAGTCAGTACTTAGGATAATGAGAAATAACTCAATGACCGGTGCTGTTTAAAGCCACTGAGTTTTCAAGTGTTTTCCACACAGCAATCAATAACCAGAACTATCCCTGATATCAACTAATTAAGAAGATATCTTTTTGTCTCCTCCTAGTAATTGTGCTGAACTCACCATACTGATCTTTGGGACTCTGGAGCAACAGATGTCCACAGTAAGTAAAAACAGTCTACAAAAGCACATAACAGAGTTAAGGAACAAGATGTTCTGTCCAATCAAATATTTTCATTAATGGGATAAGTAGGCCAGGTGTGGTGGCTCATGTCTGTAATCCCAGCACTTTGGGAAGCCAAGGCAGGCAGATCACTTGAGGATAAGAGTTAGAGACCAGCCTGGCCAACATGGTGAAACCCCACCTCTACTAAAAAAAAAAAAATTACAAAAAATTAGCCAATGTGGTGGCGGGCAACTGTAATCCCAGCTACTTAGGAGGCTGGGGCATGAGAATTGCTTGAACCCAGGAGGCGGAGGTTGCAATGAGCTGAGATCACACCACTGCACTCCAGCCTGGGTGACAGAGTGAAACTATGTCTCAAAACAAACAAACAAACAAACAAAAAAGCAAAAAAAAAACCAACCCCAAAGCAGAAAAAAACAGGATAAGTAAATGATGTAGGCAAACTACTGCTTACAAAGAAACACCATTTTTTCAAAGGAATTACTGAGTTTTAAAGAATGAAATGCCCATCACAACCTATATTGAACACTTTTTTATTGGATTTTTTTAGACTTTAGAATTATCGATTACTTTGGGGTGAACATTATGCATATTACTTACCTCTGTACTAAGGTTTCTGGGACAGGTGGAATGGACCAGTTTTTCCAGTCAGCTGAGCACCAGCCACCTGCTGCTCAGGGCAGCAGGGACTGGGAAGCTTATTGCTATTTACTGCTCACAAAATTTGGTTATTTTGCTAATGAATGGTTGTTAGCTAACAACCAGGGCCACACTCACCCACAGCACTGGAGCCATTTGAACTGTGAGAGCTGAAGATGAAAAGTAAGTTGCGGGGACAGGAAGCATGCCCTATTATTCCCTAAGACTGAAGGTGGAGAAATCCAAGCACTTTTTTTTTTTTTTGGCGTGTGTGCAAAACACCAGACACATATACAAAGAAACAACTAGGATTCTATGAGGGCAGAGAATTTGTTTCTCTAAATGGGGCTGTCCAGTGTTTCACAGAGTACAAGGAAAAGAAATTCAGTATTTTTGAGAAGGTAGAACTCATTTGTTTTTATAATTCCTTAACTAGTTTCAAACATATTGCATGTACTATGTGCCAGCCACTATCTGCTTGCTTTATATTCCCTATCTCATTTCATCCTCACACCAAGCCTAAGAGGTAGGTACTATTATCCCCATTTACCAAATGAGGAAACTGAGGATGCCCAGGGCCACACAGTCATGGGGGCCCTCAGTATTCTATTTCTTAAGAGCTGCTCCTTTTTCCCCTCTGCAGACATAATGTGGTACAGTGGGAAAGTACTAGACTAGGAATCTGGATTCTAATCTCAGCTCTACCACAGATCAATTATGCCAATTTGTGACTCATATGTGGATCCTGTCCTCAGGTGGGATTGTGATCTCAGACACCTCAGATTCAGCAAACACCTGACGCTGAGATTCTCTCACTGGGACACAGTCTACAGGTGAGACTGGGGATCTCTTGCATGGATCATTTCCTTCACCTGAAAGATGAAGGAATTAATTAGGAGACTCCTCCTAGTCTACAATTTCTGACTCTATAATTCTTGCCTCAGAACAACAACCAAGTGAACAGTCTTAGTTTTGGAGGGAGCAATGAAGAGTCTGCAGCAATCTTGGCAGACAGCTCCTGAGGTCTGAGCAACCCTCTGGGCTTTCTGAAACAAAAGGAGCAAGTGAGGTGGGGTCACTGTGTATCTTCTGCTCACTGGTGACCAGATACGGTAAAATTCAACACATACTCTATTTCAGACCATCATAAGTATGAAGCAGGTTTGAACTGCTCTCATGTCACTTTTTTTTTTTTTTAAATATGAGGCATTCAAGAGAGAAAAATCATTAACAAATAAGATAAACTATAGGACTAAATATTATCCCCATAGAAACCTAAAGCATTAGGTGGTTTTTAGTGCGCTTATTTTGAAAAGCACATGGCTTACCCATGATCAAAGCAGTAATCATTTAAATTTGGCTTACTCAGCAGTCCTAAAGGCTAAATTCTGGTTTTGTTTGTGCTACTGAGAGAACAAAACAACCACAATCCCGTCAAGTTTGCTTATGAACCTTATTTATTTTTGAGAAAATCTGATCCTACTGAACCTTGAATGAAGATTTCAAATCTATATGCAAATACACATAGGCATTATTGTTTTGCAGATGGAAAAATGAGGGCTCTAGTCATAGATATATATGATGGTAGAGCAATGAGAAAATCCTGGGCTGTTTTCTAACATGGTAGAGTAGGGTTTTAGACCTCCTGAATTCAGCAAGGATGTAATTTGCAAGTAACTACTCCCTTGAAAATCAGAGGCGTCCACAGTTGTAGTGAAATTCATTCCTGATGGTGCTTACTGGGTTCCACTCTGGTGCCAGAAGCTGAACTGGAGACTGACCATGTTCCTTCAAGGATCCTCAGCAGTGCAAAAGGGAAGTGCCTTTCTGAGGGAGCCAAGCTTGCATCTAGACCTTCACAGTGATGCAACATAACTTCTCACAGATCGGCATGGTACCATTCAGTGAATCTGGGAATTTCAGGAGAAGACCAAGTGTCAGCACAATGTCTGCTGAAGTGCGATGCCTGACTTCTTAGGAAAGGCAATAACTCACTAGAAGCAGG
The DNA here is from genome assembly GCF_000951035.1 of Colobus angolensis palliatus. Classification (NCBI taxonomy): domain Eukaryota; kingdom Metazoa; phylum Chordata; class Mammalia; order Primates; family Cercopithecidae; genus Colobus; species Colobus angolensis. The sequence goes on from NW_012118376.1 coordinate 7,694,998, forward strand.
CCCCTCAGATCCATAGGTGGACTGAAACCAGGGTTACTCAGCCAACAGGGACTGGTTGAGTGGCCGGAAGGTGCGACGGCTGACCATCCTCTTGTTTAACAGCAACGTGTGGGATTTCCTGTCCCTGGGGGTGTAGCAGAGCACAGCATCCAAAGAATAATTGGTGACCTGGCCACTGACGTGTAGTTTCCCATAGATCTCATCAAATTTGGCCAAAAGGGCAGGCACATCCTTCACTTTTTCCCTCACTTTGGCCAGCTGGAAGAAAGCAAGAACAGATCATTACATCTCTGCAAGATTTCCTCCTTGTTTTTACTAAAACTCTAAGAAAAAGAAATGGACATGAACAAAAATGTATGGTAGGCCAGATGCGGTGGCTCATGCCTTAATCCCAGCAATTTTGGAGGTTGAGATAGGAGGATCACTTGAGCACAGGATTTCTAGGCCAGCCTAGGCAACACAGTGAGATTTTGTACAAAAAAATTTTTAAAAAATTAGTTGGTGTGGTGGGAGGATCACTTAAGCCCAGGAGGCAGAGGCTGCAGTGAGCTGTGATCATGCCACTGTACTCCAGCCTGGGTGACAGAGTGAGTCTTTAAAAAAAAAATTATGGCATGTATACACCTAAAATGGTGAAAACCAGGGTTGTGGGGCACATAGACGGAAGTATTACTATGAGGGATTCCAAAAGCTACACAAAAAATCCAAAATTAGTACTTGAAAATCATACCTAATATACATGGGGGGTCAAATAACACATCATATATAATGAAACACACTAGGTAAAGGAGGTCATATACCAGTGGAATCAACTTTGTTCCATGTAATGATTAGAGCAGGAGGAGGCAGGCCAAATTATATAGGGCTTTATACATATTCTACAATAAGTTTTTTGAAATTTATTCTAAAAAAGCCATCAGAGCATCTAAAGTGGGATATGATCTCATTTATGTTTAAAAAGTTGCAGAGAGAATGAACTGGAGTATACAGAAATGTGGAGACTATTCTGGAGGCCCACACCATAGCCCATATAAGAAAGGATGGTAGTTTAGATTGAGAAAGGTACAGAAAAGATGGAGAAGTACACATATGTGAGGTATATTTTGGAGTTTATACTGAAAGGACTAATTTTTGAATGGGTGAAGGAAAGGGAGGAGTCAAAGCTATCTTCTCAACTGGGGCTTTAGTAGCTGGATGATGGGTGCTACCATTTCCTGATAGAGAAGACAGGGAGGACAAGATGTGGAAGGGAAAATCAAGAGCTCTGTTTGGACCTGATTGAGATGGCTGTGAAACATCTAAATGGGTATGTCTAGAAGGATGTTGGATATACAAGTCTGGGGCATGAAGGAGAGGTCTCGGCTAGAGGCATACGTAGTAGAGTCACAAGTATATGGTGGTATTTAGCCCCAAAAATGGGTGAACTAGAATGGAGAATGTGAAGCTACTTTCTGAATAAAATCAATATTTTACTTAGTTCAATCCTTATCAAGGGTACAATCTCAACACATTTCTTGATGGAACTGAATTGGGATGAAGCTTCCTAACAAATCCTTTGGCCCTCTTCCAAATACATAACACTATTTGCACCTGCACATCTTCTTTTGCGACAAGGGTTCCCAACCATACCTGCAGACAAGCAGCTTAAGTACTTCTTAATGTTCTTAAAAAAGAATAGCTTGTTTAGTCCTCATGTTCAAGGTGAAAATGACTTAACGTGCAGCATATGGCTTCTAAAAGCAGCAGAGCAAACATGCCAAGCTGGAGGTAATTTTGATCTAAAAACTGTAACAGTTCTGTTACATAACTACAGAAATAAATCAGCAATTCTTTTCAATAGTCCTGTGGTGGTATAATAGCACCTATGATACTTTATAGTCTTATCTCCCTACATTAACACATTTTAAATAACTGTTGGCATAAACATTAAAGCCACCATTTGTAAAATGCAGACTTTTACAATATAAGACTCCACTTGCAATCTCACACATATATATTTAGAACTAGCTCCAAAGCTACAGGAATTACATGAATGAATCCATTTCTCTTCAAGCAGTTCCTTGAGTGGTCCCACAGTAACCAGACAGAAGACACTGAACTGGAGGGTTCATTTTCTAAGTAAAAGAGTCTTATAAGAGTATTTTTCAATATGAAGTTTGTTTGGGTGCTTTAGCCATACAAATGGGTGACAATGTATTGATGGATCAGGTCTAAGGAATGATTGTTAACATCAATGCTGCTGAGAAAATGGAAGTTGCATTTGACATGTACACATACACACGACTATGCACTTTAAAATCTGTTCATGCTTCTACTTTCCCTACTTTGCTAAACTTACTCCAAAAGGGTTGGGTGGGTCACAGCCTACACAGAGCTAAGACCGCAAATAGAAAGAAGCTTTAAATCAACCATATCCAGTTAGTCATTTTCCTGACAAGCTCCCTTTTATCAGCCGGAAGAAGCCTTTGGGTGGAAGTGAGGAAATGGAACAGCGCTGGGAAGGCGACAGTGTGCAGGAGGAGGAAGCAGCCACTGCCCTCTAGTGCCAATCCTGCTGCAGCCCGGACCAAACTATAAAAGGGAGAGGCAGGAGAAATGAGGGAGGAAGGGAGGACCAACCAACAGGTCGCCTGGTTGGTCAAAATGACAATATCTGTATTATCACTAACAACATGATCACTGTCAATAATGTACAATTTATTTACACTTCTTTCACCTTGTTACATGCTATGAGAGACGTACAAATTACTATATTTCAAATGACCTAGAAGAATTCCAATTTGTGTACTTAAGCCATCAATGTGACACATGGGTTCATTTGTTTCATTTCACTTTCAATTTTTAGGAATTGCTTTTTCTCTTCGTTTTTATTTAACTCTGCTTTATAGTTCTGCAAAACATTTAAATGGTTCCTAAGTTAAATATGCAAACAAGGTACATTTGGAGAAGTCATGCTTCTATCCCTCACTTTCACTTTCAAAACTTTTATTTCTTAATTCTTTAAATTAAATTAAAAAAATAACTTGTCAATTATTTTCTCAAATAATAATTGTGTAAATTTATAAAGTTCAATGTGATGTTTCAATCTATGTGTACACTGTAGAAAGATTCAGTCAAGCTAATAAGCCTATCCATCACCTACCAATGTGTCTTTTTCTGCAGTGAAACATTAAAAATCTACTCCTTTGGCATTTCTGAAATATGCATAATAATTAACTGTGGTTCCTGAAGTCTCAACCAAAAAAACCTTTAGAACTGATAAAGTCAGTAAAGCTGCAGGTTACAAAATTTACACACAAAAATCAGCAGTATTTCTATAAAAAAAGATCTGAAAAAGAAATCAACATAACCACTTAAGTTTTGCTTTTTCCATCTGTAGTGTTTTCCAAAAACGTAAATGTATAAAAATAACTATATGGTCCCACCTTCTTAAGGCGTACCACACATACCCATTTGCATCTTGCTTTTGTCACTTAAAAACATACTTAAGCGATCCATATAAATGGTGATCCGTAACAGTGTATGATGTAGCTGTTCCTCATTTCCTGTGAGTTACACGGCAGTCCTTTGTACGAACAGACCCTAATTTGTACAACTAGTCCTTTACTGATGGAGATTTGGGCTTTTTTCCAGTCTGCTGTTCTTACAAATTGGCCTGCAACAAATAGCCTTGTACATACAACTTCTTTATATTTGCCAGTATATTTTTAGAATATACTCCAAGAAGTGGGAGGATTGAGTCAAAGGGTGAAATTATTTGTAGTGTACCAATCTGTACTCCCTCTAGCAGCATCAGATGAAAGTGCCCATTTCCTCAGAGCCTCACCAACCAAGTAGGCTGGCAAACTTGCAGATTTCTATTCAAGAGAAATATCATAGGGTAGTTTTATTTTGCATTTCTCTTGATATGGGCAAGAGAATCTTTTCTAATGTTTCAAGGCCCTTCACGATTCATTTTTATTAATTCTGTCCACATCTCTTACCCATTTTTCTTTAGGGTTGTTGGTTCTTTTCTCAGAATTTTCAAAAAGAGCTCTTTTTTTTTTTTCCCCAGATGGAGTCTCATTCTGCCCCCAGACTGGAGTGCAGTGGCGCAATCTTGGGTCCCTAGTTCAAATGATTCTCCTGCCTCAGCCTCCTGAGTAGCTGGGACTACAGGTGTGCACCACCACGCCCAGCTAATTTTTATACTTTTAGTAGAGATGGGGTTTACATTTTGGCCAGGATGGTCTCGATCTCCTGTCCTCATGATACGCCTGTCTCAGTCTCCCAAAGTGCTGGGATTACAGGAATGAGCCACCACACCTGGCCTCAAAAAGAGCTCTTGAAATATTAGGGCTACTTAGCTTTTGTCAGTATGATTAAAAACTGTGCTTTCTTCCAATTTGTTACTTACCTCTTGACTTTGCTTGTGGACTTTTTGCCACGCAAAAAAACAGGTTTTCACATTTTTTAGTCAAATGTATCACTTCTTTTACTGATTTGGATTTTGACTGAAAGCTAAGTTTTTCCACTCCCAGGATATTAAATAATCTACTAATGTTTATATCTACTACTTGTGTGTTTCAATTAAAAAATTTAAATTCTCATCCATTTGGAATGTATCCTGGTTTGTGGTATAAGAACATATACAACTGTATCTTTTTCTATTGGCTCTCTACTTATCCTAGTACTACTTACTAGTCTATCCATTTAGATTGATTTGAGATGCTTGCCTCTATGTTACGCTAAATTTGTATCTGCAATTCGGTCTCTATCTGGACTTTCTATTCTGTCCCATTAGCTGCCTTATTCATGTCCTAAGCCACAGTTTGAATTATAGAAACTTTAACATGTTTTGAGATCTGCTAGACCTAGCAACTCTTACTGCCCCTCTTTCACAGGGCTTTTCTAACTAGTCTTGTTTGTTCAACTAATCTTTACAGAAAAAAAAAAAAACAAAGTGATATTTTTATTGGAGTCATACTACATTATCACAGTAACTTGAAAAAAACTGAGTTTTTATGAGGGTAGGTCTTCTTATCTAAATACATGGTCTGTCTTTTCATTTGTATAGAAGACTGTTTTTCTTTTTTAAGATGAGAGATAGTATATCCTACTATTTGCTGACAAGAAGGAGCCACAGGGAAGGGGATACTGATGATGCCCAAAAGAGTGAGTCAACTTCTGGACTGATGCTGCGGAGTGGGTCAGAGGGGATGGGATCCAGTGCACACCCGGAGAGGCTGGCGTGAGAGGCGTAGCCAGTCGTCATGGGATCACGGGTATATAGGGTAAGGGGCCAGAGGTTGTCCATGTAGCAGTCATTGTCTTTGGATTACTTCTATTTTCTCCATGAAACAAGAAATGAGGTGATCAACTGAGAGTGAAAAGTGAGGAGAAGGTATTGGAGGCTTGAGGGAAAAGGAAAAAGGTGTAAAATTGTCCTCTAGAAGGAAAAGAGAGCCAAGGCCCATGAACACAAAGTGTGGAGAAAAGAATAAAGTAAAAGGAAAAAGTTTCCTAGAATTTCAGAGGATATATTCTGTTGGAAGAAAAAAAAAAAATCTTTGCACATATACATGGAAGTCTTAAAACAGGAACAACAGAGAAGCTGCCATATTTGACAATTTCTTTAAGGTAAGCTTTAGAATTGAGAAGAAATTAGTGAACATTTTTAACAGTGTCCTTTCACTTTCAAATGATTTCTGCAGCACTTGCATACTTACCACTTCCTCTGAGAACATACATCTTTTCACAAATTTTGATAAATTTCCTTCTGCAGCATTTGTTAGAGTCTCTATCAGGTTTTCCAATGTATTTGACTGGATATGGATTATAACCTGAATATTAAGAAGACACAAACAAAACCAAGACTTAGTCAGTATCTCAGTGCTGAGAAATGTACCTGGTTAGACAAGCCTTCATTTACAGGCACCTACCCTGCTTTGATCCTACTTCCTAATTTATTTGCTTGCACAAGTTCAAAAAAGTGCTTTAAATGTACGCTCACGAGCCAAAATGTGCTTTCCAATATTTAGTCAAAATACTACAACTTTGCCTGTAATCCCAGCACTTTGGGAAGCCAAGGCGGGCAGATCATGAGGTCAAGAGACAGAGACCATTCTGGCCAACACGGTGAAACCCCATCTCTACTAAAAACACAAAAAATTAGCCGGGCGTGGTGACACGCACCTGTAGTCCCAGCTACTTGGGAGGCTGAGGCAGGAGAATCATTTGAACCTGGGAGGCAGAGATTGCAGTGAGACGAGATTGTGGCACTGCAATCCAGCCTGGCAACAGAGCAAGACTCCATCTCAAAAAAAAAACCAAAAAACAACAACAGAAAAAACCGAAATAAGAAAAAAAGTCTACAACTTCAAAACTTGTTTAAGGGTAACGCTGGAGAGAGCAGAGATTTTGGTGCCTGGATACTTGGGCTGAAATCTAGACACTGGCAAGTACCAGCTAAGTGGCTCTGGACTGGTACTTAATCTTTCAATTCAAATGCCCTCATTTGTAAAATGGGGAAAATAGATTTAGACCTCACATTTTGGGTTTTATGAACATTAAATAAAATACCAGTATACAGAAGGTACTCAGCGAACAAAAATATTGGTTTCCTCCTTTCTACATCCTTAGAGTCAGAGGATAAGACAATCAGTCTCATAAGACTAGTGATGTGGTTTGGCTTTGTGTCCCCACCCAAATTTCATCTTGAACGGTAATCCCCAGGTGTCAGGGGAGGGACCTGGTGGGAGGTGACTGGATCACGGGGATGGTTTCCCCCATGCTGTTCTCATGATAGTGAGTGTGTTCTCATGAGATCTGATGGGTTTATAAGTGGCAGTTGCCCTTGCTCTCTCCCTTTCCTGCTGCCTTGTGAAGAAGATACTTGCTTCTCCTTCGCCTTCCCCCATGATCGTATTTCCTGAGGCCTCCCCAGCCATGTGACACTGTGAGTCAATAAAACCCCTTTCCTTTATAAATACCCAATCTCTGGCATTTCTTTATAGCAGTGTGAAAATGGACAACTAGAACTGGCTAGGGGCAAATGGTACCTTCAGCATTTTCTGTTGTTAGGAAGTTGCAGACACACAGGTTACTGCAGGCATAGAGTGGAAGCTGGCTGAAATGTTAATGAGGCACTCCTATTTACACTATTAATGAACCTTCAAAACTGGGTGCTGTAGTGTGCTTTCAAAATGACACTATCACCTATCTTCCACCAGACAGGTGCAACTAACACAAGAAAAAACACATTTCCTCCCTAATTACCAATATTCACTAGTATAATTCAAGAAAAAGTTTAAAGAAAGTGCGAATAACTGAGAATTCACCAACTGATGTTACAACCACTGTTTATAATTTGATGTATAAATCTTCCAAACCCAAAATGTGATTCTACTTTTGGTCAATTACTACACAACAGACATTTATTTCCTCATAGCATTAATATTAGAAAAAAGAAACCTCACTTTTTAACACATACATAGCAATTCATCATGGAAATATACCATACTTTATTATACTGACCAATGTGTACATATGTACTTTGAAAAACTGGTAATGTCTTAGACTTGATTCCCAGAAGTGAAATTACTAAGTCAAAGCATAGAGACATTTTTAAGGCTCTTGATCCTTACAAAAGATAGTTTTCCTGGAAGAGATTTACCTTTCTTATATTAAACCAGCTGTTTTCTCACCAGTCTATTTGGTAACATTTTGTATTTGTTTAGTAACTTATCAGGATGAGGGGTTGTCTTTGGTTCTGAAGAACAGAATGAAATGATCCCAGGTAGACTAAATACAAAGAACATAATTTAAATTCAGTGTTCTAAAACCCAGGAAAAATCATGAGCACACCCTTTTTGGGAGACAACTCTCCATGGGTCACTCAAATTTCTGCATGCCTTGAGAGCAAAAGCACTGACTGCTTTTATTCCAGACTACCTTTTCAAGGATGTTTGTGGACAACAGACACAGTGTCACATCCAAAGCAAAGGACAGGCATGATTACTGGCCATTATAAGAGATTTGGGTTTTCTAAGCTCAGGGTTCCTCTCTTGAAAGCAACTTCCTATGTGTGCAAGAGGCACATAGAGCTTTTCTTGTCTCCCCACAGGAACTGGGGCTCAGGTAACTGAAGCAAAGATGCTAATATTCTGGCCACTGCTACATAATAAATTGTCCTTTATTTCTCTTTGTCTTGTATACTCCACTACCATCCATGAAACTGGGGCAGGCTAACTCATTAGCCTCCAAGTGGGAAAAAAATCTCTGACTCTTCACAGTTCTTAATACCTTTGTTAGTAAAAACCAATCCCAATTTGGTTGATGGTGGTGTCCTCTCCAAGGTAAAGGCAAGTCTACCTTGTTCAATGCAACGCTATGTAGTACAAGGCACCCGGCCAACCCTCAATAACAATAAACAAGAAGAGGAGCTTGGCTCCCCCAGCAATTTACAAAAATAAACCATCTAGAGCCCTCTGCTAGAAATGATGTGCTCCCTGGGAGATTTCAATATTTCTTCCTAAGTTTTCCCAACTTCTCTTCCTCCCTCCAGCAACTATCTCTGATTCAGTAGAGATTTCAAAAATAAGGCTCACTACCTTAAAATACATTGATGAAGGGCAATGCACATGAGGCAGTCACTGATAAAAGGCAAACAGAAAGTTTAAAGCTAAGGGCTTATCTCAAACCAGTCTCAGGGTTGAGCTGAAGAAAATGAAAGTAGGGTACAGCACATTGCCTTAATCTTACAGATTTCAAACAAAAGACTGGGAAACTCAGTTAGTAAGCAACAGGGGAGATTTTGGTAAGAAAAACTATTTAAAGAACATGTGCTTCCTGCCTCTTTGATTTTCTGAGGCATCAGGAAATACGTTACTAGATACCTTTGAACAAAAAAGGGAACAGAAGCCCTGAGGATGCAGAAATTTACATTTCTTGTTTCTTTTATTTTTGTTTTAGGCTTGCTATATTCGAAGTAGAATATCATAGTGTGGTAGAGGCTGCCAGTTTTCTAACCAATATCCATTCTCTCCTCCTTTTTTGATAACAGAACACCCTAACCTTAATAGATGCTTTCATGTATGTATGAAACTCAAAGACTATTTCTCAGAATTCTTTGCAATTAGGTGTGGTCATGGGATTAAGTTCTGGCCAATAACACCACCAGTACAAATTGTTGGATGAGACATTTGCATTAAAGAGACAAAAGCATCTTTAAAAGGGATGAACTTCTTTGTTGACTCCCATTTTTTCCTACTTCTTGCTGGACCGGGGATGCAATGAATGGAAGTCACATGTTAAAGATGGTAGAGCAGAAACATAGAAAGAGGCTGGGTTCCTGATGACATCATGGAATGCCACACCAGGCGTGGACGGACCAGACTCGTTTTCCACATGGAAGAAAAATAAAGGCTCTAATTTGTATAGGCTTTTATTTTTATTTTTGGAGACTACATTGCTCCCAAACAAATGCAATTCTTAACTCACACATATGAGTAAGATGCTGCCACAAAGGAATTTGTGAGAAATGAGTCCTGTCTCCTTTCCTCCCTGTGCACCCTAGACTTCCAGCATAAGCTAGAACTTTAGGGTGACCTAAATGGGTAGGAGAAAGGGGCATTAAGACATTCACCCGTATTAACAAATAAATGATAAAAGCAGCAAAACCACTTGTCAATTCCCTTGCAAAGTAAATTCAATTCCAAAGTGGATCTCCAATTGGAGACACGTCAGGTTTATAGACAAATGATTAGAATTCAAAAACAATCAGTGGAAAGTTACCCTGCATAGGTCTCTGCTACTTTCAGACATATTCGGAAGTGGAAATTAATTCCTTGACGTGAAGCAGCATTGCTAAAGAGGGTCTATGTTTGAGATTGAGGTTTAAATTCAGACTGAAAAGGCAGAGTCAATATACATGTGTTTTGATGAGATCTGTTAAAACAACGCAGTATGTATTAAGAATTAGCTGGGAAAATAGGAAACTGGGCCCTTTGGGTCACACTGGTAACAGGAACAATGTAATAAAACAATTAAGTTAGGGAAAAAACTTGTAAGTTCAAATTTCAATTGACAGCAGCAAAAGATTTTAGCATAAGGCATTAATTTTTAAAGCACATCAGAAAAAAAGTTTCATTTATTTCTGTGAATACTAACTAAACAGACTCCACTCAGCCTATCTGTCAGTTTCTATCGCTCAATAATTAACAAGCTGCCTTTAAGGATTTCAAGTAGATGAGTCAGCCTTGGAGAAGGTAAGGTCCATGCAGTCATTTTTTAAACTGTGCTCTACTAACAGACACCTAGAATCTAAAAGATTACTAAACTTGAGAATGGCAACCATATCTTTTTCATCATCCCTGAGGAAGATGACATAGAAGCCTTTCTCATATTGCAACATGAGAAATTTGGGTTGAACATTTGAAAGAATTTCCTGAGAATTTTTAAACACTGAAACTATCTTTAAGTTTCCCGACAGTGGGTAATTCTGTGACGCAGTTCAGAAAGGATGATTCATACTCAGTATCACTTCAAGGTTCCTTACGGAGTCCTTGCCTGAAACACGCCCATCCCACTGCATCCATAGGCTGACTTTCTTTTCCAGCCCTCAGAGGTAAGGAGCTGTTCCTGCTGCCTGGTGGCAAGCACACGCTTTTTTCACCATGCCCTGCATTGCTCCTCCTACTGGGAATGGACAATCTCATGCTCAGCAAGCTCATGTTTATCTCCACCAAAGCACCTTCTCATTTGGCGAAAAAAAAAAAAGAAATCAAATCATTACTAGATTCTTTTGGTGGTTGTTGGAGACACAGTCTCGCTCTGTTGCCCAGGCCGGAGTGCAATGGCATGATCTCCACTCATAGCAGCCTCGGTCTCCCAGGTTCAAGCAATCCTCCTGCTTTAGCCTCCCAAGTAGGCCAGGATTACAGGCACGCGCCACATTCAGCTAATTTTTGTATTTTTAGTAGAGATGGGGTTTCACCATGTTGGCCAGGCTGGTCTTGAACTCCTGACTTCAAATAATCCACCCATTTCAGCCTTCCAAAGTGCTGAGGTTACAGGCATGAGCAACCGCACCCAGCCCATTACTACATTCTTATAACTGTGAGAGATAGGCCAGGATGGAAAGAGATGAGAAATCTAAATCCAGAGGTGGATTACATGCACTAGTGGGATTGTGTGAGACGGAGTCTTTATCTGTGGCACGGGCTGGAGTGCAGTGGCCGGATCTCAGCTCACTGCAAGCTCCGCCTCCCGGGTTTACGCCATTCTCCTGCCTCAGCCTCCCGAGTAGCTGGGACTACAGGCGCCCGCCACCTTGCCCGGCTAGTTTTTTTGTATTTTTTAGTAGAGACGGGGTTTCACCATGTTAGCCAGGATGGTCTTGATCTCCTGACCTCGTGATCCGCCCGTCTCGGCCTCCCAAAGTGCTGGGATTACAGGCTTGAGCCACCGTGCCCGGCCGGATTGTGTTTTTTGACATCCAGTCTTGTGTTCTTTTTATTACTCAAGAGGAGACACTAATCCTAGTCCTGGATAAAAGAGACACACCTTTTTCATCTCTGTAGGTCTGGAATGGTAGGGAAACCCTAGGCTTCGCAGTCAGAGTTGTTGGTGTTAAAACTCTGACTCTGCTATTTAATTAGTTGGGAGAACTAAGGTAATTTACTTACCCTTGAATCTTCATTTTTCACATCTACAATGTGGAGAAAAATTGTTTTGATAAAGTTGTATAACAAATCTAAAGTACCAAGCATGATACCTTAGATAAATTAAATTAAAACCCTGCTTACCTCATAGTTTGATTTCTTATCACCAATGCGTACCGAAACCCTCAACCTTGCTTGAACTCTAGGAAAAGTGACCAATGATCCAAGTAAAACACTTTTCCCCCTGTTCTCCTTTCTTTCCTACCTGATATTATAAGAGACTTGGATAGCTTTAGCTTTAGTGAAAGAGTATCTTGCTAATCCCAGCAGTTCTATTCTGTCCCGTCATGATAGATGGTACATCTAAAGGACACACTCTCAGAAGCAGTTATATACTGGAATACCAGAGCTGTCCATATCCAGCAAGAAGCAGAGGAGTCAAAGACATAGTGTGCCTGCTGGAAGACCAGGCTTCCCAGTCTGTTTAGCTTACTGTTATCACTTGCTCAAATGACCCCACCTTCTGGACTCTGGACCTTTGGCCTCCCAGACCTGCTTTAGCCTATGAGCTTTTCAGGCTGACCCACCTGCTCTGACCTGTAGTTTCTGTTTCAGCCCCCAAGATGAAGAGCAGCTACCTGCAGCAGGCTAAGACAAGGAGGGCTCTCAGCCTCTTGAATTTCTACAAAGCTGCGAGTCCTTCCCTCTCTTTTCTGGTGCTTCCTCTGCCTCACCATTAATGCCTTATAAACTCATTTCTGAGCCCTCATACTTCCCTGCTTTCTTATGGCATTCATCAGTTCATATCAAATCCATTACCAGGTATATGTAGTTGAGTTCATGCCCTCCAGGTTTACACCCTTTGAAACTAAAAAAGTCTCTTTGTCGATATTTTTCTAGTATTTTGTTTCTTCCATTTAAATTTCATTTCATTTTTTCAAGTTCTCTGTTATCACTGTCTCCATTTTTCTGGTTCGTTGGGCTCACCTTTCTCTCATGTAAAAGCATTTTGCAAAGTAAAGTTGAGGTCCAATATGAGGTATTCTTATGGCATGCTTCTTGCCTGACCTTGTTCTCCAAAATTTACCATAAATGCTCATCTAGTCATTCTCTGAAAAATCACCTGGGCACTGGTGTGGGATGACATCTGAAGATAACTACTATGGGCAGAACTGAAAAGCATTATTATCTTTAAGTATGACTCTTTCAGAAGTTTGGAGTTATGCATAATTCCTGTTCACTAGGTTCTAGGATTCGGTACAAATGAATATTCCTTTTAATTTAACTCATGTCAAACAAATACTATTAGTATTAGCAAATACTCATTGAACACTGACTATCTGCCAGGCACTATGCTAACTACTTTATATGCATTATTTATTTTAATCCCTACAACAAAAAGATAGCTACTATTACTGTTTCAGATCAAAGGAAATTGGGGGGGTTTCCAGGGGCAAATTAACCACCTGACTCAGAGCTAGTAAGAGGTGGTTACAATTCATGCTAACTACTTTATATGCATTATTTATTTTAATCCCTACAACAAAAAGATAGCTACTATTACTGTTTCAGATCAAAGGAAATTAGGGGTTTCCAGGGGCAAATTAACCACCTGACTCAGAGCTAGTAAGAGGTGGTTACAATTCATAGTTCTTTATTTTTTTTTTTTTTTTATTTTAATCCCTACAACAAAAAGATAGCTAC
>NW_012118376.1:7708761-7740497 GCF_000951035.1 Colobus angolensis palliatus
TGTTTTCTTCATCTCAATCCTTTGACTGTTTCAGAAGACTGTAAGCTCCTGAAAGTTTTTTTCTTTGGCAACTCCCTGCACACAAGCAGACGCAGTATACAAGGAGTCTCAAAATGGGCAGGCTGAATGGGGACTATGGTGTCCTTAATGACAAGATAGTCTTTTATAATTGGTCCAGGAAGGTTTCATGACTCACTGCTCAAACTCTGGGAGTGGTAATATGCCTCAAACTTTATTATTAGCATGAATCTGGCGAATCTGAGATAATTTTTTTTCCTTTGCTTTTAGTTTTAGGGATTAAGGTTTTGCACGTCTTGGTGATACGTGTGCAGCCACTTGCTGACCCAGACCACAAGGTCCCAAATAACTGTCCCGGGTGGCCCAGGTAAGTTAATGGGGAAAAGGACCATGGCATACTGGCAACATAATAAGAATGACAATAGATAACATTTACTGAATGTTTACCACATGTCAGGCACTATTTTGTGTACCATAAGTATATAAGCTCATTAACTGCAACAATGCCATGAGTTAGGTACCACCAATAATATACAGTTAGCACATAGGTTTCTCTCAAGGCTTGGTAAAGAGCCTGGAGGATCTGTCTCCATCCCCTCCTCATCCCTACATCTACAGCTTTCTTAGCCACGTTTCATGTCTTCAGCATCTAGCCGTGTCTTATATATGAGCATATCTACCTCTCTCCTACCTGTTTACAAACTCCTGGAAGCAACAGCTGTGTTGATTCTTCTCACAAGGGTGATACTGTAATTTTTCACATAGAGGAACTCAATAAATGACTGTGGATTTGAATGAAAACCTTGGCAGATCAAGTCATTATATACAGCCAAAAAATTTAAGCATAATTTTATTATAATACATTTATTATAATACATTTCAAGGCTTACCTTAAACCACAAAGAAGTCACTTACATTTAAATTAGTGCAGGCTATGCTTTCTGGATTCATGATTTGAGAAAAAATGGATACAGCTTTTGCCACCTCATTCTAGAAGGAAGAGAAACAAATCATATTCCATATCATAGGAACTAATGTTATTGTAAAAGTTCACTTAGAGAAGGCAGTATATTCCTATTAAGGTGACCTCAGGGTTTTGAAGTCCACAAAGAAAAAACGTTTCGGAAATCAAAACTGAACACTCCATAAAATGCTCCACCCAGTCGCATATTGTTGAATGTTTTAACAGCCTGCCTGAGTCCAGTTCTTAAGACGCAGGCATAAAGTTGGCATTTCCCCTTCTCCTATTGGAATCAGCTTCTAAAAATAGGAACGAGGAACAAAGTGCAAAGCCTGTCTTTGACATACATAATTAGAACACAGAAACCTCAAACCACAGCAGAGCTGGAAACACTGCCAGAAACATTGGAAATGGAGGCTGGCAGGGTTCAGGAGAGAGCAGTCAGAGGTGGACAGTGCTCTGTATCTCACAAAGAACCTACAACAGTACAACTCTCAAAGGTAAGGGCACAACCTGAAGTACAAAGCCTAAATTCCTATTTACAACGATGAGAACAGTGTGTAGGACTAGTAAAGAGAACTTCCGTGGATCCTTGTGGTGGCAGAGAAGAGGCTAGTCAAGCGTTTCCATAGACAAGCCATATTCATAGGAAGCAGTAGGTTCCTAAGACGGCAGCAGCAGAGAAGAGACTGCATACCAAAACCTACCTCAGTGCCTATTTCTGTTGACTTAAAAAAATGAAGCCTGTGCATACTTGCAGACAAAACTCTGGCTTATATGAAGAAAAATCCTGCTAGTCTAGAACAGTGCTTTGGTGTCCCGCTCTGTTGTTCTCTCTCTCTCTGACATGAATCTACAAATGACTGATCTAAAAGAAACTTAAGTTTTTCTTTTATTTTTGAATTTATTTATTTATTTGTTTATTGAGACGGAGTCTTGCTCTGTTGCCCAGGCTAGAGGGTAGTGGTGGAATCATGGAGCCTCAAACTCCTGGGCACAAGCTATTTTCCTGCCTCAGTCTCCTGAGCAGCAACGACTACAGGCATGTACTATGTACTACTGTACCCGTTTTAATTATTTACCTATTTTTTGTAGAGACAGGGTCTCCCTATGTTGTCTTCGCTGGTCTCAAACTCCTGGCCTCAAGTGATCCTCCCCTCTCCCAAAGTGCTGGGATTACAGGCAGGAGCCATTGTGCTAGGCCTGAAACTTACACTTTTCAACGATGAATAGTCAAAAAAGAATCACCACATGACACTCATAAAGAAGGTATTTTCAAAAGGAGGAAAGGAACACAGTAGAACAAAATTAAGAAAACAATTGGTACAGTGGCTCACGCCTGTAATCCCAGCACTTTGGGAGGCTGTGGCAGGTAGATCACTTGAGGTCAGGAGTTCAAGACCAGCCTGGCCAACATGAGTGAAACCCTGCCTCAACTAAAATACAAAAATTTAGCTGGGAACACGCCTACTAAAACACAAAAATTTGACGGGCACATGCCCGTAATCCCAGCTACTCAGGAAGCTGAGGCAGGAGAATCACTTAAACCCAGGAGGCAGAGCAGAGGTTGCAGTGAGCCAAAACTGCAACACTGCACTCCAGCCTGGGCGACAGAGTGAGACTCTGTCTAACAAAAAAAAAAAAAGAAAAGAATATAACTGGCCACCAATGAAGAAACCCTAATTGAAAAATATTTCCATGGATATAGAAGATAGAAATGAGAAAAATGAACAAGATCACGTCAAACAGAAGTGGAAAAAAATCAGGCAGGCCTTAGATTTCTCCACAACAATATTTATACCAGAAGACAGAAAAGCAATGTCTAAAAGTACATCAAGAAAAGCAAATGTCACCCTGAAATTGTAAATCTGGCCAAACTGTAGTTCAAGTACAAAAACAACAGGCAAAAAAAAAATTTAAAATACCAAGAACTCAAGGGATATTGTTCCTCCAAAGAATTTACTAAAATACTCACTTCAGCCAACAAAGAGAAAACTGGAAAAACAATTAGCACCAA
Organism: Colobus angolensis palliatus; assembly: GCF_000951035.1. Taxonomy (NCBI): domain Eukaryota; kingdom Metazoa; phylum Chordata; class Mammalia; order Primates; family Cercopithecidae; genus Colobus; species Colobus angolensis. Next base: position 7,711,758 of record NW_012118376.1, read on the forward strand.
ACAACCTATTTAGCTATACACAGGACTCAAAAGTGGGGAGTATGGCTACAGAATAGAGCGTAAATGTTATATGCCTGGACAATGAAGCAACGTTAACACTAACGAAAGTTAGAAAGAGAAGGAAAAGAGATGAAAGGTAAAGAAGGCATTCCCATTTCCTTATCTTTATTATCAGCAGGCCAAAAAATATCACTTAAAACTGACAAATCAAGTACATTTAAGAGTAAAGTGAACACTATCAAAGTAAAATACGAGCTAAAATTGGGTGTTGGAGGGGGAGGAAGAAAATAAGATGAAAAACAGAGGAAATACACTATTTTCACCATTACTTATATTAGGGAATTAACAGGTCTTGTCCAAAGAATTAAAGAATTAAAAAAATCAAAACTATGGTTTTAAAGTCACCACTAGAGCAAAAATACCAACTAGAGAAAATAACCACATGGCATAAGATAGTAGAAAAACTTATAGAAACAAAAAGCATCAAATGAGACCTAAGATCAAATATGTCATATTAATATAAATGGATATTAAAAGATTAGCATCATATTATAAAGCAACATAGAAATTTATGCAGTATATAAGAGATAAAGTTCAAACAAAACAATTCAGAAAGATTGCAAAAATAAAGGATAGGAAAAGCTGTATATTGGGCAAATGCAAACCTCATCAAAACAAAGAGAGAAATAAGCAAAAAGAGGGATGGAGTTATTAATATTAGATAAGGTTGAATTCAGGGCAAAAGCAGTAAACATTCCTAGATAGGCACTTTATAATGCTCAAGTGAGGGATTCACAGTGATGATGTATCTGTGCACCAAACAGTATAACTTAGACTTAAATAAAGAAAAACTACAGGAGCTATACAAAGAAAGAGAAACACATGCCTTCGAAGAGACTTTAATTCACTCACTCACCTCATGACAGATTAAGAAGACAAAATAATTCCCCTGGACAGCGAGAGAAGCTTAGAAAGTTAAAAAAATGATCTTGGCCCAGCAGAAGCCTGGAAAGTGTATAATCTCTTAAGTCTTATCTTTCAGTGACTTCAGTATATGGAAATGGATCACCCTCATGTTTTGATTTCTAATAATAAGAGTTCTCCAGCTATATTTTGCCAGCCAGGAAAACAACCTGGTTTGGTTACTATTTTTCTGCTATAAAATTTCCTTTTACCACATAGGAAACATGTAAAGCATTTCATATTTTTTAGGCTCTGGAATAGGAAATCTCAGGAGAGGCTCTTCCAGAGGGATGGTGTTCCAGGGTTCCAGCTCTAACTCTGGCCATCACTGAGATATGACCTCAGGGAGGTCCCCTCTTATCTCTGGGTCTCTGCTACCTCCACTTGTCCAGTCAGGGGAATGAGGCTAAATGATCACTAAAGTCACCCAAATAACAGTAGTAGTTGGGTATAACTATGAAGTATGTGATGGATCCCACTTCTACAATGGGCTGACACAGCAGTCCTCATTCATCTAATCCTAATTCAACTTTGGAGAGCATTAAACTGTTCTCTGAGAACGTTACAACGTCATCCGATGACTTGCAATTTTCATTTTAATTACTTGAGAAATTTCTCTACCCTTTTATTTAGAAATGCATGTTAGGTCCTCAACTGTAAATAAAAACATTCTTTGCCGGTACAGGTATAGATATAGGTTGCCATGGCAACAAAGGCATTGGTGTCTTTATGGGGACTACTTCTTTATGATGCAGTCAGAAGGAAAAAAGTAAAAGCAAGGACAAATAAAAGTAATAAAGTCCTGGCCACTCCCAGTTTACTTACGTACACCACAAAGCTTTACCTGATTCAGAGCTAATGCCACAGCAAAACAGCATGCTCTCCTGGAGAGAATTTCTCCTTTGAGTAGAGCCTCTTCTCTTAATGTAGTACAGATTTTGAAAGACTCCGGGCTATTCTGTGAGGAGACAGGATTGTTCGATTAATGTTATAAACCTTTAAATTCAATAAAATGATTAATAGTGCTCAATATTTAGAGTTCCTTTTGTAAGGATTTCCTAGAGCCTACCTTAAGCCACTTAAAAGATTAAGCCCCATATAAACACTATTTGCAAATACACCAGGCTACTGATATGTTAGCAGGTCAAATCTAAATTAACTTTATTTTTAAAGCTCATTTTCAATTTTCTGAATCGGGGCAGTTTTTACCAGAAAATAAACACATCTCTTTGTATCTGGGCAGGCTAGTTTCTAGACACAGACCCCATAGTTTACGAGTATAAAGGTTCTGCCTGCTACTATATTAAATAGCTGATTAAGGCTCAACAACACCAGGAAACTTTTTCTGGGGAATTTCCAATCTGAAAATATTCATACGTCAAATATTTGAGAACTTGAACACTAATTTGAACATAAATTATAGAAGAATCCTATGAAAACAGAAACCTCAAAAAAAAAATCCAAGAATGTCAGTGATATAAAAACAGCAGTGGTAAAACCAAATCCTCTTCCTTTGTGCATGCTGCGGGGGATTAGGTTTATGAGAGCAGCCTGGCTGTGCAAGTATGTCATCTGTCATGACAGGAGTTGCAACTCCTGTCAAAATAGAGTTCAAATGGGATGAGAGAGGACAGTTCCCAGAATTGATGTGGAATTTTTACTGGCTGACCAGATCACTTTTTCAACTCATCTCCACTGGGTGAAACAAGTTATTCTTGGACACAACACAGGGGAGAAAATCCTCTGGCCTTTCCTAATTTATTTATTTTATTTTTTGAGACGGAGTCTCATTCTGTTGCCCAGGCTAGAGTGCAAGGGCGCGATTTCGGCTCACTACAACCTCTGCCTCTCCAGTTCAAATGATTCTCCTGCCTCAGCCTCCAAAGTAGCTAGAATTACAGGTATGTGCCACCACTGGCTAATTTTTGTATTTTTAGTACAGACAAGGTTTCACCATGTTGGCCAGGCTGGTCTCGAACTCCTGACCTCAGGTGATCTGCCTGCCTTGGCCTCCCAAAGTGCTGGGGTTGCAGGCGTGAGCCACTGCGCATAGCCTCTAAGCAGAACTGAAATTCTTGTCATTGCAGCATACACTCAGGGAGGCATCCCTAAGTGGAAGACGAGAAGGCTGAGAATTACAATGCTGAATAAGTGATGCTCTAGTGTTGTGTGGTTTTGTTTTTTGCCTCCTAGGATTGTAGAATGGTGTGAATGAAAGAATTATTGAATCCAGAGGTCAGCAAACGATGACCCTTGGGCTAAATGTAGCCTACAGCTAAGAACGACTTTAACATTTTCAAAGGCCTGTAAGAACAAAAACAAATATGGGGCAGAATTCATAGAATTCATATGAGGCAGAGACATACATGGCCCACAAAGCCTAAAATATTTACTATCTAGCCTTTTATAAGAAAAGTTTGCTGACTCCCAAATCTATCTCATTTGTAAAATGAGATAGGTGATCAGCTCACAGCTATATAAGCCATATATATAAGCTATATAATACCAAAGTGGAGACTAGACTCCAAGTTTCTCAATTTCCAGTTGGTTTTCTTTCCACTATAACCCAGCTATCCCCTTGTTTTGGAAAACTGGCATTGCTACACTCTTCAGGAGGGTTTTTCAACAGCCCATGTTCTACTTCGCTTAGTGTTCCTTTGTTTCCAGTACAAAGAGGTTTTGTGTGCCAGGTTTCCAAAGTTTAAATGATATGAATGACAACAGTAATACATTAAACATTGATCATTTCACTATTTCAATAATCATTCACTAAACATTGAAGAAACAGTTTTTGTGGAAAAGAAATAATCCTGGTACAGTAATAATAAAATAACTTTTTTTTTTTTTTTTTGAGACAGAGTCTCACTCTGTTGCCCAGGCTGGAGTGCAGTGGCACGACCTCGGCTCACTGCAACCTCTGCCTCCTGGGTTCAAGCGATTCTCCTGCCTCAGCCTCCTGAGTAGCTGGGATTACAAGGTGCATGCCACCACGCCCAGCTAATTTTTTGTATTGATAAAAGAACTTATAAGTCATGGTCTCTGTCCTCAGCGTTCACTTTCATGTCACATATGTTTATTAAAGAACTACTGGCTACCAGGCACTGAGTTAGGTGGTAGGATACAAAGATGTCTCAAGGAGCTCACATTCAAGTGGAGAGAATGGAACGTGCATCTACTAAGTACAACATTAGGCTGTGTCAGAAGTACCAGGGAGGTGATACAAATAGAGCACAATTAAGGGATATCTGGAGGTGACAAACATCACTTCCAGTTTCAGTGACTATAAAAATCTTCAAATATGAAGACAAAGTAGTCCTTGAAAGCTCAATGAAGGAAGCTAAGATTTCCATAGACAAGGACAACAGGGAAGATGGATCTAGCAGAGTCCAGCATGTGAGATGACTTTAAAGCAGAGCCCGAACCCAACACATTGCCTCTTGTTCTCACTATCTACACAATCACCAGAGAAGAGTGAAAGATGAAAAAATTACTTTTCCCATAAAACTGTCTGATATGGCTAACTTTTCTAAAAATAAATACATTTAAAATTAAAACATTTGCACCAGATGGAAAACAGACTTCAGAGGAACTGAATTTTATTTATAGCGAGAAAAAAAATCCTCTCTCAAAGACCGCCCACAATGCTCTCAAAGTTTAGGGGAAGGAGTCTTACCAGTTTGTAGCAAATTGCAAAAGCAAGAACATAGGTATCTTTGGTGAACTTCACATTTTGGTTTTTCATCTCTATCAATACTTCCAAAGCACCTGCCAAAAGTGAGAGTGGATCGCAGTGTTAATCAGAGTTCCTCTACTGTTGGCCCCCAAAGCTCTCATCTGTTCAGTACCATCTACAGAAAAGTGTATTTCAACAAAATAAAAGCTATTTCTCAAAGTCATTTAGCAATTAGCTAAATGTTGAAATAAACTATGAGGTCAAACAGGAAGAACTAATGTTTTAAAAGCTGCTTCACAATTTTAGCATAAGTAAAATCTGGGATATTTAGTTTAAGGGATGATATGCAATACGATGTTTTCAAACTTCATAAGGTCTCCAGAATTCAGCCACTTACCAGGGATATAAGAATCATTTTTGCACGACTCATTTTCCCCCTAATTCCCAGGCCAGCAAACAGAATTTTTCAGCAAATAGAAATTGCAGTACTTACTTTCATATTTGCCTTTGATAAATAACATGTCCATCAAAATATTGAATGATGTGGAGTCTGAGAAGAAACCTCGTAAATGCTAATGAAGAAGAACAATACAGTTTGGTTAAAAGTTAAAACTATTGATTGAGGACGTACTTTTACTTTCTCTTATCTATCCAGGTCTCATTTTTCTGCATACTTTGCTCATTTGGCCATCTGAATTCTCTAATATATTTTATATACTCAGGTTTTATTTTTGAAAAAAGTTGGCCGGGCACGGTGGCTCACGCCTATAATCCCAGCACTTTGGGAGCCCAAGGCAGGTGGATCACGAGGTTAGGAGTTCAAGACTAGCCTGGCCAACAGGGTGAAACCCAGTCTCTACTAAAAATACAAAAATTAGCCGGGCATAGTGGCAGGCGCCTGCAATTCCAGCTACTCAGGAGGCTGAGACAGAGAATTGCTTGAACCCAGGAGGTGGAGGTTGCAGTAAGCTGAGATCGTGCAACTGCACTCCAGCCTGGATGACAGAGTGAGACTCCATCTCAAAAAAAAAAAAAAAGAAAAAAGTTAAAATGCTTTCCACTCTCTTGGCTGTCATGCTGAGAGGTACAGCAAGAGATCTCTGGGTTTCATAACTACCATGAAGGACATCTTTAAGGAAACGTCATCTGTCATGCTTAGGAGAAAAGAAACTAGCTAATTAACCCTGGCAGAGTGGTCCCAGAAACTAGGTGCCAGCTATTAACATGAAATGGCAGCTATAAATATACTTGAGGACTAAGGCAGGAGGGTCTCACAACTATGGTCTTTTTTTGGCAATGGATAATACAGAATTGATTACCCGCCTTTTGAAATAATTCTCCAAAACAGTGGTTCTCAACATTTTTTTCCAACTTGTATGTATGTATTTATTTAATTGACAAATAAAAATACATTTGGTGGCTCATGCCTGTAATCCCAGTACTTTGGGAGGGAGAGGCAGGATCGCTTGAGGCCAAGAGTTCAGGGCCAGTCTGGGCAATACAGCAAGACCCCATCTCTTAAAAAAGTAATAAAAATTAAAAAAATTAACTGGGTGTGGTGGCACAAGGCTGGAGTCCTAGCTACTTGGGAGGCCAAGGTGGGAGGATCACTTGAACCCAAGAGTTATGAGACTGCAATGAGCTATGATAATAGTGCCACTGCATTCCGGCTTAGGTGACAGAGCAAGACCCTGTATCCAAACAAAAACCCAAAAAACAGTACGTTGTTTTGAAATATGTATATATTACAGAATGGTTAAGCCAAGCTAATTGATATATGCATTACTTCATGTACTCATTTTGTGTGGTGAGAGTACATAAAACCTGTTCTTTAGGCAATTTTGAAGAATACAATACATTGTCATTAACTATAGTCACTATGTTGTACAGAGAAATTCCTTAAACTTATTCCATCTAACTGAAATTTTGTATCCTTTGACCAACATCTTGCTAACATCTCAACATTTTGTGTGCCCTGATAATGGGACACATGGTATTCAAATGTGTCATTAAATGCCTTGCTCAAGTCCACTGTTTTCGGAGCACCTACTATACAGATGCTGTTCTAGGTGCTGAGAATAAAGAAATGATAAACAGGACATACACCCTGCTCCAAACCCTACTAGGGTTTGTAATCTAGCAGAGCTTAAATTCTGGTGGAGAAGACAGTGAATAAGACAAGTGAAAAAAAATATTAATTTCAGCTATTAGTAAGGTCTATGAAGAGCAAGTAGAGAAGACAGATGGAAGGTAGTCAGGGAAGGCACTGTAAGAAGAGACCACAGTGAGGTCAAGGAGGGAGCCTCATGGGTGAGGATGCAGAACATTCCAGTTAGAGGCTGTGAGCTCGCCATGGCTGAGGAAGAACACATAGGTCCAGAGTGAAGTCAGCAAGGGAGAATGGGGAGATGGCACAATGGGCCCCCTAGGTCAGAGTCAGGGGTCTAGGTTTTCTTCGAAGTGTGAAGGAAAGCCACCAGAGCAGCCCCAGCCAATGGAAAAGTATTTTGAGTCACCAAGGATATTTCAGAATCACAACGTACATGACTCTAAATTTTCAATTAGCCTCACTTAAAAAAGTAAACAGAAATAGACTAAATTATTTAACCTACTATAATGTAATTTCAACATGTAATCAATATAAAAATTATTAACATACATTGCATTCTTTTTATAACAAGTAATTAAAATGTAAATTTAAGTTAGCCACAGTTCAACGACTCCATGTGGCTACCATGCTGGCAACACTACTTTAAGTAGGGGATAAGAGAAGTTCGGGTAGAAGCAGGATTAGGTCTTATGTCACTTACTTGAATTTGTTCATCCTACTCCAGAAAAGTTACTTATACGTGAATTTTTCATATACAAGCAGGCTAAAAAAAACACTTCGCTTTCATCTTTTTTATTTTTGTTTTTATCACCATACTCGTGGCTATGATTTATTATAGTGGGAAGCTTTTGTTTTCCTTTAACTGAAACATTAACATATGTTTATTAAAAATAGTCAAATAATACAAAAATGTATAAAGTAAAAAGTGAGAATTTTTAATAATTCTACCCCTAAAGATAAAGTGAGTTAATGTATATCTTCCCAGCATGTATGTATTTATATTTTGTTAAAATGTTAGTATGTCTTTTTTTTATGGAAAAAATATCAGGATCGAACTATTTGTACTGTTCTAAAACAACCTTTTCTCTGCTTACTAATATATTATGGTCATCTTTCTAATACACAGGTGTCATTAAAGAGGGGCAAGCCTAGAATTAACATTCCCACCATGTACAGAGAAAATTTTGTATAAAAAAAGAGTAAGAGGCAGAAAAACAACTCAGCTTGTTATATAAGTTACTAAATATACAAAAATGTACCTGGTGGTCAGCCGTGGCCCCAAAATTTAGCAAATGTTTCTGATTATGGGAAACACAGCCTCATGAAAAGCAGTCTAAGCTTACATTCCCCCAAAGTGATATTTCTGTCCTCTACATGGTCTCTGGTAATCAAAATGACTTTATTATGAATGAATGAATTTATAATGTCTTTAGGTCACAGTTTCTTTATCTACAAAATGGAAATCTACCTTATCAAGGCTATTGTGAGAAACAAATAAAATGAAATATTTAAAGTACTTAAACACAATGCTGAAGACATAGTAAATATTCAATGAGTAGCTATAAAAATAATTATTTACTTTTGTTTTTAGGAACAGAAAGTCAGAATATGTGAGGGAAAGTATTTTGAAAATAGAAAAGCACCTCCCAAATGTAGCCTTCAACCAGAAAAATACAAATACAAAATCGAGAAGGAACACAGGCAAAGGATAGGAATGTCCGTCTTTAAATGGAGACTGTCTTAAGCTCTTCTCTATTGAAAGCCCCTAAAAGAGCAGGTGTACAACCCACATTGATACACATCCAAGGTAGGATCATCTGTACCTATACCTCTTCCACACTTGTTCTATATCACTCCACCCCTCTTTCACACAAACTGACTGCAAGGAAACTTAAAAATGCAGAGAAGTGCTCATTCGGCCCAGCAGCCTTTCTTTGAAAATTGTTTAACCCAGGAATAATGTGCATGGAAGAGATGCCTTTTCCAATATCACCAAAAACACATACATTGGCAGAGAAAACAATTAGGAAACAATAACCTGGTCTTTCAAGAACTCCACTGCAGATTCCTCAAGATCCAACTCGTAACACAGCCTCATAAAAAGCGGTCCAAACTTATACTCCCCCAAAGTGATATTTTTGTTCTCTGCATGGTACCTGGTAATGAAAACGATTCAATGAGCCAAAAGGTAGGACATAGGAAAAAGGACAGACACAGACTGTGGCATGTACTACGCCAGGTGCTGGGACACAACAGAGAATAAAGTTCTCTCACAGTCTGGAGGAGGAGAAGTGGAGATTTCAGACAATCAGGAATCCTGGAGTGCAGAAGTATACCAACCATTTAAATAAACAGAGTTTACAGCAGACTGACATAAAATAAAAGAAACAGGAAAAACGTACGTTGTAATCATTCTCTAAATTTAGAAACAACCCCGAGACTGAGTGTGAGCACACCTTAGGAAAGAGCAGGAGTCTAGTAGCATCTGTAAGTGCATCAGAATGGGCCCCACCCAGAGGAGAACAAGGGAAAGAAGCGGGGGTGATGCTCCGTGCTCCTGGAGGCTGGCTTCACCCTCATATAGGATGGCAGACAACCAACAGTCACATTTACAATTTACAGCAATCTCTCTGCTTTTCTAAGTTTGGAAAGGGTACACAGGAGTTACGATCACCTGGCTAAACAAATTAAATGTAGTTTCGAACGTTTACGTTTTAGGAAAAGGCTAATCTCAAAGACAATGATGTCTTCTATGTGGCTTGAGATTTCTACAGGCAGCCAGTCTGTCAGTCAGAACTACATATCACTACTGTAAATTTACTTTCAATAACCAACTCTTTTTACTTTAGACACCAAGAGGACAATATGTGACAAATATCAACAACTCATGATTACATGTAAATCAGATTTTAGAAAGATTTATTCATTATGAATCTTCATATTCATATTTCTTTTAGATTTAGATTCATATAATGAATGAATCTAAAATACCTTGAGGAGAAGCACTGATGACAAAACAGGATACTTTTTACTTTCTGCTAAAAATCATCGAGGAGTTAGAGTACATTACGCTAGTCTATTCTAAATGCATATACTACAATGATACAATAATAGAATGACGAGGTGTACTTTGATACATTTCATTATCCATTTATAGAAGTTACAAATAGGCTGGGCGCGGTGGCTCACGCCTGTAATCCCAGCACTTTGGGAGGCCGAGATCGAGACCATCCTGGCTAACACAGTGAAACCCCGTCTCTACTGAAAATACAAAAAATTATCTGGGCATGGTGGCAGGCGCCTGTAATCCCAGCTACTTGGGAGACTAAGGCAGAGAGAATTGCTTGAACCTGGAGGTGGAGGTTGCACTGAGCTGAAAGATCACACCACTATACCCCAGCCTGAGTAACAGATCGAGACTTCATCTAAAAAAAAAAAAAAAAAGAAAATAATTAAAAAAAAAAAATGGAAAAGAGCAATGAACTTAATTTCAGAAATGAAGTCTGTTGATTTGATGACATACTGGTCCCTGGTAAGTGAAGCCTTTGCTGGCTTTCCTAGTGGTAGGCTATGCTTACATGTGAGTTCTTTCTGACATGGGAAACTTTAATAATGGATCAGAAAGGCATAGTAGGACTGGAGAAGGGAGAATAGTTAGGATGCCACTGAAAGGATTCAGGTGAGAGACATTAAAGCCTGAACTAAGACACTGCCAATGGGGAGAGAGAGAGAGGAGGGCTGGAGCTGAGGGAGATACCAAGGAAGCGGAACCAAGAGGATTTCTTACCCTATTAGGAAAGAGAGGCAAATGAGATGAGAGTAAAGAGGCTCCAAAATATCTGTCCTGAGTGACTAGCCAGTGAGAAGGAAAACAGAGGAAGAGCAAAGAATTTGCATATGTTGAATTTGAAGACCTAGGGGATATGTCAGTGGAGTTAGTGAATAGGCTGGTAACTTCTTTAGACATAAAATATCTGCTTTTCTGTCCTTAGCACCCAGTATGTAGTAGGAACCCAGTAAGTGTGTGCTCAATAAGTGAATGTAAGTGTCTGGAGTTCAAGGTAGGCATCTCAACAAGAGATTTGGAAGTCACTGGTGTAGAGGTGGCAACATCTTCGAAGTGGATGAGACTGCTCACAGAAAGGAACAGAGTAAGGAGGGATGAGGGTGGCAGCATTCCAAGGAAATGCCTCACCTGTAAATGACATTTTTAGCCAGCTCCACGTGGTCCCGGGACTCACACAAATGAAGTAAGGTTATCAACTCCTCCTTCAAGATGAGCTTGTTCTGGGTCAGTTTCTTTTTCAAGTTTCTAAAATAGGTTTCTGGAAGAAAGCACAGTATGGTGACCATCACTCAGGCTGACTGGGCGTATAAGGAGTCTGACCTTAGGAAGATGGGGAAGCCCTACCCGCCTCACTGCAGAGGGGCACTGAGAGGGGCTCAGGGATGCACAGCTGCCATCACTGGCCAATCTCTTCTAGAACAGTGTCAGTAGATGGCATCTGTCATAGAAGGCAGGGGCATGGGCACAGGGCCAGGCCCACTCAAGACTCTCTAAAATAAAATCTCTGGAGTAAGAGCTAAAGAATTGGTATTTTTGATTCCCTAGGTGATCCACTGGTATACTAAAGTTTGAGAATTACTATCCCAGAGGCTTGGCTCAAATAACTGAATCTATAGATGACTCATGAGAAAAAGAAAGAAAATGTAGCCAGGCACCCAAACCATCAATTGGTAGAGAAACAAACAGGAAAACTAAAAAGAAAATGTGAGTTGAAGGTAGGTTTGTCCACAATGGTGGACCCATATGACTCATGTTTCCTTCATTTGATTCCACTTTACTTCTTTTTCATTCCTCTCGGTCTCTTTTTACTCAGCTGTTAGAAGGCATGCTAAAGTACTATGTAATAGGCAGGGGGGAAAACAGTCCTCCAAACAGCAGCAAACAGTTTTTCAGTGACAGAATTGCTTCAATGTCATCACAGTCTATCATTCTCCCTTGTCTTTGTATCTGATCAACTGTGGGGACAAAAACCAAAAGGAGGCACCTCTTCTTGGCATCAGTAAGGGGCTTTATTCCCATCAAAATGTGGGGTGAAAAGCAAAGCAGGCACCACCAAGCATCTGCTTTCCAGAAGGCAGAACTGTTGTCAGTATCAGAAGCTGCCAGGAAATAGCTATAGGATTTGTTCCAAGGCCCAGAGCTTTGAAGGAATGTTGCTGAAAGGAGAGGCACAAATACATCTAAAACACAAGAACTAGAAGCAGAGGCACTGTTCTTGATTTAAAAGAAAAGCCTGCTAGGTTTGAGATAATGCAGTGGATCCTCCAACTTTTACTTGCAGAACCACGTAATCGTTAAAGGCTCTAGAGATGGAAGGACCTGGGCTGAAATCTAAGCTCGGCCACTTGCATTCTGATGGAGACCCTTGTCTCTGAGACTTGATTCCTCATGTATAAAATAAGGATCATGGTACCTTCCTCACAGGGTTATCTGAGATGATATACGTAAAGCATCTGCCATATGGTAACTGCCAGTAAATAGAAACGTTATTGTTCTCATTTTCATTCCTTCTGTCACCTGTTAGATCTACGAGGATTTAGTCTATTAAATATTTCTAAGCAACTTCCAGTCTGAAAAGTCTCAAGTCATCAAAGAGATGATGTTACATCTTGTACCTCTTAATCCTCCTTAATAAACCTTAAGACGCCGGGCACAGTGGCTCATGCCTGTAATCCCAGCACTTTGGGAGGCCGATGTGGGCGGATTACTTGAGGTCAGTAGTTTGAAACCAGCCTTGCCACCATGGTGAAACCCCATCTCTACTAAAAATATAATAAGCAGCCAGGTGTGGTGGTGGACGCCTGTAATCCCAGCTACTGGGGAGGCTGAGGCACAAGAATTTATTGAACCTGGGAGGCAGAGGTAGCAACGAGCCGTCATCATGCCACTGCACTCCAGCCTCGGTGACAGGGTGAGACTCTGTCTCAGAAAAAAAAAAAAAAAACACCTTAAGAATCCAATATTTCAACAGATATAACTTGTGTTTTAAAACAAATCAATCAACATTTGTTTGTCATATAATCATACTCAGAAGGATCCTTATAGGGAATAGCTCCTGCCCTCAAAGAACTTAAAGCATTTTGGGGAAGGCAAGCTAAATTTATACAAAGCTACCCGAAAACAATGATGGAGGAGGTGACACATGAATGACTATAAACACAACGGGACTATTCTGTCCTGTTACGACACCTATTACAACTCAGAGTGGACAGAGTCCTGTAACAACCTTTATTATTATGAGTCAGGACAGACCTGGTTGGTGAAAGTGGAGGGGTACCAGTGAGACAGGAAAGGGCTGAATTGGGTTGGAGAAATGGAGGAGGGGGGCATTCTAGGTAAGGGAATCAGCATGAACAACAGAAGAGAACTGGGAATGGAAGGTGTGGAGGGAACAGCCGTGACTAGATCAACCAGAAACCGCCCTAGGAAGGGCAGAGTCCATCACGGGAGAGCCAGGATGCCAGACGGATGAGTATGTTAATGGTGTGGTATACAACAGAGTACCACTGTGGGCTCAAAATGACGAAAGGTTGACAGGACTTTAAACATAGCAGTCTGACAACAGAGCAGATTGGCACTGACTATATTAATTGCCTTTCAGAACATGTACACAACTGCCACAGCCTTATGAAGACTATGACAACTGGAAATCACAACTGGATGAGATGAAGCCCTAACTGCAAACCTCACATAGATCTAAAATACCTGGGGTAGAAAGAAAAGACTGAAGTGAAATCTAGATTGAGCCTACTCAACTGGGGATAAATATATTCCCCCCATTCCAAAGGTTTATTTTTTCTGCCCCATATATGGTATTATATAACAGTACAATTAGTGGAGCAGCAAGAGAACACTGATTTCTGGAGGACTGAACTGTGAGGGAATGGAGGCAGAAAGTATCAGGATGGGTACAGTGGCTCACGCCTGTACTTTAGGAGACTGAAGTGGGATACTAGCTTGAGCCCGGGAGTTTGAGACCAGCCTAGGCAACACAGTGAGACCCTGTCTTCACACACAAAAAATTAAAAATTAAAAATTAGGCGGCATGGTGGCACTGTAGTCCTAGTTACTCAGCAGGCTAAAGCAGGAGGATTGCTTGAATCCAGGAGTTTGAGGCTGCAGTGAGCTATGATGGTGCCAACTGCACTCCAGCCTAGGTGACAGAGCAAGACTGTCTCTTAAAAAACAAACCAAAACAAAGAGAATGTTAATGTGTTAATGAGGAGTTCACAAACATCTGGCAGTGAGAGGAAGGAGAGCTGGGTCTATAGCTTAAAAAGTCAGTAGGGACACCAAGAGTTATTTAAAAAAAAGGAAAGTTTCCGATGTGTTTATAAAGAGGGATCAAGCGGGTCCATCCACAATCCCCAGGAACCACTGCTGCATCCACACACAATAAACAGTATGAAATGCTGGGAAGAACTCTATGTGCAGGAGGGAGAGAATGAATGCAACAAGCTTTCTCAGGTGCTGAAAGGAAAAAAGACCTAGGGTGGTCTTCTTGCTTTTAGCTTTTAATAACAAAAATTTTCAAACACACCCAAGAAATGAAAGAACAGTATAATAATCCCCCTCACTGAGTGCCATTACCCAGCCTCAATCATAATCAGTATTTTGCTAATTATGTTTCCTCTACTCTGCAATCCCCAAACACCCTGGATTTTTTTTCAAAGCAAATCCCAGATTTATCTTTTTTTTGAGACAGGGTCTCACTCTGTCACCCAGCTTGGAGTGCAGTGGTGTGATCACGGCTCACTGCACCTTAGACCTCCCAGGCTCAAGCAATCCTCCCAACTCAGCCCCTGGAGTAGCTGTGACTACAGGCATGTACCACCACGCCCAGCTAACTTTAAAAAAATTTGTAGAGATGAGATCTATGTTGCTCAGGCTGATCTCAAACTCCCTGGCTCAAGCAATCCTCCTGCCTTGGCCTCCCAAAGTGCTGGAGTTGCAGGCATGAGCCATCATGCCCAGTCAAATCCTAGTTTTGGCAGTCAGGTTTCTCTTGTTTTTTAAGAAATTTTTTATCCGACTGACTTTTCTAGCACAGAGTGAAAAATGTCAAAACATACCATCACACATAGTACTGTTTTGTTTCATTTGATTTCATTTATATATAAATATGTTTGCGTGTACTGAGATGCAGCATAAAATGCATTTTTTACTGAAGGTTACATCAAAAAGCTTGAAAGCCAATCATCTCAAGTTCTTAAACTTTATTGTGCATATGAATGATCTGGGGCCTTTCTGTCTGCATTTCTATCAACCACCCAATAGACGCTGATGCCGCTGGTCCGCAAACCACACTTTTAGTGGCACAGATCTAGACAAGAACAATCGCAGCACTAGCTTTAATATTTCTCTGGGATCGTAAGAGAAGGAATAAGAGGAGAGCTGTAGACTTTCTAGCAGCAAAGTATGAGATGCAAGACGAATATAAGAGTTCACTATGAAACTAACAATAAATGGTCTCAACTTTTTCTAAGGCATAATAAAGTCACTGAAGGAGACACTGAATAGGGAGGGATAAATACAGAGAAACTTAAATGACAGATAAATTACAGAATTAACAAAATAGATTCCACTACCTTTAGTGCCAGGAAGACTGCATGCAACAGCCACTTTCTGTTGCTGAAATTCTTTTAATTTCATCACATTATCTGTAAGTAGGTATCTTTTAGCTAAAAATCAGAGAAAGAAAAAAGTAAAGTCATTTTGACTGTTTTAGAAGTTAGCAAATAACACGAGTAGAGCTTGACTGCCTCTAATTAACATCTATTATAAATAATCCATTAGACAGGTACAAATGACTGTACAAATATAATTCCTGGGAAAAACCATTTATGAACTACCAGAGAGTGCAAATCCTCAGCAAGACAGGTTTTACTTGTGTGTGTGAAAGAAGCTAGTGATTAACCATAGCTAGTGAGAAACCATGTGTGGGGATTGGTTGACAGGAGGTTGGGATTTGAAGTACAAATGGGCATTCGCCATCTGGTTAAAGGGTATCAAGGGCATTAAAAAAAAACTCATAACATTTAAATGCAAAACAGGCATATTTAGTTTTGGTTTATTCAGGGAGAAGCACAGAGTAGTGGAAAAAACTGCAGCGTGATCACTGGAACTCCCAGTTTTGTCCTCTGTGAAATGAGAGGGTGAAGGCCTCTCAGATGTGGACTCAAAATACACCTGAGATACATGGAAATCACTGATCGCAGCTTAGTAGATTTGGGAAACATCATCCTTTCTTTAGATCCTTGGCTATGCATGACATAAAATGGATGAAGCTTGGCCAAAGAATCACGCACTAACAGAGTTCTCTGAGCTGCAGTAACAAGGTAACAATAAAAATTGCTATTTATTTACAGAAAGGCAGTCCAGTGAAGTGGCTAGGAGTAGGTCTCTCTATTGTTGGTTGTGTTCAAATCCCGCCTCTAACAGTTCCCCTCTGACCTTGGGCAAATTACTTAACCTTGTTCCTCCTCTGTAAATGGAGAAAAGAATGGTACTTCTCTTGCTGGGTGTTGTCTAGAGAAAAGGAATTAATGTATATAAAATACATTAAAGTAATGCCTGACAAACATTTTTACTATCACTAGCATCTTCAAATTTAACTCTTTTCATAGAGATGTTAAAGGATAGTTTTGAAAAATGAAGAAACGTGCTAAAATCTTTCAGATTGTTAGCAGAACTGAGACTCCTTAAGACCTCTGCTCCCAAACTCTGCAGAAAAGAAAAAGGACGGGCGCGGCGGCTCACGCCTATAATCCCAGCACTTTGGGAGGCCGAGGCGGGTGGATTACGAGGTCAGGAGTTCGAAACCAGCCTGCCCAATATAGTGAAACCCGTCTCCACTAAAAATACAAAATATTAGCCGGGTGTGGTGGCGCACGCCTGTAGTTCCAACTATTCGGGAAGCTAAGGCAAGAGAATCGCTTGAACCCGGGAGGCGGAGGTTGCAGTGAGCCGAGATCGTGCCACCGCACTCCAGCTTGGGCGACAGAGCGAGACTTCGTCTCAAAAAAAAAAAAAAAAGAAAAAGAAAAATGTCACCCAACGCTAGAGGGGTGTTCCTGAAGACCAACGTCGCCCCATATGAGGGTGCACTACAGCCCCAAGGTCAAGACCCCAGCAGTCCTTCGATTTGCAGGCACTGGGGGTATCCACGACCCCCAGGGGTCACCACTGCCCCCACGTGCAACTAGAGGGCGAGGGTGCGCTCCAGGCCAGTGAGTGACTTAGGAGCTGTGGCTGCTCCAAAGAGACGCTAGCTGGGGTCTAACACTCCCTTCTCTCCCATCCCTCCCCTCTTTCCCTAGGCTAAGGCCGCGGATACCTCCGAGAGGGCAGCGGCAGCTGACAGAGCCGGAGCCTCCCACCCCAGGATACACCAAAATCTGCGGTGCCTGCAGGAGAACTCGACTCGAGGGCCGAAGTGCAGCAGCCATACCTTCTCGGACTATACCAACTACCGGAACCGGGGCGAGGAGGCGGAGCGTCGGTTCTGACGCCGAGGGAGACAAACGGGATTCGTCCAATTCTGGGAGCCCCGAGAAGTCGAGCTGTAACCCCGCCCCTTCCGCCCCGTCTTCTGTCCGCAACCCTTTGGCCCTTCGTTTTGGTACGCTCCAAGATGGCTGCCTCCATAGTGCGGTGCGGGATGCTCTTGGCGCGGCAAGTGGTTCTTCCTCAGCTCTTCCCTGCAGGTTGGCGGGACAGCTTCTTTAGGCCCCTGATTATTCTGTTCTTTGAGTGAAGGGAGCGGTGGGCTTTCAAGAGGAAAGGAAATGATTCTGGAATCTGATTGCTAGGGACGCCATTTGGTGTGTTTGGTAGTGCAGAAAAAGGAGACAAGGTCTCTGATCCGTTTCCTTCCCTAAAATAACAGTATATGGCCTGTCCAAAGGTATGAAGAACGGTGGAAGGTTATATAGCCTGAGGGAATTTGCGTACGATTCGCCAGATTTAAGGGGTGGTCGTGCTTTTGCTGACCACGAAACCCAAATGTGCGCCGGGCGCGGTGGCCCATGCCTGTGGTCCCAGCACTTTGGGAGCGCGAGGCGGGCGGATCGCCAGGAGTTCGAGACCAGGAGTTCGAGACCAGCCTGGCCAACATGGCGAAACCCCATTTCTACTAAAAAATACAAAAAATTTATCTAGGCGTGGTGGCGCGCGCCTGTAATCCCAGCTACTCGGGGGGCTGAGACGGGAGAATCGCTTGAACTCGGGAGGCGGAGGGTGCAGTGAGCGGAGATGGCGCCACTACACTCCAGCCTGGGCAACAGAGCGGGGCCCTGTCTCAAAAAAAAAAAGGAAAAGGAAAAACCCAAATGTGTCCATTCCTGGGGCTGGGACATTTTTCTCCCATCTGAGGTTTCTTTAGAGGGACGTCTGATAAACATTTTTACCACCACCACACTTAGCCGGACCCCTGGTCTTCGTGGAAGAATTTTTCAGTATTAATCTCATTTTACGACCTTGAGCACAACTTTTGATTGACCTTTCTTTGCTATAGTTTTCCACGTGTAGATAATAAATGCTAATAGTTACTTGTAACGTACTTTGATATCTGAATTAAATGGCAGCCCACTCAAAGCCTGCATAGTGGATCTGATAATGAAAACATTGGAAAAGGTTTTAAAGTATTTACAGAAGCCAAATTTGCAGTGATTCTAACCACATAATCCAGACAGACATATTTGATAAAAATGCAGTAATCACAGTCGATTTTTCCAGTGCCACTTATCTTCCCTTTCCAACGTACCTCCCATCCTCTATTTTTTAAAAAAGCACGCACTTCTTTAGGAACAGCAATTAAACATCAATGTGAAACCTCATAGTTGGCCACCAGTTAGTTTTCTGAAGATTAAGTGGCTGACCTGGTGAAAACGTTTAACGTCACACATTAGGCAGTGTTATGCACAATGCTTGCCACCTTAGTAAGAATTAGCTGTTGTAGCTATTTTCTGTTCATGTGGTTTCCATGAACAACTACACACAGAGGGCATTCTGGGAGTCCTGTCTTTCTCCACTATCACCTCCCCAGCCTTTTTTTTTTTTTCTTTTTGAGATGGGTTTTGTTCTTGTTGCCCAGGCTGAAATGCAATGGCGCGATCTCGGCTCACTGCAACCTCTGCCTCCTGGGTTCAAGTGATTCTCCTGCCTCAGCCTCCCGAGTAGCTGCAATTACAGGCATGTGCCACCACTCCTGGCTAATTTTGTATTTTCAGTAGAGAGGGGGTTTCTCTATGTTGGTCAGGCTAGTCTTGAACTGCCGACCTCACGTGATCCACCTGCCTCCGCTTCCGAAAGTGCTGGGATTAAAGGTGTGAGCCACCGTGCCCAGCTGGCCTAGCTTTTTAATCTCGCAGTTCAGAACTCTTGAGCAGTGATCTAGATATTGTCCTTTCTGACTTCAGAATATAGAAGGGTGATTACTTATGCTAGAATGAAGCATATGCTAGAATGAAGGCATAGAGAGTAAGAGATAATAAGTAGAGAGTAAGCAAGTCACTGGTATCTGGGAGTACAGTTGGCTTCCTTATCCGAGCATTCTGCATCTGCAGATTCAACCAACAGCGGATCAAAAATACTAAAAAACAAAACAAAACAAAACTTAACAATAAAAAATAATACAACAGCAAAATAATACAAAGAAAAATACAATATGACAACCACTTACGTTGCATTTATATTGTATTAGGTATTATAAATAACTTAGAGATGACTTAAAGCAGCTTGTCCAACCCTCAATCTAGGACAGTTTTGAATGTGGCCCAACACAAATTTGTAAACTTTCCTAAAATATTATGAGATTTTTAGCGTTTTTTGTTTTTTTGCCCATCAGCTATCATTAGTGTTAGTGTAGTATACGTATGTGTGGCCCAAGACAATTGTTCTTCTACCAGTGTGACCCAGGGAAGCCAAAAAATGGACACCCCAGACTTAAAGTAATGCAGGAGGATGTTTGTGGGTTATTTGCAAATACTATGCAATTTTATGTAAGAGAACTTCTGCATTCTCAGATTTTGGTATTCAAGGAGGTATCCTAGAACCATCCCCCTGGGGCAGGAGAATTGCTTGAACCCTGGAGGCAGCACTCTACTACACTCCAGCCTGAGCAACACAGTGAGACTCCATCTCAAAAAAAAATAATAATAAACAAAATTAGGCTGGGTGTGGTGGCTCACACCTGTAATCCCAGCACTTTGGGAGGCTGAGGTGGGTGGATCACCTGAGGTCGGGAGTTTGAGACCAGCCTGGCCAACATGGGGAAACCCCGTCTCTACTAAAAGTACAAAATTAGGTGTGGTGGCGCATGCCAGTTACTCAGGAGGCTGAGGCAGGAGAATCACTTGAACCCGGAAGGTGGAGGCTGCAGTGAGCCGAGATCGCGCCATTGCACTCCAGCCTGGGCAACAAGAGTGAAACTCCATTTCCCAAAAAAAAAAAAAAAAGAAATTAAATAATTACAATCTTTTCTTAGTTCCCCTTTTGAAACTGTCTTTGGAAACCTTATTGTTGTCTCATTATTTAATCTGTAGAACTCAAATTTAGATATATTATTCTAGTAAAGATCTGTGCTCACAGTAAGAGAATGATTGAACTGTGTATAAATTCACACGAATGTGTTTGTATTTATTTATTTGTTTGAGTTGGAAAGTAGGTAAAGAATAACAACAGCATTCCAATATTGTGTTTAATCAGCCCCCATGCTATCTAGTTATGTTGGGCTTTTGGTCTGCTGTGACCTCAGCATAATTATCTGTCATTTTTTCTGTTTTTCTGTTTTGTTTTGTTTTGTTTTGTTTTTGAGACAGAGTTTCGCTCTTGTTGCCCAGGCTGGAGTGCAATGGCACAATCTCAGCTCACTGCAACCTCCGCCTCCTGGCTTCAAGCGATTCTCCTGCCTCAGCCTCCCAAGTAGCTGGGATTACAGGCATGCACCACCACGCCTGACTAATTTTTAGTAGAGACAGGGTTTCTCCATGTTGATCAGGCTGGTCTGCCCGCCTTAGCCTCCCAAAGTGCTGGCATTACAGGCATGAGCCACTGCATCTGGCTGTTTTTCTATTTTTTTAAACAAGGTTATTGAGGTATAATTCACATGCCATAAAATTCATCCATTTAAAATATACAATTCAGGCCAGGTGTGGTGGCTCACATCTCTAATCCCAGCACTTTGGGAGGCCAAGGCTGGTAGATCACCTAAGGTCAGGAGTTTGATACCAGCCTGGCTAACATGATGAAACCCCGTCTCTACTACGAAAAATTATCCGGGCATGGTGGCAGGTGCCTGTAATCCCAGCTACTTGGGAGGCTGAGGCAGGAGAATCACCTAAACCTGGGAGGTGGAAGTTTCAGTGAGCCGAGATCACGCCATTGCACTCCAGCCTGGGCAATGAGCGAAACTCTGTCTCAAAAACAAACAAAAAAACAACAAATGAAGTATACAATTCAAAGGTTTTAGTATAAAGACAGAGTTCTGGAGCCATCATCACAAGCAATTTTAGGACATTTTCATTATCCCAAAATGAAATTCCATGCCTATTTGCAACTGCTCCCAATTTCACCTCTAGCTTTCCTGATCCCCACCTTTAGCCCTTAGCAACCATGAATCTACTTTCTGTCTCTACAGACTTGCCTATTCTGGATCCTTCATATAATGGAATCATATAGTATGTGGTCTTTTGTGACTGGCATCTTTTTTACTTAACATATTTTCAGGGTTCATCCATGTAGCATGTATCAGTACTTCATTTTTTTATTGCCAAATACTATTCCATTGTAAGGATAGACCACATTTTGTTTATCTGTTCATCAATTGATGGATATTTGGGTTGTTTCCACTTTTTGTCCATTATGAATAATACTACTGTGAACATTTGTGTACAAATTTTCCGTGGACACAAGTTTTCATTTTTCTTGGTTGTAAACTTAGGAGTGGAATTGCTGGGTGATTGAGTAACTCCATGTTAACATTTTGAAGAGCTGCCAAATTCTTTGAAAAGCAGCTGTACTGTTTTATGTTCTCTCTAGTAAGGTATGAGTTTCTGGTGTCTCTGCATCCTCCCCAGCAGCTGTCATTATCTGTTTTTTGATGGTGGTCATTGTAATGCGGATCATTCATTTTTCCAAGTGATTTTGTTTTGCATTTCTCTAATGGCAAATTATGTTAAGCATCTGTCCTTATGATTATTGACTATTTGTGTGTGTATACATATATATTTTACTTTCTTTTCTTTCCTTCTTTTTTTTTGGAAACAGAGTCTCACTCTGTTGCCCAGGCTAGAATACAGTGGCATGATCTTGACTCACTGCAACCTGTGCCACCTGGGCTCAACTGATTCTCCCACCTCAGCCTCCTGAGTAGTTGGACTACAGGTGCACGCCACCATGCCTGGCTAATTTTTGTATTTCTTGTAGAAAAGGGGTTTCACCATGTTTCCCAGGCTGGTCTTGAACTCCTGAGCTTAAGTGATCCACCCACCTCAGTGTATATATGTTTTTAAAGGTATACCTGTTTAAATCCTTTACCCATCATTCATTTGGGTTGTCTTTTATTTTTGAGTTGTATTTATTGAAATACTTTGGATACAAGTCCTGTACTGGATAAATGTTTTGCAAATATTTTCTCCCATTCTTTGGGTTGTAGTTTCACTTTCCTAAGATTGTACTTTGAAGCACAAAAGTTTTAAATTTTGATGAACTTGTCATTCATTCTTTCTCATTCATTCCTTGAGCTCATGTTTGTTAAACACTGCCAAAGGCTAGGCATTGTGCCAGGAGCTAGGAATGGTGGTATGCTATCTTGTATGTTACCTCAGCTTTGGCTTAGTGAGTTTATCTTTAGTTTACCACTAGGGTGCTGGCTCATTGGGTAAGATACTACTCTTTGCTTTATGGGAAATGAGTGAAACCTGTGGATCTAAGATGAAAATATTTTTAGGCATAATAATTATAAGGCATTTAATTAATGAGTTAAGCAACAGTTAGCAGTTGTTTTTGGTTCTAAGAAGGTGTTCTAGGGCTTGCCCAGGTTATAATTTACTAGCAACAAGTGACTCCTAGTCTTAAAGTTATAGGAACAAAATTATCAGCAGTTTTATCCATAAATTTATGAGCACAGCACAGTGGTGTGTGTCTGTAATCCTAACTACTTGGGAGGCTAAGGCAGGAGGATCGCCCAGGAGTTCTGGGCTGTAGTGCACGGTACCCGATCAAGTGTCCACACTAAGTTTGGCATTGAAATGATGATTGACCCCTGGAGCAGGGGACTACCAGGTTGCTTCAGGAGGGGTGAACCAGGTTGGAATCTGAGCATATCAAAATTCCTGTGCTGATCAGTAGTGGGATTGTGCCTGTGAATAACTACTGCATTTCAGCCTGGGCATTATAGCAAGACCCTGTTTATTTAAAAAATTATTGTGAAAATTATCAGTTTTTCTGCATCTTCCACTTGGTAGGGATTGAATGTATTTTGTTCTTCACTGAATTGTCAACTATGCAATATTGGTTGCTGTACTGTATTCAATTTTTTTAAATATATAATCTAGTAGTTGAAAGGATAGCAAAGATATATTTAATAAAACATATAAAATGAACCTGTTGTAAAACCATGTGTTTCGAAATAATTGTCTATTTTCTCAGGTAAAAGATGCCTGCTTTCTGCAGCCTATGTAGACAGCCACAAATGGGAAGCAAGAGAAAAAGAACATTACTGTCTTGGTATGTACCTATTGGACGATTATATGTGTCATTTTCAGTCACTCCGTATGTCTTCCATCATTTATTCATATAATGTATATATGAAATTATGCTTTTATGATTAGTCAATTCAGATAAGTATGTTTTAAGTCTTAAACAGTTAGACTTTTATACATGGCAAAATCATTTTTATCCTGTTCATTTCTAATATTTCATTTTCACCTCCATGAGGAGGAATTTGAGGAGCTGCCTCAAAGGAAATGTAAACAGTTTCTTTCTTTCGTTTTTTGTCCATTTTTACCATATGGTTTCCATGCAGCCTGTCTGTTTTACAGAATTTCGTATTTTATATTTCGTCCTATTTTATTGTCAATCTCTTTATTTTCTTAACTCCTCTTGTGGTCTTCAGAGCCCTTTTTGACTCTATTTCATTACTAGGTGACAGGTTTGAAGGCAGTTACAATCTCATGTAAGCTGTTTAGGCAGATAGTTGGTTAACATCTTCCCAGGCTTTGGGCTTGTAATTATACTTTCTTTTCTCCTGTTCCCTATGTCATATTACACAGACAACAGCCTGTCTTTTGTAAAATACCAAGCCCCAAAAGAAATCACTGACTCAATGAGCAGTTTTTAAAAATGTACATACTTTAGACTTTTGGTACTGCCTGCCCTTTGGTATATATAACATCATCGGAACATTAATAAAGTAAATAGATTGGTGATAGTTTTATGAGACTGATGTAATTTTTGGATCAATTCCTATGCTGATCTAATATATTCCCCCAGATTTCTTTTGCTGTTTTTTGGGCTTATGTCAGTTAAGAATAAAGTCCCCTGTGTTTATGGATTTTTCCCATAAGTGCAGGAGACATTGCTGTCTGTAATGGTACCTTATTGGGGTTTTCAAAGGTCTCATCCTTTTCTTTACTGATGATGTGATTGCACAAGCAGAGTTGATTGTGGCTCTGAAATGGGTGTATGTGCACAGGCCAGCGAAAGCAGAGCTAGGGAAGATCTGAAGATAAGTAATCGTAGCTTCTCCATAAGAAACTTACATTCTGATTCTCTCTATAAGAGGCCCAGGGTAGCCTTTTTGTCTCTTCTTTTACCGTCTTGAAACTGAATTCATAGTTAATATAATCTATCTATACTTACTGTTTTAAAAATCAGTGTATGACCGGGTGCGGTGGCTCACACCTGTAACCCCAGCACTTTGGGAGGCTGAGGCGGGTGGATCACAAGGTCAGGAGGTCAAGACTAACCTGGCCAAGATGGTGAAATGCTGTCTCTACTAAAAAACACAAAAATTAGCTGGGCACAGTGGCAGGCACCTGTAATCCCAGCCACTCCGGAGGCTGAGGCAGGAGAATTTCTTGAACCCCGGAGGCAGAGGTTGCAGTGAGCCAGATCGTGCCACTACACTCTAGCCTGGGCGACAGAGCAAGACTTGGTCTCAAAAAAAAAAAAAAAAAAAAAATCAGTATGATTCCTTTGCCATGATACAGAGGAGAAACAAAAGGGGAGTAACTTAAATAATATGTATTTCAATTTGTAAACAAATGTCTAGGCAAAACTATACCAAGAAACAGTGAAGCAGGTAAATATTGCATATAAATGTGGAATAATTGTAGACATGGAAGAAGAGTAGATGGGTACAGATGTGGTATACTGGTGAATTCAAATACCAGGAGTGGCAGTATCATAATGACATAATTTTATTTATAGAATGAACAACTCTTGGTAAAGTTCTGGTTGATTCAAAGGTCTGTCTTCCTTCAATATAGAGTTGCATTTATGGAAAATTCACCTTATTTTCCATAAAAAAATACTTTGCTTATATGAAAAGTGGAGTTAGTTCCATTAATTATAAATGGGTTATTTTTGGTGGTGTAATTGTTATGTCACAAATGGCATGGCAAATTTTTTTTATCTTTTAATTTGGAAATAATTTTGTTGTTATTGTCGTTGTCGAGACAGAGTCTGCACTGTTGCCCAGGCTGGAGTACAGTGGTGTGATCTTGGCTCACTGCAACCTCCGCCTCCTGAGTTCAAGTGATTCTCCTGCCTCCACCTACTGAGTACCTGGGGTTACAGGTGCAAGCCACCATGCCTAGCTAATTTTTGCATTTTTAATAGAGACAGGGTTTTGCCTATTGGCTAGGCAGGCCTTGAACTCCTGGCATCAGGTGATCCGCCCGCCTCAGCCTCCCAAAGTGCTGGGATTACGGACTTGAGCCACCGCGCCCAGCGGGAAGTAATTTATAAAAATAATAACTTATAAAAACTGCAAAAAACTCCTTTATATCTGTCCTAGTTTGTTTTCTGTTGTTTATAACAGAATACCTGAAACTGGATCATTTATCAAAAAAAGGAATTTATTTCTTACAGTTAGAGAGGCTGAGAAGGCCAGTGTTGAGTGGTGGCATCTGGTGAGAGCCTTCCTGCTGGTGAGGACTCTGTAGAGTCCTGAGGTGGCTCAGGGCATCACATGGTGAGGGGGCTGAGCATGGTAGCTCAGATCTCTCTTCCTCTTACAAAGCCACCAGTCCACTTCCATGATAACCCATTAGTCCATGAATGGATTAATTCATTCATCAGGGGAGAGCCCTCATGATCCACTGGCCTCTCAATACTGTTACACTGGGGATTACATTTCAACATGAGTTTTAGAGGAGACAAATATTTAAACCACAGCACTACTTTTACTCATGTTCACCTGTTGTTACCATTTTGATTTATTTGTTTTTGCTTTCTCTCTCCTCCTTCCCCGTGTATACACACTTTCTTTAATCATTTGGCAGTTTGTTTCATATATTATAGCTCTTTATCCTGAATACTTCAATGTACATTACCTGAGATAAGGATATTCTATTGTATAATCATAGTGCAGTTACCAACTTGAGAAATTTTGACATTAATATCATACTTTACTATTCATATCCCAGTTTTGGAAATTGACCCAATAATGTCTCTCATAGCGTTTTTCCTCATCCAGTACAGGATGCGGTCTAGAATAATAGTTCCTTATCCTTTCTTTGTTTCTTATGACATTGTCCTATATATTTTTAAAGAATTCAATCTCTTTGTAATAGAATATTCCTCTTTTTTGGATTTTTCTGTTATTTTCTCATTGTTATGCTTCCCCAGCCAGAATACTCTCAGTAATGTTGTGCCCCTGCCAGGGTATCACATGTGGACATACCTGATACCTTATGCCTTCACTGGTGATGTCAACTTTGATCACCTAGTCAACTCTCTCTGATTTCTTCACTGTAGAGTTACTGTTTTTCTCCCTTCTGATTAATGGGCTATTCTTGAAGAGACACTTTAATACAATGCAGATACCTGTTGTTTATCAAAAGTTTGCCCTTAGATTTAGCATCCATTAATGGCTTTAGCCTGAATCAATCTTTACTATAATGGTTGCAAAGTAATGGTTTTCCAACTCTGAAAATTTCTCTAGATTTACTGGCTAATACTCAGTATTCTACTATAAGCAAGAACTCCTCCTTTTCTCTCATTTCTTTCTCATTTATCTGTTTATTATCATGCATTATGTTTAAATCATCAATTTGTGAATTTTTTAAATGATTCATTACCCTCAATTATTTTGATGGTCTAATTATCGCAGACTTGGCTGATAAAAGCCCTTTCAAGCTGTCTTCCATTTTCCCCCAACCCCCTCTTTTTTGATAACTTACTTTCTCTCATATAACAAGGTGTTTCAGGCTCACTGTGCACCTTTCCTGGCCTACCCCTGGAATCAACCATTTCTCCAAGGAGCTCTGATTACTTTTGGTGAGGAATGGCAGTAGAAACCAAGATCTAGGTGGTAGGTGTCCTTTTGCTACTGTGAAATTTTTGCTTCTTGGCCCATTCAGTGGACAGTTCTGGAAAAAAAAAATGAATGCACTTACACATAAACACATACATGTACACATATGCATGTACATATACCATATATATTTTGCAAATATTGAGTTCACACCAATCCCAAGTTCATCCCCATGGGATTCTTCTTGCCTTGCTCCAGTCCATATTTGTATCTCCTGTCTTCTATACTGAGAGCTCTGGTTCCCACTAGAGACAGTGTTTTGATGTACGGGACAGTCTCAGCATTGCAGGTCATCTGAATTCCCTGTTTTCTGTCCATTAAGTGCCAGTAATGCCTTCCAGTCATCGTGACAATCAAGAACAACCTCCACATATCCTAAAATGCTCTGTAAGGCCAATACTATACCTTTAGGGAACCACTGTTCTAGTGATTAGATCAGTATGGACTCATAGTTCTACAGCAAGGCGTGTTCTAATGTGCCATATATGAATTATAAGCAAAGTGCAGTGAAGCACAGATGAGGGAATGATGAATTCCAGGAAAGCTTA
The DNA here is from genome assembly GCF_000951035.1 of Colobus angolensis palliatus. NCBI lineage: Eukaryota > Metazoa > Chordata > Mammalia > Primates > Cercopithecidae > Colobus > Colobus angolensis. The sequence goes on from NW_012118376.1 coordinate 7,739,661, forward strand.
TTAACACTTTCCTAGGTATGTAGGGATGATTAGGAAATGAGGCCACTAGGTTTGGTGTCTTAGTGTTGGGTATAGTCAGTCACACAAATCCAGGGAACATTGTCACGGACATCTGAGTAAGCAGTAACTGTTTGCCAAAGAATGAGTATAATAATCTGCAACAGGGCTGCACGCAGTGGCGCACGCCTGTAATCCCAGCACTTTGGGAGGCTGAGGCAGGCCAGCCTGGCCAACGTGGTGAAACCCTGTCTCTACTAAATTACAAAAATTAGTCGGGCGTGGTGACGCACACCTGTAGTCCCAGCTGCTACGGAGGCTGAAACAGGAGAATCATTTGAACCCGGGAGGCAGAGGTTGCAGTGAGCCAGAGATCACGCCGCTGCACTCCAGCCTGGGCAACAAGAGTGAAACTCCATTTCCCAAAAAAAAAAAAAAAAGAAATTAAATAATTACAATCTTTTCTTAGTTCCCCTTTTGAAACTGTCTTTGGAAACCTTATTGTTGTCTCATTATTTAATCTGTAGAACTCAAATTTAGATATATTATTCTAGTAAAGATCTGTGCTCACAGTAAGAGAATGATTGAACTGTGTATAAATTCACACGAATGTGTTTGTATTTATTTATTTGTTTGAGTTGGAAAGTAGGTAAAGAATAACAACAGCATTCCAATATTGTGTTTAATCAGCCCCCATGCTATCTAGTTATGTTGGGCTTTTGGTCTGCTGTGACCTCAGCATAATTATCTGTCATTTTTTCTGTTTTTCTGTTTTGTTTTGTTTTGTTTTGTTTTTGAGACAGAGTTTCGCTCTTGTTGCCCAGGCTGGAGTGCAATGGC
>NW_012118376.1:7740547-7936881 GCF_000951035.1 Colobus angolensis palliatus
AAAAAAAAAAAAAAAAAAAAAAAAGTCTGCAATGAGTAAATATAACGTGGAGACATTTGTTCCCTTTTCTCAGTTAAGACTAGTTTTCTTGGAAAAGCAGTACTAGCCACTATTTACTGAATTCTTTCCTGCCACCATGACAGCTGTCCCCTCTGCCTAGAATATCTTTATACATCCTGAATCTCTTCAGTCAGAATCGATGTTTCCTGCCCTATATTTCAGCACTTTGTGCCTTCCTTGTGTGTGATGTGCTGATGTCTACACTTGGGAGGCCGACTTCTGGGTGTCAGTCCCAGTTCTGCGACTTTCAGCTGTCACACTCGGTTTCTGTGCCTATAAATTAGAGATGATGGTAATGCCTGCCTCGCCGTCTGACATGCAGGTGCTTCAGAAATATGTGGACCGAGGAGTCTCTAGGCCCCTTGTTTTTAGCCCTATATAAAACGCGTGAGGTGAAATAAGGTTTTGGAACTCACACTGCTTGGAAGAGAGCTTTTGAGACTTTTTCCTACTGTGTACTGGAATGTAATTGTTGCCGCTTTTTTCCAAATGGACATTGTTTTCGGTTTTACTGGACATCACTACTTGCTTTCCCTCATTTTTATTTGAGTGTTTGGGTTAAGCTATTGGCACTGAGCAGGTAGGCCGCAAGGTAGGGAGAGCGCCCGTGGCTCCAGCTCTTGAGATGGGACAGTAGGTGGCAGTGTGGCCCCTGCGGGAATCCGCCGCCCCTCGGGTGGAACGTGGCAAGTGGGCACGGGGCTGTCGGGTAATGTGCGCGCGCAAGGCCGCGCCCAGCATGTGGAGCGCTGTGATTGGGCGCCGCCATCCAGAGGGCCGTGAGGTGCTCGGAGCAGGCTCGCTGATTGGGGGAGGGAGGAGGGCCGATATGAGGCTTTCACCGCTCCCATCCCCATTGGAGAGCGAGGCAGCAAGGGACACTGCAGCGTGTGGGTGTGGGCTTCATCTGCTGGAGCGCCGTCTACCCTGAGTCGTGCTCTGCCAGGGAGGACGGCGAGAGAGACGTTCTGGCCTCAGAGTGGGCGTGCGGTTCCGGGGTCCCCTCCCAGAGAGCTCCTCGGGGAGGGCCCTAGCGTGAGGGAAGTTTCCCAGCCCCAGGGACAATGCTGCGCCTGGGACCTGCGCCCGCGCTGCCTCCCAAGGACCCCAGCGCGAACGTCAGAACGCCGCCCCGTTCCGCGTTCTCAGCAGCCAGCCTGGGCCGCTACCCGTTCCACTGTGGAGAGGAGGAAACGGGGCGAGAGACTCACTTTCCTTTCCGCCCAAAAAGGTTTCTCAGTGATTGCTGTAGTACCTGAGACTCTTACCATGGGGGTCTTCCGTCTACGTTAAAGTAGTCGATTTCTTCTTTAAAATACTTCTATTAGAGTATAATATACATACTGAAAAGTGTGCAAGTCATAATATAGACATTGATGAATTATCACAAAGCAAGTAAACCTGTGTAGGAAGCAGAGCATTCCTACCACTCCAGAAGCCCTTATTGTTGGCCCCACTTAGTCTCTCCGAAGGTGATCGGTATCCTGATTTCTAAAGCCACAGATTTTTTTTTTTTTTAATGTTTTAACATTTGACACCTTGGTATAAGGAGTCCCCTTTACCCATCACCTGGCTTCAACAATTATCAGCTCTTAGTCTTTATTTTATCTCTATTACCGTTTCCCCATCCCGATGCTTTGGATAATTTTGAAGGAGATCCCAGGCAGTAAATCGTTTCATCCCTATTTTGATATAGATCTCCGAAAGATAAGGATACTTTTCAATACCATTATCACACCTAAAATATTAATAGGGTTGTAAATATCACGAAATATCCAGTTAGTGTTCAGATATCCCCGATACTTTTTTTTTTTTTTTGGAGACAGAGTCTCCCTCTGTTGCCCAGGCTGGAGTGCAGTGGCGCGATCTCGGCTCACTGCAGGCTCCGCCTCCCGGGTTCACGCCATTCTCCTGTCTCAGCCTCCCGAGTAGCTAGCTGGGACTGCAGGCGCCGCCACTACGCCCGGCTAATTTTTTTTTTTTGTATTTTTAGTAGAGACGGAGTTTCACCATGTTGGGCAGGATGGTCTTGATCTCCTGACCTTGTAATCTGCCCGTCTCAGCCTCCCAAAATGCTGGGGTTACAGGGTTACAGGCATAAGCCACCAGGCCCTGCCCTTTTTTTTTTTTTTTTTAAACACGGAGTATTGCTCTTGTCACCCAGGTTGGAGTGCAATGGCACGATCTCAGCTCACTGCAACCTCTACGTGTCGGGTTCAAGCGATCCTTCTGCCTCAGCCTCCCGAGTAACTGGGATTACAGGTGCCCGCCACCACGCCCGGCTTTTTGTATTTTTAGTGGAGATGGGGTTTCGCCTTTTTGGTGGTGCTGGTCTGGAACTCCTGACCTCGTGATCCGCCCACCTCTGCCTCCTCAAGTGCTGGGATTACAGGCGTGAGCCACCGTGCCTGGCTCAGATATCCCTGATACTCTCATAATTTTTTTTTTTTTATGATTTTGTTGAATCAGGATCCAAATAAAGGCTCGTGTATAATACAGTTGGTTGCTATGTGCCCCCCTTAACTCTTTCTGAATCTTTTTAATAGAAACATACAGAAGTAGAGAGAGTAGAATAAACCCCTGTATACTGTCACCCAGCTCCAGCAGTTATCAATTCCCTACCAATGTTATTTCATCCCTCCCCACGTGTTCACCAGATTACTTTTTAACAAACTTAATTTTCGGGTTATTTTGTATGTATTTTGATATGTACTTCTAAACCCCACGTGTTCACCAGATTACTTTTTAACAAACTTAATTTTCGGGTTATTTTGTATGTATTTTGATATGTACCTCTAAAAGATAAGGATTTTTTAAAATGTAGCTAATCATACTATTCTAAAAAACTAGTACTTCTGTAATATTAAATATTCCATTAATGTTCACATTATTGGGAAGCTCCCTGAGTTCCATGAGAGGAAGTTTTCTTGAGTCTCTCTGCCAAGGAGCAAGCACCCAGGAGACTTGAGCTGAATTGGATTCATGAGCCCTACTGAATTAAATATTTTATTTCTGATTTTTCAGATCACAAATCTTGGGACACGTTTTGGTTTGGGTTACTGTTTTGCTTGTTTGTGTTGGTTTCTGTTGGTTTGTTGGTTTGTTTTCTGTTGGTTTGTTTTTGGAGAACCTCCTTTTTGAATCCAAAGAGTATTTCATTGACACATTTGCATTCAGGTCTGTCTCTTACAGACCCTTCTTCCATTTTAGCTGAGATTTAGTTTTGCTGTGTCATTTTGGTTGTAGGCGCCTTTGGCTTTTTGCATGAATATTTCAGATCCTACTCTTGAGGCCTGATGGAGAGTTTCTGAAGTCTGCTTTCTTAATTTTGTCAGTTCCATATTTGCATCTCTGTGGCATCTATTCATGTTCCAGTTTCTGTATTTGCCAAGTTCTAGAGATGGGTCTGACTTGTGCATATCACCCTTCTTTAATCTCAATAGTATATATGTATACAAAGCTTGCTTTCATGTTTTTACTTTATTGGATTTATTTATTAAAGCTTCTGGTGACAGACAAATAGAAGGAAGTCTAAAACTCTATGTCCTGATTGGTTGCTAGGCTGGTTTTCCATACTTCATTCTGTATATTCAGTGCATGGTATATGTCATGTGTCCTCGTTTTTCTTTTAAAATGTGGGAAACAAAAGCAGTTTCAGCCTGTATTTTTCAAGATCAGTTCTTCTAGGAAGGACAATAATAATCTGTATCTGTTTCTTTATTACATAAATTAGGTAAGGTATGCAGATGACCGTAAGCCCAGAAGGAGTTTAGTGTTGCCTGAAAGGGTAGCAGTAACGTGCAGTTATGTAGAAAAGAAAAACTGAAACCATTTTTCACCCAAAGCTACCAGGATTCAATAAAGGATTCATCTTTTTCTTCAGTGACCTTCATTATCACAGCTTTGCCTCAGAGACCACACTGTTTTTTAAGAGGCTTGTTTTTCAACACATCTCTACTACAGATTTTGTGACAGAATTTTATGTACTGTGAAGCTGTGTTACTTTGGTGTGCACCAGGTTAAAATTATCTTGGCAAAATGAATTTTTGGTCATTATGCAGTGACCCACATAATCTATAAAACTGCTTTTTGCCTGTAATCTGTTGTGTCTGATATTAATGCAACTCTACCAGCTTTATTTTGGCTTCCTAGTGTGTTTTTAATACATTTTCAACTCTTCTGTGTTTATATGATTTATATAGCTAGCTTTTATATTTTTAACCAATCTGACAATCATTATCTTTTAACTAGAAAGTTTCGTCTATTTACATTGTCATTTCATGATTACCACTATAATTGGATTTATTTCTGTCACATTTTGTGATTGGTTTCATCTTTCTTTTTTTTCCTTTTTTATTTTTGGATTGATTTTTACTTTTGGATTATTTTTGTTTTGTACATTTTTTCCCCTATATTTATAAAAAAGTAGATTATATCCTCTACTTTTTTCGAGATTGTTGCCCTTTAACTTCTAAAATGCATATTTAGCTTAAATTGTAATGCTCATCACACTCTACTATTCTTTAGAACACCTTAGGTCCACACACATGTCTAACCATATGCTCTTGTCTAATAATAAAGTTTATCCTTTAAAACCCCGCCCAATTTAACCAATTTTATTTACTTACTGTTCTTTCTAGCATCTCAAGTTTTCCTTGAAGGATGTTTTTCCTTCTTCCTAAAAGAAGTTTCTAAGTAACTTCTAAAAAGTTCCTTTAGTGAGTTCTAAAATGTACCTTTAGTGAGTATTAGTTGCTAATACATTATCTGTTTTTGTTTGTCCAAAAATGTCTTCATTTTGCCCTTATCCTTTATGTATTTATTTATTTATGTATTTATTTTTTATTTGAGACGAGGTCTTGCTGTGTTGCGCAGACTGGCCGCCAACTCCTGGGCTTAAGTGATCCTCCCACCTCAGCCTCCTGAGTAGCTGGGACTACAAGCACATGCCAGCATACCTGTATTTTGCCCTTATTTTTTAAAGATAGTTTTGCTACATATGCAATTTTAGGTTGATAGTTTATACTTGCAACATTTTGAACATTTTTTTCTATTTTCTGGGTTTTATCATTCCTATTAAGAAAACACCTGTTAGTATAGGTGTTTCTTTCTTTGTGATTTCTCTTTTCTTTCTGGCCACTTTTGAGATCCTCTCATTCATCATTTTCAAAATAATAATTTTGCTTTTTTGACTTGAGACTGTATACATATCCTGAATCTAGAAACCTATATTTTTTATCAGTTCTAAAAACTTCTCATCATTGTCTCTTCATACATTCTTACTCATTTTTCTATATCTTTGCTCTTTTACAGTTCTCATTTTTATCTTTGTAGCATTCTGTGTAATTTTTTTTATCTGCCTTTCAGTTCATTCTCACTTCACCTGTGTCTAACCTGCTTTTTAACTTATTCATTGTTTACTTTTTACAGCTTTGATGAGGTATTCTTCACATAAAATAAACTATGCATATTTAAATGTACAATTTGATCAGTTTTGACCAATGTACAGGTGTATATGTCCATAAAGTCATCACCACGATCAAAATATTGAGCATATCTGTCACCTGCCAAAGTTTTCTCCTATTCTTTAATCCTTTTCTCCTTCTGCTTCCAGCCCTACACCCCAAATTCCCAGGCGACCGTGGATATGCTTTTTTGTCACTATAGAATAGTTTACATTTTTTAGAATTTTATATAGTAAAATCAACTCATTAAACAAAATTCTCAGCTTGAGAATTTTGAGAAGAGTGGGTTAAATCCCCCAAAGAGGCATGAGGGCTGACTTTGTAATTCATAATCCTCAGGGGACAAGAATCCTGGTTGTTTACTTTTTAGGGTGCGTTATTGTAGTGATAAGTGTTACCTTTTCACTTCAGGTGTAGTTCCCCTAGGTAGTCCTGGCTTTACCTGAGGATCTCTGAACGAGTTTCTCATCTTACAAGTATTGGTTTTATCCTCCCTTCCCCGTAAGTCATTGAAACTAAAGCTCTCCATCACTGTAGATCATCATGCTCTCAAAATGACTGCTCCTGTCAAAGGGACAGCTCCCTTGAATACTCCAAGTTTATGTTCTCATCTTGCCTTTGGCCTCTGACAGTTACATCTACCTTCTTGAAAGCTCAGTCATATGTTTGAGGGAAAATGGATATTTTGTTTTATTTTTATAGTAGAAAGAATTTTTTAAAAGATACTTAATTCATCTTATTCCAGCAATGGAATTCCTATTCAGTATTTTCTTTGAGCTTAGGAGCAACATCTAGGACTTCTTCTGTGTTCCCTCCCATGGTTGTTTCCAAACATAACTGATGATGTTTCATTACTACAATCTTCTGGGGCTATTGTTTAAGTCTCTGGCGCTACCTCAAACCCAGAGAGTTAGAGTCTTCTTCTGGGTGAAAAAAATCCTAGGAATCTGAAGTTTTAAAGCCCCTCAGGCAATCTGAATCCTCACCCAGGTTTGTGGGCCATTGCACTCTTACTGGGAATAGTGCAGGGTTCTCAATAAAATCTTATATATTCTGAGATCGTTAATAGTATTGGTTTCTTCAAAGGGGAAGGGCATTTTTAGTATACATTTTATTTTCTGGTCATGCTTCCACATTGTCTGTCTAGCTCTAAATTTTGTTAAATGAAGAATTCAAATTTCAGATCCATTTTCCCATATAGTCTGTTGTCCACAGCCATCAGCCGCAGTATGTATTCCTGAGGAGCTGAGTAGCAAGCAAAAAAGTATCTTCTTTGGCACCTCTCTTTGAACAAAACCTGGGCATCTGCTGGCCCCTCACTGAAACGTGAGGTGGGATTTTGACTGTGGAAGCCCACAGTCCAGAAGCCTGTGGCGCTGGCCTTCTGCACACCGCAGCTGCCCCAGCTTTCCTGGCCGTCCCTGTTCTGTGCAGTTTTCTGCCTCATTCATCATGGCAGCGCTATACTGTGAGGTGATTGGCCACATAATATATTTAGCAGCAAACCTTTCTCTGACTTGGAATATGCAAATGTTATTCATTAGACGCTGACTTTGCAGCTGTTACCTTTTCTGAGGCTCCAGCCAATTTCACTTGACTAAAGATGCCTTGGTGGGAAGGATTCACATGCAATCTTGAGTTACCACACTACAGAGGTGATCAGTGAAGCCACCTCATTCCAGAGTTCGGTTATACATTGTGCACAATGTGAAACCCACAAAGAAATGATGGGTTTTTCATTTTAATTAGGCCATAGATCCTGATCTTGCTATTTTAAGTTAAACTGTAAATTTCGGGTAGAGGGAGGTAGTTTCTCATATTGCCTATCATCTAAACACAAGAGCCTTCATTATGAAATGATCATAAAGATTTGCTATTATGAGAGAGACGTTTAACATAAACGTCTACTGTAAGCAAGTAGATTTAGTGCTATTAAGTTGCCTTAGTGTGAAGGGGGTTTAAGGACTTTTTTGTTTTTATTTTGCTTTAATCACTTGGCTTCAATCCCTTTAAGACAGTCATAAGAAAAGCTAATTGCTTTTATATCATATCAAGTTCTAAGTTGTTTTCCCCCAGTAGGTGCTGAGTCATTGAAATCAATCCCTCAGGGAAAAAAGAGAGGAAAAAATGGTTAAATGCAGAATAGGTTTTCAACAAAGACTTATTACTTGATCATTTCTGCTTGTGTCCTTATTACCTGATAAACCAATTTCTTCCACCAGGGAGTAAACAAACCTTGGAAACCCAATTGCTTTTTTCTTTCTTCCTTTTCTTCCTTTGATTCATTTCTTTAGGTATTTACTAGGTGCCTTTTATGGAACTGTTCTAGGGACTGAGAATGTGTATATTAGTAATTACATGGATTTTATTTTTAGTGTGAGAGACAGAAAAAACAACACAGATTGGCATTTGTTGGTTTTTATCCTGATTGGCTGATTTATCTTTTAAAAGGCTCACTCAGACTGCTGGATGGAGATTAGATAATAAGGGTGGGGACAATAGTTAAAACAAGGTTGAGAGATGAGAGATATTGGCGGCTTAGCAGTGGTGGTGATGAGAAATATATACTTATATTTCAAATCTAGAGCCTATAGGATTTACTGACAAATTGGTTATAGAGTGTGAAAAGAATGGGGTCAAGGATGATGCCTACATTTTTAGACTGAGTAAACCAGCCAATATAGTGGTCATTTACTGAGATGGGAAAAGCAGACGGAGAGTGGAAGTTTGAGGAAATAAGAGAACATATGATGTTTATATACCTATTAGACACCCAAATGGAAATATCACCTATGCAATTGGAAATGCAAGTCTGGAGTTAAAGGGAGAAGTGGGGGTAGGTATGTCCATGTGGAGCCAACCATCTATAGGTGATGGTTAAAGCTGTGTCAGAGAATGAGATCACCTAGGGACCGAGCTTAGATGGTGAAGGGAAGTCTGCAGTCTACTACTGAGTCCTAGAGGCACTCCAACATTTAGAAGTCAAGAAGAAGAGGAGATCCTGCAAAGGAACACAAGAAGGAGAGAAAAAGGAGAATATTTTGTGAAGGATAGAATGGTCAACCATATCAAATGATAGTGAGAAGTCAAGTAAGATGAGGACTGAAAACCACTGGATTTTAACAATGTCGTAGTGGTTATTGGTGTCAGAGGAATGTGTTGAAGACTGGGAGCTCAGGAAGTAGTAACAACTGTATCTGAGATGACTCTTTTGAGCAGTCGTGCTGTTAAGAGGAGCAGAGAAAAGGAGACCTAAGTGTAGGAAATATGAGGGCAAGGGAGGGCTTTTTTGTTTAACACCATTCAACCTTTGTAACAGAATAGAGGACAGAGAATATGGGCACAGATGCTAGTAACCTGGTAGACATCATGCTCGAAGGATAAAGTTCTCTTTGGATTGCTTCTGTTTTCTCAGTTAAATGAGACACAAAATCATAAGCTGAGAGTGAGGAGAAGGGGAAAGAGGAATTGTAAATTTGAAAAGCAATGACAAGATGTGAACTAAACATTTTGGAGATTATGCTGCCTAGGATTTCAGACATTTTCAGACTCTGAGATAAAAGTGTGATCTCAGAAATACCAAGTATCCCTATGGATGTTCTGCTAAAAGGAACCAAAATAGGAATCATTCAGGTCAAAAATCATTAAGGATAACCAGAGTGCTGCTGTCATTTGTTCAGGGTAGGTATAAAAGTCACTAGATACATTTCAATTTTTTAAATGTTTTGAATAGCTAATATACATCTATAACCTGATATATAGCTAATATATTTCAAAATACAAAAGGAATAAATGTGTAAATGATGAATAGTCTTCTTCCCTGGATCTCCCATCATCTCATTTGTTTCTTTCTCTTTTTTTTGGAACCTATCAGGAAATACACTTGCTTGTGTCTCCTTCTAGAAATATTTTATTGATCCTCTCCCCGCCTTTCCCCATCCCAGGTCTTTTTTTTTCTTTTATTTTTTTCTTTCATGAGCTACTTATATTGGACTTCTTTATTTCCACTTTTATTTTAGATTCAGGGAGTACATCTGCAGGTTTATTGCATGGGTATATTGCATGGCACTGAGGTTTGGGGTATAAGTGATCCCATCATCCAGGTACTAAGCATAGGTAGTTTGTCAGCCCTTGCCCCTTTCCCTCTCTCCTGCCTCTAGGAGTCCCCAGTGTCTACTGTTCCCTTTATGTCCTGTGTACCTAGTGCTTACCACCCACTTGTAAGTGAGAACATGTGGTATTTGGTTTTCTGGTCCTTCGTTAATTTACTTAGGATAATGGCCTCCAGCTGCATCCACGTTGCTGCAAAGGACATGGTTTCATTTTTTTTTTTTTATGGCTGTGTAGTATTTCATGGTGTATATGTACCATATTTTCTATATCCAATTCACCATCGTTAGGTTGATTCCATGTCTTTGCTATGGTGAGTAGTGCTGCAGTGAACATTGAGTGCATATGTCTTTTTGGTAGAATATTTTATTTTCTTTTTGGTATATACCCAGCAATGGGATTGCTGGATCAAATGGTAGTTCTGCTTTAAGTTCTTTGAGAGATCTCCAAACTGCTTTCCACAGTGGCTGAATTAATTTACCTTCCTACCAACAGTGTATAAGCATTCCCTTATCTCTGCAGCCTTGCCAGCATCTGTTATTTTTTGACTTTTTAATAATAGCCATTCTGACTGGTATGAGATGGTATCTCATTGTGGTTTTTATTTGCATTTTTCTGATGATTAGTGATGTTGAGCATTTTTTCATATGTTGCTTGGCTGCTTGTATGTCTTTTGAGAAGTATCTGTTCTTGTCTTTTGCCCATTTTTTAATGGGGTATTTGGTTTTCGCTTGTTGAATTGTTTTACGTTCCCTACAGATTTGGGGTGTTAGACCTTTGTTGGATGCGTAGTTTGTGAATATTTTCTCCCATTCTGTAGATTGTCAGTTTACTCTGTTGATGGTTTGCTTTGCTGTGCAGAAGCTCTTTAGTTTAATTAGGGTCCCACTTGTCAATTTTTTTTTGTTCAATTGCTTTTGAGGACTTCGTCATAAATTCTTTCTGAAGGCCGATGTCCAGAATAGCATTTCCTAGGTTTTCAAATTGATCCATTTTTTAAAAGCTAAATACATGCTAAGAAGTTTTTTTAAAAATAATTCTCAACCCAATTAAATAATTTTTTAAATATTTTAAAGAATAAATATTCTTTTTTCTTCTTTAATTTATATAAAAATAATTTCTAAAAAGCAAGAAAGAACGTCTCTTTTAATACTTCATGTTGGCAGCCATCTGGCAAGAATTGTAAAAAAATAGGTATCTTTAACAAGGTTTTTTTTTTCTTTTTTCGTCTTCACAGCTGATCTTGCATCTTTAATGGATAAAACATTTGAGAGAAAGTTGCCTGTTAGTTCTTTAACAATATCACGGGTAAGAAAATTTTAACATATATATTTTCCAAGAAGAAGGAAGAAAGCCAGAAAGGCCCTTCGTGTAGATGAGGCTGTGTAAATAAAAAATACTTTGCATAGGAAATATTTTTCAAGAGTATGGTATGTTTTTATAGTTACTAATAGATATTTTATAGTGTAGTAGCAAATTTCTTTGGCTGAAATAAAAAGTAGTACATTTACCAGATTCTGATATCAGTAATCACTTTTGTGTATCTGATTTATTTTATTTTTTCCAGGATATGATATTCTGCTGTATGATACCATCAGTTTTTTAAAGTTGATACGCCCTTCAAAGTAATGATATTTACCCGTTAGTACTGGAAGTGTTTTTGATAGCCAAGAAAGTCTGTAAAAGAATGGATATTAATGTTAAAGTTAAACTGCAGCAGAGTGATAGGTGGAAGAATAATGTTAGGTTAGGAATCAGGAATAGTAACCACTACTGAGCACCTTCTATGCCAGTTTCGAATGTATTAGTTCCTTAACATACATTATTTTTTAAATTCTCACTGCTCTCTATGCAATAAGCAGTCTATGTAAGACATGGTTTAATAACTTTTCCAAGTTCACACAGCTTGTAAGTGTGGAAAAACTGAGATTCAAACCCAGATAGCTAGGTTCTCTTCTGTTGCCTGCTTCAAATATATCTGGGCTTGTCTTTGTCACAAATTCACTTTATGACACTGGGCAATGAGACTCCTCTCAATGTTCTCATTTTCAGCATGGGTACGGTTGCATCTTCCTCCCAGGGAATAATGGGATGCTAAAATGAGATTTTAGCTGTGAAAACTTTTTACAGAAATTAATGGCACCATAAAATTTAAAATATTGTTAAATATGGAAGAGAGAGAGGAAATAAATTACCTTTCTTTTGAATCCTGGTCCTTTCTTTCTGCCTTTTAGTTGAGAAACAGTTTTACTGGTCATAAGTTACATTTAATAGACTCATAATTGGCATATTGGAGGAGAATGGAATGGCCATAGGTTCATCCCTTACATGATGGGTAAAACTTCTGTATGCTGTAATACCTGCTATTTATTTAGGTAGTACTTCAAGGTTTACAGCTTTTATGTACATTTTCTCATTGGTGCCTTATACTCTTCGGGGCCTGTGCCTTTATCCTATTTATGCAGATGGTGCAACCAAGTCCCAGAGGGGCTGTGCCATCTGTTTATGCCATACAGCAAACAATCAGAGCTGTTTCTCAAGTTCAGGTTCTGTGTTTGAACCACATTTTATATGCCCTTAATGGATTTCTAAGTCAAGTCTAGAAGTGCTAGGGATTTTTAGAAAGTCTTCCTCTTTTTACTCTCCTCTCTCTTCTATGAGGTTTTCATTATATTCACAACATGCATTGTCTTCTACGCTTTTTTTTTTTTCTTTTTTGCCTCTGAGTCTCTATTTTAGAATAGTATCTGTCTTTGAAATAATCCTTTTTATTTGTTTATTTGGACCATAGTTAATGAGCATACTCAGAGATTTTACGGTTTGAAAGGAGAGTTTGTTGGTAAAGGAGTCATAGGTTTACTGTTGCATAGCAGAGCTTAAATCAAAGTAGGAAAAAATGGTTGCAAGACTGAATTCTCTAAATTTAGATGTTTATGTTCTGGGCTATAGTTTTTTAGCCATCAGAGTCTTCATTCTTTCAGCCATATGTTCCCATGTTTGGAACCTAAAGAAAATAGTATCAGGATTTAAAGATAAAGGAAAAAATAGATAACTAGTTATAATCAGTGGAACACTACTTGTTCTGAGCAAGCTTCATGTTTGGCTTTCAGTCCATTTTCTGATCAAGGTTGTTCTACACATAGAAAAAGAGAAGCCATTGTATATTCTTTGTTTGCAGTAGCATAAAGGGGTTTCAAGGATGGAGCCATACCACGTGAACATTTTTCCACTAAGGATCACCATTGTTCCAATAAAACGGGTGTCCTGTGTTTTGTAAGGTCAATGTGTGATCTAGGCCCTAGGCCAAATATATGACATAATTTATATTCAACCAAAGGTTTCTTTTTCTGTCTTTTAGCTTGTAGACAACATTTCGTCTCGGGAAGAGATAGATCATGCAGAGTATTACCTTTACAAGTAAGTTTTCCTTTTGATTTGGCTGTGTACTCTGTGATTTCACACCCTTTTTTACATAAAAGTTGGTATATGTTATGTATAATTTTGACACCTTCTAAGTTTATATTTTAAAGATCTTTTCATATGAGTATAGAGAGAGTTTCTGATTTTTTATAACTGCATTTTTTTCCATACTGTGAGTTTATTATTTAAACCAGTTCCCTTTTTATGGACCTCTAGATTGTTTTCTTTTGTATTGTATACAATGTTAAAATTGATAACCTTATACATATGTAATTTTTCACCTAATTTTCATGAGTATATATATTTATAGTTTTAATCGCTGTTGTCAAATTGCTTTCTGTTGAAGTTTTTACATTCCCACTAGCAATATGTGAGAGATGTATATTTTTACAGCTTGGCCAATAGTTAGGTATTTTCACATTTGCATTTTTTTGCCAATCTGATCAGTGAAAGTTTATACACACACACACACACACACACACACACACACACAAGTTGAGTATCTCTTACCTAAAATGCTTGAAACCAGAAGTGTTTAAGATTTTGGATTTTTTTAGATTTTTGAATATTTGCATTATACTTACTGTTTGAGTACCTCTAATTCGAAAATCCACAATGCTTCAATGAGCATTTCATTTGAACATCATGTTGGTGCTCAAAATATTGTGAATTTTGGAACTTTGCAAATTAGAGATACTCAATCTGTATGTATATTTCTTCTCTCCTTTTTTTTTTACAGGTGGAATTATACCCGATATGAACTGTTATGTACCTATTTTCAATTAACACTGTTTTAAGACCTTTTTTACATTACCACATTTACTTCATTCTTTCTCAGAGCTGCTGCCAATTCCATTGTGAACTACTCACAAAACTCACCCATGTGTACAAAAAGTATGTTCAGTACAGCATCATTTATGGTAGCAAAAGACTGAACCTAGTGCACATTAAATAAAGAACCGGTCAAACAAATATCTGTCAGAATTGTACCTTACAACTAAATTTTTATTGTGATTCCAGTTTTTAAAATCTGATTTGTGATTTGATCCAGTTCCTATGTTCCAAAAATAGACTCAGATTGAAATTTTAAATGTTTCCAGTAAGCATTGCATTAGGGTTTCCCATTTGATCTTGCTTGTTGTGCTCAAGAGAATTTTTAGTTATTTCTGTCTAGATGCATTTTTATTTTTTGTTGTTTTTTGGGGGGGTAGTTTTTTTCTAGATGCATTTTTTAAAGCTTACTGTATTTTAGTGAAAATTTATTCATTTTTCTTTGATTTTGCTAAATAATAATGAGGCCTCTTTTTTTTTTTCAAATTTCTGAATTGGGTAGATGCTACCACTTTTTGGGTGTTTTCTGTTTAAATGTAAACCTCAAGTACGCTAGATTCCGCACCTTAAAAAAACATTTATTTTAAACCTCAGATTGGCTGTAATGGTGTCCTAAGTTGAAATTCTAGGTACTAACTTAGTTGCAAGTCATCTTAGTTGTAAGTACCCTCTTTTTACTTCATTAGGATAATGAAAAATGAACCCCTTGATGAGACCTAGCCCTGGCTTCCTTTAGTGGCTCTTTGGAACTGTAGGACTGCGTTGGTAGTTATTTTTTGTCTATGATGAAGGGTATATTTGGGCTGGCATCTGGCCAGTTCTCGTATTTTTATTTATAGCAAAATGCAGAACATAGTTTCAATTTCTAAATTTTTTTTTTTTTGGAGACAGAGTCTCGCTCTGTTGCCCGGGCTGGAGTGCAGTGGCCGGATCTCAGCTCACTGCAAGCTCCGCCTCCCGGGTTTATGCCATTCTCCTGCCTCAGCCTCCCGAGTAGCTGGGACTACAGGCGCCCGCCACCTCGCCCGGCTAGATTTTTGTATTTTTTAGTAGAGACGGGGTTTCACCATGTTAGCCAGGATGGTCTCGATTTCCTGACCTCGTGATCCGCCCGTCTCGGCCTCCCAAAGTGCTGGGATTACAGGCTTGAGCCACTGTGCCTGGCCTATAAGCTGTTTTTTTAGAATTTCATCCTGTGAGATACAGTGCCATAGTATTTGGAGAAGTATGTTCCAAATTCAGAAGTACTTCTGTAGCATATATTGATTTCAGTGACTCAGCATTTCAACAAGTATTTTCTTAGCACTTATTATGTGCCCAGGCCCTGTCCTGGGTGCTGGATATCTAATGTTGAGTAAGTTAGACATTCTCCAAGTATTACTGAAAAGTTGAAGTTCTGTTTTTAAGATCTTCTGTGATTAATTCTTCACACATTCAGTTTGCGTGGCCTGGGGTATAACTGAAAGTTTCGTAAGATCACTGTGTCCTATTTCCTTATAGATCATATAAAGGACTCTTGTCCATCATAAATCTGAGCCACTGTTTAACTGGACATCCCATTTTTTGCTTTAATCAAAACTAATTCTTTAGCTGTGATTTATCATTTATCTTAGTTCTTTCTCCTCCCTTCCATTACCAAGAAAATTGAAATTGACTCTCTTTTTATCAGCTTTTTTTTTTTTAAGACAGAAATGTTTTTATGACTTCATGTGCTTGTATATATATGAGACTAGGTAGAACTCTACATAGCTGCATTGATACAGTAGAGATTGGCTGGGTTCTCTCGTTAGCTAAGTGCCTCACTCTTGCTTTCCAGCCTTAGAGAGTATACAGAATATACTTATGCCTTAGCAACATTAAAAATTACAAGTTAAAAACTCTTGGGCTTTCTCTCAAGTAATCAAAATCAGGGATGTTAATCCTGAAGACACCAAGGACTTAACTGCTGGGTAATATTTCTACCAGTTAGGGCTTCAATCGTTTGATGCCTAACATCTCCTCATGGGATGACTTTAGACATCTTGGAGTAAACTTACAATTCGAGGTCTAAGGTGAGGAAATGAAGAAGGAACGTCTTAATTTTAGATAACTTACAGCTTTCAGGCCTGGGGTTAGGATTTCTCAGTCCTTAAGCAGTACCATCTTTAACAGTGAAGCCCACAGGAGAACTTTTGTATTGGTTCACCTCTTTCTCTGACATGGCCTGTGAACACCAGGCTCTGCTAGCAGGAGTGTAGCTGCCACATCTCCCCTTCTAATGATCACATTTCCACAATGATTATGTAAAGTCTAGAGCCAAAGAAGTTTAGAAACCTTGAATGATCAGTGAAGAGCTGATTGAGCTTCTGCCACTGCATCAGGCACGCAAGTGAACAGTTCCAAGTTCCAGCAGCTCAGGGTGCTGCTGGTACCTGCCAGCTTATTATCACCCTATCATCCCAGCAGAATATTTGAAGCTTTGACTCTCCCAAAGTACATGGGCTTAAATGTTTAGGGACTTCAACATTAAAGGGATCTTTTAAGGAGAGGTAGAAAGGCTGCTGTTCAGTCAGCAAACGGAAGAACAAATTCCTAAGTACTTTTATTTGGGTCGTGGTCTATTCTCTGGAAGCTGGCAATCCTATGATCAACTTTTGCCTTCTGTTTATAAATAAAAAATGAAAACACCAAGGAAAGGGTGAAGCTGTACCCAAACAATAATGTGAACTAAAAATGGTTAAGGCAATACCAGAAACTATATTCATTGGCCAAAACAAAAAACAAAAAAACTGATAATACTCATATAAAAGGAAAATAAACCAAAAACCAAGAGTGAAAGTGATTAAAATAGCAACAAGGTTAAAACAAAGTAAAATAAACAAAATAAGAGAACAAGGCATACTGTTTGGCTGTGACAAATACAGAAAACGTAAATAAGATAATAAAAAATAAATACAGTAAAATGAAATAAGGATTTGAGCCAGGGACTTTATATGATATGTACAGTTTAAGCTGGGAGATTGGGAAAATAGGCATAGGTGTGTTCTTGCACAGATAGTATTAGCAGGCTAAATGGTAAACCTCTTTATGAGTGGTTTTCAAGCTGTCTTTTGAGGATCCCTGAAGCTAGTTTCTTACAGGCCCTCTAGGGCGTGGCTTGGGGGAAGAATAGGTCTAGAGAGAGGCCAGACCATGCTGCCACAGGCGATTTGCTTTTGCTTCTGTTTCTGCCAGAGAAACTGTGCCTCTAGCTGCCTTATCGGAGTCTACAAAGAAAATTCAGAGAGGACTGTGAACTTGAATAAGAATAAAATTATATTTTTATTTTCACTAACCTCAATAATATTTAGCATTTCTTTCACTTATGAATGTAGGCAGGAGATGACTATAATATTAACAGCATCTGTATCTTTCTTGCCAATAAAAATCATTGATTTTTTCATATCACATTACATTTGTTGCAGATATCATCACTGCTTAGAAATTATGTTAGTAATTAAAGCTACCACTAGCTAGTGTTATTTCATCCATTAATAAAGCAGCACATATGTTACCATATCCCAAGGATTTCTTAATATCTTGACAATTGTATTTCAATATAATTGGTTTCTGTTGTAAAAAACTAATTCTGAGATGCCTTTATCAGACTGCCAGAGGGTTCGAGACAATTATTAGGAACCGTGCTGTGAGATCTTGTTTGAAAAATAGGTTCTTTTGCTTAGACTTATTTTTATTTCTTCCCTCAGGTTTTTTGGATTTTAAGTACTTTGAGTGTTTGTTTTCTCTTCTTACAAAGAAGACTTTCTTAGTTTAGACCTTACCAGGTAAGACAAGCATATAATTGATAGGTTTTCTGTCTTCACAGTGAAAATTTAGATACAGCCAGTCTCCCAAGTTTCCCTACAACACCAGAAAAAAAGGTGTGGTAAGGAGTGAGAAGATTTGGACAGGCCCTGAGATGCTACATGTCAGGAGACCAGTGCTGGCAGGGGGCTAGGCAGGAAGATTTCCGCTTTATCTTGGTATCACCATCACCCAGTGCTTGGTGAGGTGAGAAGCCATGCTCTTTCCCAGTGGTAGCAGCATAGGTTCTGTGACGCAAAAGAGAGAGGTAAGAGAACATCTCAGTTAACAGCTGCTGACAGGAAATGTCTGCTCAGTGGGCGTAAAAAGACTGCATTTATTTTTTATATTTGTTTAGAAGAATTTTTATATCCCATGTTAATTTTAAAAACAGTTGAGCAAAATACTTTCTTTTTCCGGGCAAAGGATTAATTCTACTTCCTATCCACATGCCCTCTCGTTAATATTTGGAAGAGAAAAGGGCTCCTACCTTTGCTTTACTGTAAACTTACGGCATTCCTAAGAATTAGATTTGCATTTTTATTTTACTGATGCAGAGACTAAAACATAGAGATTGACTGAGCACACGCAACATAGAGACTGAGTATAAGCCCCTGCCTCTCCTGAGAGGGAAACCACAAGGATCAGATGTGAGCAGTGGGGCAATGCTATAAAAACAGTGCAGTGCTGTCTCAGTGCAAGGTTTTATCATTAAGGATCCCAGATAGGGCTACAGTTTCTTTATAGGAAACTAAGGCAGAAGAAATTCCAGAGAGACCAGGCTTTGCTGTTCCTCTACAAGAGATCCCCTTTTGAGATCTGTCTGCCTGGGGTCAGTTATAGTGAGTGTATGTAGAGTTTTATATAATGGGAACTTTTTCCTTCATCATCTTGTAGAGAGCATCTTTCCTGGGCCACCTAGTCTGTAGTTCAGAACTTTCTCCCCATAACCTCCAAGTCCACATGCCCAGTGTATACTGCCCAAATGCAAACAAGTGAACCTTGGGGCAGGCTCTGTGTCTCCATTTTCAGGAGATAAAACAGCATGTTACTGGTAAAATTGTGCCTTTGGCAAAAACCATTATTTTCATGGTTATGACAAGCTTTAACCATTTTTGTGTTAGTATTTGATTATTGCATTGCTAAAATGCAAACTCAAGCCATAAAAATTTGTTCTTTCCTCATCTTCACTGAGGATGTTTGCAAATTGCATTTTTAAAGACCTGTATAGGCCTTCGAATCATGTTGGGACCATGGTAGTTTTGAGATGCGTGAAATTAGACTTGCTCCTTCTACTATCAGGGTGTCAGTAATCAGAACTGATAATTTGATCTGCAACATAACTGTGATTCCTGAAGGATATGTCATAGAAATTTCTAACATATACAACATATACTCTATATTTAAAATATAATTTTTTTTTAGGCCAGGCACAGCAGCTCATGCCTTGTAATCCCAGCACTTGGGGCAGATGGATTGCTTGAACACAGGGGTTTAATACGAGCCTGGGCAACAAAACAAACCTTATCTCTATAAAAAGATACAAAAAATTAGATGGGTGTGGGGCCGGGCGCGGTGGCTCAAGCCTGTAATCCCAGCACTTTGGGAGGCCGAGACGGGCGGATCACAAGGTCAGGAGATCGAGACCATCCTGGCTAACCCGGTGAAACTCCGTCTCTACTAAAAAATACAAAAAACTAGCTGGGTGAGGTGGCGGGCACCTGTGGTCCCAGCTACTCGGGAGGCTGAGGCAGGAGAATGGCATGAACCCGGGAGGCGGAGCTTGCATTGAGCTGAGATCCGGCCACTGCACTCCAGCCTGGGCGACAGAGCGAGACTCCGTTTCAAAAAAAAAAAAAAAAATTAGATGGGTGTGGTGGTGCACACCCATAGTCCCAACTACCTGGGAGAATGAGGCAGGCAGATCACCTGAGCTTGGGCGGTCGAGGCTGCAGTGAACTGAGATCACACCACTGTACTCCAGCCTGGGTGACAGAGTGAAACCTCTGTCTCCAAAAAAAAAAAAAAGAATATAGCATTCTTTTAAAGCAGCCTTTTGGTTTTTAGCTAACAGGTAGGGAATGCTGAATTGTTATACAATAAGAAAAGATTGTTGCAAAGCTCTGTGGAAGGTGAGTTTTTCTCAGAATACAGCTCTCAATGTTGCTATGGAGAGTGGCATGCCACCCAGTAAGAAAGGAAGTTCAGGTTGCATGGCAAGCTGTGTACTGCCAACATATTCATCCATGCTGTATGTGGGTCTCAAGTATCTTTCATTATTTGCTTAGCCGACCTGGCGGATACCAGGTATCCTTAGTTGGAGATGGATAGCAGGTCAGGAACAGCTGGGGCAAGGCAGATGGCAGCCTGCATGTCTCCAGGTCCTGGGTTGGCAGCCATCCTAAAAAGGAAGGACCAAAATAGCTTCATTTTTCATGAAGCAAAAGTACCCAGTGGTTCCTTGGAAGGCTTTAGCACCACCCCAGGCCTATGTTGTAAAAATCCGTTTCTGCCTGTAGGAAAAGGGGAAGATGGAAGTTTATTAAGAGGGATTATTAAGAGGGAACAGCATGCATTCGTTTATGCAGCAGTAATTTTCCTTTGAGGGCATAGAGACTGTTTGTGTTTCACAGCAATAAAAGGTAATGTTAAATTTTTCTGTTAGCATATTGCCAGGTTGCATTATGCCTGAACATTATTGAGAGAAGAGTAAGAACCCAAGAGGCGAGAAATGAGTGTGAGAGCATTTTTAGTAGCACTTCTATACTTTAATATTGCGTAGTTCTTTATTTAGTTCTTATTTGCTGATCCTTACCACAGGCCTGGGAGATTGCTTGTTATTGTTAATAGCTCTGTATTGGAAAATAGCAGATCATTGATCATAGTGCATGCCTTGCCAGAGATCATGGGAGCTTTGTGATAAGGATTAGAATTCTTGGCCTCCATGGCTGGGCATGGTGGCTCATGCCTGTAATCCCAGCGCTTTGGGAGGCTGAGGCAGGCAGATCACTAGGTCAGGAGATCGAGACCATCCTGGCTAACACTTTCAGTGAAACCCCGTCTTTACTAAAAATACAAAAACAAAATTAGTCTGGTGTGGTGGCAGGCACCTGTAGGACCCAGCTACATGGGAGGCTGAGGTGGGAGAATGGCGTGAACCTGGGAGGCGGAGCTTGCAGTGAGCTGAGATCACGCCACTGCACTCTAGCCTGGACAACAGAGCGAGACTCCATCTCAAAAAAAAAAAAGAATTATTGGCCTCCGCTGCTTCAGACTCTACTTCTCTTCCCACTGGTCTTGTTATTTCATCTAGAGCCACATCATAGGATGAGTGAACCTTCAGGGTATTTTTTTGGCTTTGGCTTAAGCATTCCACCTAGCTTTCCTGGAATGATCTTATACCTTAGGTGGTTATTCCATTTTATTCCTCTGATGCACTGACTGTGTACCTCTGCAGGCTCCAGTACTGACTCCCTAGGAGTATGTGCTGCTGCATACATCCATGCACAAGTATTTGTAGAGATACATGCTTTCATTTCTGTGGGGTAAATATCTAGGGGTAGAATGATTGGAGCATATGGTAAGTATATTGTTAACTTTTTAAGAAACTACCAAATTGTTTTCTGAAGTGATTATATCATTTTATAGTCCCAACAGCAGTTCCACTTCCTCCACATTTTTGCCAATACATTTAGCCATACCAACATGTGTTTAGTGGTATCTTACTGTGACTTTAATTATTTGCCCAATAAGTAATATTTCCTTTGATAAAGTGTTTGAATCTTTTGTCCATTTTAAAAATTGAATTGTTTCTACTCTTCTTGGGTTTTGAGAATTCTTTTTCTTAGAGTTTTATCTTTTCATTCCCTTAACAGTGTTTTTGAAACACTGTTTTGTTTTTTCGTTTGTTTGTTTTTTATTGAGATGGAGACTCTGTCACCCAGGCTGGAGTGCAGTGGCATGATCTTGGCTCACTGCAGCCTCCACCTCCCATGTTCAAGCAATTCTCCTGCCTCAGCCTCCCAAGTAGCTGGTATTACAGGCACCTGCCACCACGCCCAGCTAATTTTTGTGTTTTTGTAGAGATAGGGTTTCACCATGTTGGCAAGGCCAGTCTCGAACTCCTGACCTCAGGTGATCCACCCATCTTGGCCTCCCAAAGTGCTGGAATTACAGGCATGAGCTACCATTCCCAACCTGTTTTTATTTTTTATGTAAGTCCAATTTATCAACATTTTTTTTTTTCATGGATTGTGCTTTTGGCGTTCTCTAAAGTAAGGGTCACCAACCCTTTTGGCACCAGGGACTGGTTTTGTGGAAGACAGTTTTTCCACAGCTGGGGGTTGGTGTTGGGGATGGTTTGGGGATGAAACTGTTCCATCTCAGATCATCAGGCATTAGTTAGATTCTCATAAGGAGCATGCAACCTAGATCCCTTGCAAAGGGAGGGTTCCTGCTCCTATGAGAATCTGATAGCACCACTGATCTGACAGGAGGTGGAGCTCAGTCGGTGATGCTCACTCACCCACTGTTCACCTCCTGCTGTGCGGCCCAGTTCCTAACACTGGTACCAGTCCACAGCCTGGGGATTGGGGACCCCCGATCTAAGGAATCTGCTTAACCCAGCACCACACTGATTCTTCTTCTAGGTTTTGTTTTAGAAGTTTTATAATTAGGTCTGTGATCGGCTTTATTTTGGTATCACCATCACCCAGTGCTTGGTGAGGTGAGAAGACATACTATTTCCCAGCAGTAGCAGCAAAGGTTCTGTGACACAGAAAAGAGAGGTAAGAGGACAGCTCAGCTAACAGCAGCTGACAGGAAAGGTCTGTTCAGTGGACATAAAAAGACTACATTTATTTTTTATATTTGTTTAAAAGAATTTTTATATCCCGTGTTAATTTTTAAAACAATTGAGCAAAATTCTTTCCCTACAGATTTATGATTTTGAATTTTTTTTGTGTGTATGTTATAAGGTAAAGATCAAAGTTAATTTTGGGGCATAAGAATGCCCAATTGTGTCAACACCACTTGTTGAAAAGGCTTTTTTTTTTTTTTTTTTTTTTGAGACGGAGTCTCGCTCTGTCACCCAAGCTGGAGTGCACTGGCCAGATCTCAGCTCACTGCAAGCTCCGCCTCCCGGGTTCACACCATTCTCCTGCCTCAGCCTCCCGAGTAGCTGGGACTACAGGCGCCCGCCACCTCGCCCGGCTAGTTTTTTGTATTTTTTAGTAGAGACGGGGTTTCACCGTGTTAGCCAGGATGGTCTCGATCTCCTGACCTTGTGATCCGCCCGCCTCAGCCTCCCAAAGTGCTGGGATTACAGGCTTGAGCCACCGCGCCCGGCCGAAAAGGCTATTTTTAAATTGCCTTTATACCTTTGTTGGTAATCAGTTTATATGTGTGAGTCTATTTCTGGACTTCTTTGTTCCATTGATCTCTGTTCTGTTATCTATTTTAATGCCAATACTACTCTGTCTTGATGAGTGTAGTTTTAAAATAAGTCTTAAAATTAAGTAGTGTAAGCCCTTCAGCTTTTGCGTGTTCTTTTTCAAAATTATTTTGGCTAATGTAGGTCCTTTCCATTCCGTATCAATTTTAGAATCACCTCTTGTATATGTGTGTGTATATACACACATACATATTTAGGTATATACACACACATGCATTATTAATGTAGAGAAATTAGGAACAATATCAATTCAAGAAATATGTATTGAATGTATAGTATATATTTAGAAACTAACAAAGAAGATTATAAGGAATATTAGGGAAGAGACTGATTTTGCAAAAGTTATTCTTTTTCTATTGCGTGCAAATTTAAACTGCCCTAACAGGATTTGAGATGAAAATAAATGAGAACAGATTCATGTCTATAAGACAAATGATTTTCAGCTGTTTATAAGGGAAATTCTAAAGCCAGTAGAGGCTTTAAGAGTATGTTTTAATGCACTAAAACTGTGGTATATTCAAAGGAAGGATATTATATAATCCCAACAATTAAAAAAAATTACAACCAGGCGCAGTGGCTCATGCCTGTAATCTCAACACTCTGGGATACTGAGGTGGAAAGATCCCTCGAGGTCAGGAGTTTGAGATCAGCCTGACCAACATAGTGAAACTCCGTTTCTACAAAAACATTTTTAAAGATTAGCTGGGCATGGTGGCGTGTGCCTGTAGTCCTAGCAACTTAAGAAGCTAAGGCTGGGCCTTGTTGTCCTAGCTACTTAGGAGGCTGAGCCCAGAAATTCAAGGCTACAGTGAGCTATGATCAAGCCACTGCACTCCAGCCTGAGTACTAGAGCAAGACCCTGTCCTACCCGCCGCCCAAAAAAAAGATTATTAGATGGTTGAAGATCTTTAGATATGTGAAACAATTCAAAATCAACACAAATCCAGGATATGATAAGTAGATAAATTTACTGAATTTATGTAACAAAATGTAAGTTTTAGAGAAAACATGTTTGGAGCAGGCTGGAAAAAGGACTGATGTTATCCGCAAACATTCATAAAAGAGGTAGAACTTAAGATAGCCTTGAAGGTTAGATGAGTAGAGGAAACAAGAACAAGTGTTCAAGATGGAACAAACCGTACAGCTGGAGTTAGAAGGAAGGAGTGAGAACTGGCTTTATGGAAACTGCCTTAACAAGAGAGATTAGGGTTTGTTGGGGAGTAATGAGAAATAAGGAAGGCAGATCAGAGAGAGAATAGAATGTTGGCAGGAGAGAAGGGAGAGTTCAAAATCTGTCATTATCATACATTGCTAGTGGATATATAAATTGGTACAACTTGTATAGAGACAACTTTGGCAGCATCTGTCAAAATTACAAGTACAGTGCCCTCTGGCTCAATAATTCCACCTCTAGGAATTTAACCTCTTGATATACTCTTACTCATGCCAAAAATGTCCATTGCAAAAAGTAAAAGATTATGTCCACCAATAGAAGCCTGTTTAAATCATTCTACAGCCATACAGTGGAATACTGTGCAGCGATTGAAAAGAATGAGGAAGCTTTATTTGTATTTCCTATTGAATAAATTGTGAAATGTATTAAGTTAAAGAAAATAAGAGTAGGACTTAGTGTGTGATGTAGCCACTGTGGTTTATGTGTAATATGTATACATGTGCTTTGATGCTTATGTGTACATGTGTATGTGTGTGCATAAAATGTCTCTGGAATGATACCCACAAAAACTGGTAACATTGGTTTCTTTTGGGGAAGAAACCTAGATGACTTCTCATTGAATTGTCTCTTGTAACTTTAGAATTTTATATCATGGGTGTATATTACTTATTCAAAAAATACATATTTTTCGTTTCTTCCCCTCCCTTCCCTCCCCCCTTCTCTTTTTCCATATCATGCACACACACACACTTACAAGGAAATTAACCAAATTTTTTTTTCTTTTTCTCTTTTTTTTTTAAATTTAGAGACAGGATCTCACTCTTGCCCAGGCTGGCATGCAGTGGCAGGATCTTAGCTCACTGTAGCCTCAACTTCCCAGGCTCAGGCAATTGTCCTACCTCAGCCTCCCAGGTAACTAGGACTTTAGGTGTATGCCACCATGCCTGGCCTTTTTTTTTTTTTTTAAGAGGTGGGGTCTTGCCATGCTGCCCAGGCTGGTCTTGAACTCCTGGACTCAAGCAATCCGCCTGCCTCAGCCTCCTAAAGTACTGGGATTATAGGCATGAGCCACCACACCTGGCCTGAAAAATATTTTTTAAAAGATCCTCAAGATAGTCATCTGCAGATTCTTAAGAAGTATATATCATAATAAAAGTATTTCAGAAAAAAAAAAGTATTTCAGAAAGATTAATAACAGGGTAAATTTTTTATTAAAATAGGTAAATGTTATAGGGAAATTATCTATGCATATAGAGAAAAAAGACCTGTCCTATGGTAGTTGACAGTGGAAATAAAGAGAGAAATGTACATAGGAGGGAGAAAAAATGGATCAGCAGGATTAATGGCAGGTTGAATGTAGAGACAGAAAACAAGGAGTGTCAAAAATGAACTGAAAATTGAACCTCAGTGGGAAAGTGGCTTGTACATGATAGAAGTATTGAATTGGAAGCAGATTTAGAAGGCAGCAAAAGGGTGAGTTTTTCTTTTGCCTTTTCTTTGTACATACACGTTTCTTTCTAAGCTTGCTAGATCTAATCTTGCCTACTGACTAGACTTGGACTGTTTGACAGGAACTGGCCACAAACCTTTAGAGAAAGAACAGTTGCCAAAATATACTCATTGGGTCTTCCTGGTGTATTGGCACTAGTTGGAAAATTTTGGACCAGATGACCTCTGAAGTCCTGCCAACTTTTGGAATCTGAAATTGCAACCTGGATAGACTAAATAATTCCCTTGGAGCCATGTGACAAGTCTAAACTCCAGCTGTGGATGAGGCCTGACTTCACGTTCAGAGGCTTATCAGCTAGCCCAGTGTATCTCTTTGTGTCAGTTCTTTTTCCTAAGTAGTTTCAGTAATATACCAAAAGATACAGACTCAATGACTATTTTAAAACCTCATAACAGTGTGACATAGAATTAATTAAACCTGGAAAAAAAAACTAACATAAAAAGAAATTCAATAATGAAAATGTATTCTCTTGTGGGGGAGGTACTAAAAAGACCCTGAAGAAGTCAGGATGGGAGGAAAGAGGTGACTGGGGTCTTAGCACCAGTTTAGTCCCCACTTTAATCTGTAGCTTCGAACTAGTTAGTGAACTCTCTGGACATCAGCTTTCTAGATGAGCAGATCATCTTGGATGCCTCCCAAGGCACTTTCCATAGCTAAAACATAATGTTTCTTAATGTCACTGATAAGATTTTGTCACCAGACGCCTCAGACTTTGAAAGCATGAAGCTCTCGCTTTTTGTTTAGTTTTTCACGCAGAATTTTATTCACTTAAACAGTAAAATTGAACTTCCAGCCACCTTAACCATGAATATCAAGAGAAAAACTAATATGATGTAAAAGTAAACAACAGAAAGGGTAGAGGATCTCTTATTCTCTTCTGGATTTAGGTGACAGACTTCATTTACTGTCTTATTTGTGAATATATTTAGTAAATTTTGTCATATGAGAAGTTGGGTATCCACTCTTATTTATCCTCTAGCTAACTAATTTTTATACCATATGTACTTGCCTTTTTCCTGCAAGGCCCACAAACCACATGTTTTTGATGCCTTGTGTATACATGAGATTTAAAAGGAGAAGGCTAAAGTAAATCTGTTCTAATAGCTGCAGAACCATTTGTAAATTAAACCTTAAACTCCTAAAATTTCATATAAGAATATGTATCCAAGTCGGCTTTTATTGAAAAATATTTCTCCTGGCTATTTTTGTAATTGTAAAGTCAAATCAGGGTACCAGGAATTACAGCTATAGGGCAATGAGAAAGGCATAATTAAAATATAGTCTTATATTTATTATATAAACCCTACTTCAGTAGGGTTTTAAGTGTAAGGCAGTTTGAAGATAATTAAGAGATCTTTTCAAAAACTGGTACAATATTTAAGGGAGAGCTGAGTAGATAAACAGAAGCTTCAGGGGGAGATTTATGGGAACAGAAGTTTCAGTTGATTGCATCATGGTTTTTGAGGCCAAAGGCAAATAAATTCCTGAGTATTTCCAGATGCTGTGTGTCTAGGCAAGAGGACATCTGAGGAGCTAGAAGTATTCGATGTGAATTCTTTTTAGTGGTCTAGGCTGCTTTCATTTTCATGACAGATTTCCAGGTATGTTTGTTTTGAACAGCAGATTTTACATGTTGAGGTCTATTCTGTTTTTTTAATAGCAATGCTGATTTTAAGACAAATAGTATCACCATTTTATACCTAGTAATAGGCAGAGCTGGGACTTAAAACTAGGTCTTCCAACACCAGATCATTACAGCACATGAACAGTGTATTCATTATGCACTGACTGTTACATAGGTCAGTGGTGGACACTACCAAGAGGTGAAACTCAATCATTAGTCTTCACTAGTAAAAATCTTGGCAGAGTTTTGATAAGTCAAACACTGAAATTATTTGTTCAAGTGAGAACTTTGTGCATCTCATAAATATAGATTAGTATAGTCCTCCGTTTGCTGAATAATAGCAGGTAATAACAGACTTAGATACTTACACAGTGCTTTCAGACTCCAGCCGGAATGGGCTACTATTCTCTGAATGTGCCTTCTACTTTCATATCTTGCCTGTGCTCTTCCCTCCCCACTACCTCTTTCTAACAGAATACAACCTGTGTTTTAAGGCCTGTCCCAAATTCTGCCACACTCATAAACTTACCCTGATTTTCACGGTTGAATGTGATCTCTCTGACCCATCTCAGAGGTGCTTACTGATTTTGTTTTGTCTTTTGTCTAATCAAAAATACGTATTTCTTTCTCTTTACTTGAGATACAGTGTAGTATAGTAGATAAGAGTATGTACTTGAGCCAAAGTGCCTGAATTTGAAGGTCGAATGTGCCATCCATTTCCTCCCTCATAAAACGAGTGTTAAAATAGTGCCTGTGCTTTAGGGTATTTATGAGACTCCAAGAAATTGATACATTATAATGCCCTTAGAACAGTCTTGGGACTAAGAAGGTCAGTGCTCAATAAAATTTAGCTTTAATGTTGACTATACTAGATTGTATATCGTGAGAAGCAAGGAGTATTTATTTCCTGTATTTCTCTCTTAAGGGAAAATGTATTTGATTTCCAGTTTAGGTTTCTAAGACCTTATTCCCTAACCATCCACACCACCCCCCCACCCCCAAGAGCATCAAAGTGTAAGGGCCATCAAGACTCAGGAATGTGGAGAAGTAGATGCTTAGGAACACTAGTAGTTCAACATACATTTAGAAAGCATATCACATTTTGGGGGAAGCTTTCTGACCCTAAAAGACAACTCATCAAGGCTGTCATCTATGTACCCATGTTGCTAAGCTTACCGCCACAAACCAGAAGGGGGCAGCAGAAAGTCATCTGCTTACTATCTGTGAAGAAGGGAGAAGCCTCAAGAAAGTGATTCCCAGTTAGGAAAAAACTGCACCATAACTGATCTCTGATAACATGTTATTGAATCAATAATCAAGATACAGATTAGACACAAAAAGAGAGGTCTGTTCTGTGGGCTGGGAGCATGTAAGCAGTTGAAATAGAAATTGAGGAACTGCTTCCAGAGATTTTAGTTTTGATATCTGGAGTGCACAAAAACAGCTCAGAATGGCTAAAGTTTTTTAATGTTGTCAGCCTTCCCCACTTTTAGTTTATTGGTTTTTGTAGAAGCTGTGCAAGAGTTTCTGTTTGTATAGCTGATTCTTATATAGAAAACTGGGCTGCTGTGGCCTTACAGGTTAGAATGGAATATATAATTTTTTTCATTTTTACAATCATTTCTTGTTTATGGAAAAAATAATTACATATTCTTTTTTAAAAAAAACTTATAAAGGAAAAATCACTTGTTTTTAGTATGTTTCTTGTCAGTCTTTTATCTTTCCATTTTTTGTTTTAAACTATTAAACAGTAACGCTCACATTTCATCTATAAATTCAGTGCAGTTCCAACCAAAATCTCAGCAGAAATTTTTGGGGAACCTGAGAAGATGACCCTGAAATTCAAGTGAAAGAATAAAACCAAGAATAAGACAGTTTAAGAAGACTAACATAAAATGATTGGTCCACAAGGTAGACAACAAGACTTATTAGAAAACTGTGAAAAATACAAATGAAGATGTTGACTTAGATGTAGACAAATAGACTAGTGGAGCAAAATAGAACCCAGAAATGGATATGTACATATCTGGAAACCTGAGATATTTTTTACATCAAAGGGCAAAGAATGGATTAGTTAATAAATGCTACTTAGACAGTTGATAATCTAACAATTATATGGGAAAATTCTTCATTCTTACTTGAAAATATATGCACATACCCACATATATTTTTTTTAGGTAGATTAAAAACTGAAGTGGAAAAAGCAAAACTTTTAAAAGGAAATATAGAAGAATATTAATGGTAGTATAACACTGGGGACACTGAAGGATTTTTTTTTTTTTGAACAAGACACAAAAAACAGATAAAAGATATGATGTTTTTTTGTTTTGTTTTATTACTAAAGGATAATTTTTTGTTGTTGTTGTTGTTTTCTTCCATGATTCAGAAAGGTTTTTTGCTGTTGTTGTTGTTGTTGTTTAATGGTTGTTGCGGGTTTAAGAGACAGGGTCTCGCTGTGTTGCTTAGGCTGGTCTCAAACTCCTGTCCTCAAGCATTCCTCCCGTCTTCACCTCGTAAATGGCTAGTAGGCGTGAGCACTGCACCTGCTCTGATAAATTTTAATGCATTAAAATTTTAAAGTTCTATTCTACAAAAATTTTGTTACCACCAGTAACAAAATTAAAAGACAAGGGAAGATTTGCAATGCATGTAGCTGACAAAGATTAGTATCTAGATTACATCTGAGGCCAATAAGGTAAGAATTTTAGAAAAATGGATAGAAAACATGAACCAGCAGTTCACAGAATAAAAAACCAGAATGGCAGTTAGCATATTAATAGATGCTCACTCTCAATAATCAGATAAATTACAGATTAAAATGATACAATTTCACATTTATTAGGTGCAAAAATAAAAGACTTCCATAATAATTGTGGCAAAGAGGAGTAGCAGGAAGTCTGATTCACTATTAGTGGGAGTTTAAAATTATATAGTCACCTTGAAGAGTAGTTTGGCAATATGAAGTAAAAGAGGATGGGCGTGGTCATCTTCTACTCAGCCTTCTGCTCTGGGGTATATACCTTAAAGGAACTCTGGCATGTATAAGGATTAAGTTATTAGACTATTCATTTTAACATTGTTCATAATATGAAAAACTGGAAGCAACTTAAATATCCTCCAATAGAAAAAAAAGAAAAATGTGATAGACTTTTTTTACAATGGAATACCATACAATAGTGAGAAAGAATGAACCAAAGCTATCTATAGGTACATATCTATACACACATACACATATATATCAGGGTGATTATCTTAAAACATAATGAGTTAAAAAATGGTGAAGTATCATACATATAATATGATACCATTTGTGTCGTTTGAAAATAAGTAAAGCAATATCATCACTTACATGGATATATGTATAAAGTGAAGGATATAAAAAACATGCCCAAAAATGGTAAACAACAAATTCAGAGTATTATCTACCTGTGAAGAAGGAGGATGGGGTTGGAGTAGGATCCGGAGGTATACATGAGGGAGCATCAACTGTATCTATTATGATTTATTGGTTTAAAAAGAAAATCTCAAACAAGTGTGACAGATTTTAAAATTTGATGAAGATAGGTGGTTGTGTATGTGGGTGTGATGTTCTACTTACTTTTTTTTTTTTAACTTAAGTTTCAGGATGCATATGCAGGATGTGCAGATTTGTTACATAGGTAAACATGTGCCATGATGGTTTGCTGTACCTATCAACCTATCACCTAAGTATTAAGCCCCCCATTCTATAGCTTGTCTGTTCAGTCTGATGATATTTTCTTTGGCTGTGCAGAAGCTCTTTAGTTTAATTACATCCCATTTGTCATTTTCTGTTTATGTTGCAATTGCTTTTGACATTTTCGTCATGAGATCTTTGCCTGTGTCTATGTCCTGAATGATATTGCCTAGATTTTCTTCTAGGGTTTTTATAGTTTTGGATTTTACATTTGAATCTTTAATCCATTTTGAGTTAATTTTTGTATAAGGGTTAAGGAAGGAGTCCAGTTTCAGTTTTCTGCATGTGGTCAGCCAGTTCTCCCAGCACCACTTATTAAATAGGGAGTCTTTTTCCCCATTACTTGTTTTTGTTAGGTTTGTCAAAGATCAGATGGTTGTAGATGTGTGGTCTTATTTCCGAGTTCTCTAGTCTGTTCCATTGGTCTATGTGTCTGTTTTTGTACCAGTACTATGCTGTTTTGGTTATGGTAGCCTTATAGTATAGTTTGAAGTTGGGTAGTATGATGCCTCCAGTGTTTTGTTTTGTTTTGTTTTTACTTAATGTGGGATATGATGAGGTTTCTCCTCAAATAATCTGATCAGTCTTTTATTCTTTAATTCATAGTACTTCCCATCCCCATTTTTCTCCTTTTTTCTCCTTTTTTCCTTCTTGCCTTTGTTAAATGCCCAGGCATGCCACAGTACCAAGCATTATCAGTACCAGCTCACATTCCTTTCCTTATTTGGAAAGAGGACTAATTTTTTGGCTCATTACAGACACCCCTTCCCCTTTCCTTCCACTTTCTTTTACGTGCCCACCCTATCTAAAAAAAATAAAATGTTTAGCCAACCCGGATTAGTTTAGATGGTACGACCCGAGCCCGACCAATGGGGAAAGGGTACAGGGGCAAGACTTGCGCCAAGAATAAAGGCTTTCATGCCCCTTTGTTCAGGTGTGCTCTCACAGCAACTGGCCAAGGAGGCACCCCTCTGCGCAGAAGTAAAATTGCTTTGCTAAGAATCCTTTGTTTGAGTGTTCAATTTCCTTAGGATTTTGAGCATTATTCCTAACACTTAGGATTGTCTTGTCTATATGGGCTCTTTTTGGGTTCCATATGAATTTTAAAATAGTTTTTTTCTAATTCTGTGAAGAATGTCAATGGTAATTTGATGGGCAAAGCATTGAATCTATCAATTACTTCGGGCAGTACGGCTGTGTTTACGGTATTCATTCTTCCTATCCATGAGCATGGAATGTTTTTTCATTTGTTTGTGTCCTCTCTTATTTCCTGGAGCAGTGATTTGTAGTTCTTCTTGAAGAGGTCCTTCACTTTCCTTGTTAGTGTATTCCTAGGCTAATTTCCTAGGAAATTAGCTAGGATAACACTAATTTCCTTGTTAATGTTATCCTAGAGAATAAGATTATTCTCTTTGTAGCAATTATGAATGGGAGTTCACTCATGATTTGGCTCTCTGCTTGTGTGTTGTTGGTACGTAGCGATGCTTGTGATTTTTGCACATTGATTTTGTATTGTGAGACTTTGATGAAGTTGTTTATCAGCTTAAGAAGCTTTTGAGCTGAGACAGTGGGCTTTTCTAAATATAGGATTGTGTCATCTGCAAACAAAGACAATTTGATTTCCTCTCTTCCTATTTGAATACCCTTTATTTCTTTCTCTTGCCTGATTGCCCTGGGCAGAATTTCCAATACTATGTTGAATAGGAGTGGTGAGAGAGGGCATCCTTGTCTTGTACTGGTTTTCAAGGAGGATGCTTCCATGTTCTGCTTACTTTCTGGATGTTTGGAATAGTCTTGTGCTGCGTAATGATGTTTCAGTTAGTCACCCACTGCATACACAACAGTGGTCCCATGAGACTATAATGAAGCTGAAAAATGCCTATTCCTTAGTGACATTGTAGACATCATAATGCCATCATAACATTGTGGCATACTGCATTACGCGTGTGTTTGTGGTGATGCTGGTGTAAACAGTCCTACTGTGCTGCCACTCATGTAAAAGCATAGCGCAAACAATTATATACAGTACATAATACTTAATAAAAATCATTAATAAACTATACTACTGGTTTCTGTATTTATTATACCTTTTATCATTATTTCAGAGTGTACTCCTACTTATGAAAAAGAAAGTTAACTTTCAACAACCTCAGGCAGGTCCTTCAAGAGGTATCCAGAAGAAGGCATTGTTACCATAGGAAATGCCAGCCCCATGTCTGTTATTGCCCTGATAAACTTTCAGTGACACAAGATGTGGAGGTGGAAGACAGTGATCCTGACCTTGTGTAGGCCTAGGCTAAGGTCTGTGTTTGTGTATTAAGTTTTTAGTTATTGTTTTTGTTTTTTGAGACAGAGCCTCACTCTGTCGTCCAGGATGGAGTACAGTGGAGCGATCTCTGCTCACTGCAACATCTGCCTCCCTGGTTCAAGCAATTCTCCTGCCTCAGCCGCCTGAATAGCTGGGATTATAGGTGTGAGCCACCATGCCCAGCTAATATTTGTGTTTTTAGTAGAGACAGGATTTCACCATATTGACCAGACTGGTCTCGAACTCCTGACCTCCAGTAATCTGCCTGTCTCGGCCTCCCAAAGTGCTGGGATTATAGGTGTGAGCCTCTGTGCCCAGCCTGTATCTTAATTTTTAACTAAATTTTAACTAAGAATTTTAAAAAGTTAAAAAAAATTAAAAATAGAAAAACACTTATAGAATAAGATCATAAGGAATTTTTGTACAACTGTACAGTATGTTTGTGTTTTAACCTAAGTGTTACTACAGAAAAGTCAAATGTTTCTTAAAAATTAAGTTTTTAAAGTAAAACAGTTACAGGAAGCTAAGATTAATTTATTAGCAGAGAAATTTTTTTCCATAAATTTAATGTAGCATAAGTGTTGTGTTTATAAAGTCTACGGTAGCATAATGTCCTAGATCTTCACGTTTACTCACTGCTCACTTACTGACTCACCCAGAGCAACTTGTAGTGCTACAAGCTCTATTCATGGTAAGTGCCCTATGTAGATATACCATATTATATCTTTTATCCTGTATTTTTATTGTACCTCTTATATGCTTAGATACGTTTAGACACAAATGCTTACCATTGGTGTTCCAGTTGCCTACAGTGTTCAGTACAGTAGCGTGCAGTACAGGTCTGTAGCCTAGGAGCAATAGGCTATAGCATATAGCCTAGGTGTATAGTAGGCTGCACCATTTAGGTTTGTTTAAGTAAACTCTGTGATGTTCACACAACAACAAAATCACCTAACACATTTCTCAGAAAGTGAGGATGAATCCCTCTTGTTAAGGAATGGATGACTGTACTTTATAGGGTTTTATTATCTTCTCTTACCACACAGAAAAAAAACAGTTTTCACATTTGTTAAAAAACAAAATTACTTGAACATATTTGAAGCTAATTTTTTCTTACTTTCTCGAAAAATCTGGGACCAGTGGCCCAGCTTGAGTGATGGTCCACTTTGGCAAGAAGGATAGGCTTATATATTTGCTTCGGCCAGGTAACTACCTTCAGATCAATCCACTGAGAGGTGTGATCATGTAAGAACAGGGTAGCTTCCAGGGATGAGATAAGACTTGGATTTCTCAGGAGAAAAGGGAGTAAGATATTGAATAATCTTACAAGATCCTGGTTGACTCGAAATCTAATATGTAAATAATAAATTTATTAATATCACAAGATACACAGCTTTAGAATGAGTTTGGCTTATTTTTATTACAGAAAATTTTAAACATATATAAAACTAGACAAAATAGTGTATATACTTATGTATTCATTACCCAGCCTCAACACCTACCTTCAACCCCTGGCCCATCTTTGTTTCGTTTATATCAGGGTTGACAAACTTTCTGTAAAGGGCCAAATAGTAAATAATGTGGGCTTTGCAGGCCACACAGTTTCTGTTGTAGCCATTGCTATCTTTTTTCTTCCCCTGATCTTTGTCAGGAGTCTCCAGTACCATCTTCAGTTTCCATGGCAGACTCACAGGACACAACCTATACTCGTACTTGCAGCTAAGCCATACTCACAGCCAAGCAAAATCAGCAAAGGGGAAAGGTTAGGGGCAGTCTGGAGGAAACCAAGCAAAAACTTGCGGAATTCCTCTGTCAGTGAAGTCACACAGGATGTCCTTAATTCCTCCAGCGTCGAATTGTGACAACACACATGAAATGTGTCTACCTGGGAAGCTCATTAGAGACTCAGTGTCCAAGGTTTTTATTAAGAACTGGTGTTATGTAGACATCCTCTGCCTAGCACATAACAAAATTCCATACTACCAGAAGGAAAGAAGTGTTCAGCATAAACCACATTATTCATACAGTTTATGCACAGTGAGCTCCTCTTAGTAGTTTTAAGGAGTGGTGGGAATGTCCTCAAAATCCAAATTTCCAGACACCAGTGAAGGGCCAACCTTGCAAGTAGCCTTTTCTAAGGATAACAGTATCAGACCTGATATGGCTCTTCCCCTTTAAAAATGTAAAAGCTATTCTTGGCTCACAGGCTGTAGAAACAGACCACAGACCTAATGTATCCCATAGGCCTTAGTTTGGCAACCCTTGATCTATACCCTCATTTCTTGATCTTTAAAATGTGGCAGGAGATGGGGGAGAATCCCAGTGTTTCATTGTAACCATCCTTACTTTGTTTGTTTGTTTGTTTGTTTAGAGGGGAAAAAAGTGAAAACTAGAGCTTAAAATAACTCCTGAGCTATTTGATTTTGCACTTTAGAGCTTGAGGAGAAATAATTCGTTGGATGACTATTTTGTGTCCCAGTGTGAGCCTATATATAATTTGTATGAGCCCTGCAACAGATGCTGGATATCAGCAGATGGCTGGCACATGCTCCTTTTTTACAGTTTCAGAAGAAGCAAGATGACCTTGTTAACTGATAGACAGCTAACTTGCATGGGTGTTATTTATTAATACTGATTATTTGAACTTTAGGGATTTTGCCCATGTAACTACTATATAATGATTAAAATCAGAACACTTAACAGAATCACAATACCGTAATACAGTCCATATTCAAATTTTGTCCGTTGTCTCATTAATTCTCTTTATGGACATAGTTTTTTTCTTTGTCTAAGATCCAAACCAGGATCACACATTATATTTACCTGTCATATCTCATTAGTCTCTTTTAATCTAGAGCAGTTCCTGGGCCATTTGTGAGGATTTCTTGACATGAACGGGGTTTAACTCGTTTGTTTTTTTTTTTTTTAAGATTGCCTTTTTTTTTTTCTCAGCAATATTTTATGAATTTCAGTGTAGGCATTTTGCAAGTCTTGTTAAATTTGTTTTAAAGTATTTTATGTTATATTGATGTTATTATATGTGAAATTATTTTCTTAAATTCCACTTTCCAATTGCTTGCTGCTAGAAATAGAGTTGATTTTTGTATCTTGACCCTGATTCTAAGAGCTTGATTAACTCACTTATTCATGCTAGTAATTGTTTGTAGATTCGTTAGTGTTTCCTACATATCCAGTCATACTATCTGTGACTAGAAATGCATTTACTCTTCCTTTCCAAATTTCAGGCTCTTTCATTTTTCTTGCCTTATTTCACTGGCTAGGACTTCCAATACAGTGTTGAATAGAAGTAGGGGGAGCAGACATGGGTTTGCTTTGTTCCCAATCTTAGAGGAAAAGTATTTAATATTTCACCATTAAGAATGATGTTAGCTGTAGGTTTTTTATAGATGCCCTTTATTGGGTTGAGGAAGTTCCCTTTCATTCCTGGTTTGCTAAGAGTTTTCAATTAAACACAGGCATTGAATTTTGTTAAATGCTTTTTCTACAAATATAGACAATTACATGAGTTTTCTTTTTCATTTTCTTAATACAGTGTATTACTTTGATCAGTTTTCAAATGTTAATCCAGACTTGCATTCTTGGGATGAATTCCCAAGGTGTGTTGTCCTGATGTAGTATTAATTCGTTAAATTTGTTTTAAATTTAATTTGTTAAATTTTTTAAGTTGTCAGTAACACTATGTTGTCAGTAAGACTGGACTCCAAATTTCTTTGCTTATGATGCCTTGTGTAGTTTTGGCATCAGGATTGTATAATGTCACAAAATGTATTGGGAAGTGTTCCCTGCTTTATTTTCTGAAAGTTTGTTTAAGAGTTTCTTTGGTGCTTGATAGCTTTCACCAAAGATATT
Organism: Colobus angolensis palliatus; assembly: GCF_000951035.1. Taxonomy (NCBI): domain Eukaryota; kingdom Metazoa; phylum Chordata; class Mammalia; order Primates; family Cercopithecidae; genus Colobus; species Colobus angolensis. The sequence continues at coordinate 7,777,909 of NW_012118376.1, forward strand.
ACTGGGGCTTGGAGTTTCCTTAAGAAGATGTTAAATTATAATTAACATTTTAAAATAGATATGACTTCTCAATGTAGTTTCATTTTGTATTGTTATTAGTGAGATTGGCATGTTCTTTTTTTAACTCAACTAATTCATAAATTCACAAGCATATTCTTATGTGCTTGAGAGTCATTTATATTTCCATGGACTTTCTTTTGCCTTATCCTGTCTTTCTGCTAGGTTATTGGTCTTTTCTTACTGCTTTAAAGAATAGCCTTTAATTAATGAATATTTTTTCTTTTTTATTACTCTGCTTTATGGTAGTTTTTGCTATGTAGGCATTTTAATTTTATTATTATTATTGAGACAGAGTTTTACTCATCGCCCAGGCTGGAGTGTAATGGCGCAATCTCAGCTCACTGCAACGTCCGCCTTCTGGGTTCAAGCGATTCTCCCGTCTCAGCCTCCTGAGTAGCTGGCATTACAGGTGTGTGCCACCATGCCTGGCTAATTTTTGTATTATTAGTAGAGACAGAGTTTTACCACGTTGGAGTCTCAAACTCCAGACCTTAGGTGATCTGCCCACCTCAGTCTCCCAAAGTGCTGGGATTACAGGCGTGAGCCACCGCACCCAGCCATGTTTTTATTTTTTATGTAATTGAATTTATCAATCTTCTTTTTATGGATTTTATATTAGACTAAGAAAGACATTATCCATCCCAAGAAATTTTTCTGTTTTCCTCCAGTAAATGTATGCTTTTGTTTTTAACATGTAAATATTATCTGGAGTTTGATTTGATTTGCATGAGGTACAAATCCATGCATACACATAACCCCACATGTGTATAAAACAAATGGCTACCCAGATATCCTAATGCCATTTATTGAATAATCCTTCCTTTGCCTGATGATATTATATGGTATCTTTATTATACTAATTTCTTATTTGCGTTTGGGTCTGTCTCTGAATTTTCTCTGCTCTTCCACTAATCTGCCTTTCATTCAGTAACATCATACATGTTTTAATTATTATAGCTTGCTAGTATATTTTAATATTTAGGAAAAAGTTTACAATTCTGATTACCTCTTTGCTCAGCCTCCATTATCCTCCTTTTCTCAAACTATGTTTAACAGCCTCCTTAATTGTTAGAAATATTAGTCAGATACCTGTTTGAATATACATTTCCTCCTCCCTTTCTCCAGCAGGGGCTAGATGGTGGCTGAAAGTCTCAGATATGTGACCAGGACCTCAAATAGCCTTTAGGGCATTTTTGTGCAAGCAAGAAAAAGACTGCCTTTTCTAGACAGATAATCAGGGAAAAGTACCTTTTTCAGAAAGATGCAGACTTGTACCTTAGTACACAGTGGCTACAGCCAATTTTAGTTCCTGTTCACACCTTTTGGCAGTGTTCAAAATAAACCACTTTACAAGGAAAATTCGTATGCAACAATCCTGAATTATACTGCACCCTGCAAATAATGTAATCAGAGCAAGCATACAGGAAAACCAGATGCATATTCCCTCCCTTTCCTCCTCCCCATCTGATCTGCTAGCCCCTGAACTGACTAGTTTGCATCGTTCAGTAATGGGCTTCCTTAAGTGGATGTACAAGTGGCTGTTTACATGAACCCCATGCCTTCAGAGATGCTTAGTCAGATTGAAGTGAGAATGAATAAACCTCTCTAAAATTCAGTTGACCCCCTATCAATTAGAGTGACATTGTGGATCATATCAAGATAAAGGTCAAATAATAATTACTTGTATCTATAAGAGTACATTGTCATCTCATTTTTATCATCCTCACATAAGACCAGCAAGATTCCAAGGGCAGATATTTTTGCTCCTCTTTTGTAGAAGAAAGTAAATCAAAGAGGAAACAATTCCAAAATCAAACAGTTAATGAATGACAGAAGGCCATAATTTTTTGAAGCTTGGGGTTCTTCTCTAAGCCTGAAGGAACACTTATTTCCCATTATCACTCAGTTTCATAAAAATATTGTTTGTCAGCTCCACAGACCTCCAAGCAAGTTAAATTTAAATTATCACAGAATTATGCTGCTGTGTTTCATCCTCCTGAAAGTACACTCTGATATTTCTGGCATGTTCATATCGCCTTTCCCAGTGGTGCCAAAACACTTTACTTCCTATTCAGAAACATTTGTGGAGCAAAGAGAAAAATAAGGACAAATGCAAACGTTGCCGAGTATTTGGTTTTACTTGTTTGTAGAAGTCTATAAAGTCTCTGGACTTTTAGAAGATTGTAAGAAAGATAATGATTTTGAAGGTATGATTGTATTCTGATACAGTGTGATGATAAATTAAGTTTGTTGTATTTATAATTCTTACGTTTTAAGGATTTTACTTGTAATTTTTTTTTTTTTTTTTTTAGGGTGCTCTTTTCCTACCTAAGAAACAAGTTAGCTTTCAACTCTGGACAGAATTTAGGTTTGACACCAAGGAGGGAAATTGTTGAGGCTGATCTTGGTGCACATGTTTGTTGGGTTTGGGAGTCACTGTGAGAGAAGTTTTTAATGCCTCTGAAAATCATTCTTCTCTCTGTATTTTTATTTGTAAGTATACCTTTCTTTGCAAATAGTAATCGTTTGGGCTCTACTTGCAGATCTTTGGCCAAGTATTCTGCAGTGATTCACATAAGTTCCCTGAACGTTTATTTGGAAGGCAGCATCTGAGAGCATACTTTTTTTTTTTCTTAGTGATCTCAATATCTTATTACTGCGAGGCAGCACAGATTCTTTTTAATTTGTTTTGATACCTGAATCTTTGGCAGTCATAAATTTGGTTTTGACTGCAGGCATTTTTTACTTTGGACAAAATGTATTTCTGGAGAACCACCAACTAAGGTATACTTTTTGAGGGTAATGGTTATATCTTATTTGATTTTATATTCCCAGCACTTAGCTGTGCCTGGAACATAGCTGAGCCTCAATAAATATTTGTTGAATGAATGATGGAATGAAGTGTATAAGCAAATTAATGCCACTTAAAATCCTGTCTGTGTATACATTGTCTTTCTCTGTTCATACGTTGTTTGAACTTATTTAATGAGCAAATAAGGATAAATTTTTAGGCGGTTTCAAATTAATTACATAATTGAACTTATTAGTCCAGAGAAGTCGTGTGGTTAGCAGGAAGCACTAGATTGGAATTGGAGGACTCCGTGTAGTTATGCCAAAATGAATATAGTCTGATTCTTGTCAGATTCCTTAGCATTGCTGACCTCAGTTTTCTTATGTTTAAAATAAACATATAAAGTTGTGTAGGAATCACTCATCTCATACATGTGGAAGTGCTCTGGAAAAGTCGAAGCACTTTAGATACAAAGGGACACTGCTCTGTAGATAGCCGTCTCTGAAGCCCTGAGCCTCACTTTGGGAAGGTTTAGAGACCCTGCAGCCATAATATTCAGCATATCTTCTACTGTGAGAAAAGATTCATGAACCTAGTGGTAACCGCATTTCGGGCTTCATCTTTTTTGCTGCTTCTCCTGTGGTTCAATAAAATTTTCCTTGTTATTTCTCTACCTGTAGCTAGGAACTGGGCCAGTGGCCAGTAGATACGTCGAGCATGATAAAGCACACGGTGTCGCTTTGGCAGCCTTCACTTAGATTCCTGTCCTAGAAAGATTGCTGTTTAACTCCTTTACTCAGGCTAGGATTTGGGGCAGTCATGTCTTTACTACATCTATCTATCCTTGGGGGAAGTGGAGATAGATACCCACTTCAGCATGTTACGGATGGGTCAGCTAAGGAAAGTGTAGGTCTTATAAGTCAGAGAAGGAGGCCTTTGAGAATGTCTTCAATTCTGTGAAAATAAAGGGACTGCTGCATATGTGTGCTCTTTCAAATTATCATGCCTCAGTATTATTCTTCATGATTAACTTCTAATATCCCATCATGCTTGGTTCATTTTCTTACCTACTCCACCAAGACCTATTGTTTCTCCTTCCACTTTCTTGTATCTTCCCCTCTTCTGTCCTATGAGATACTATCCTAGGTGAAGCTTTGTTTTCTAGCATCTGTATTCAAATTCGAGTACACCACCTTCATAGGAGGAAAAAATCATTAACAAATTTCAAATCAAAATCTTGCTTTCATTTTAGTGAACTAATCATTCGTTTAAAATAAGGTGTTCTGCCTTAAATTCATGAATGTCATAGGTCTACCTGAAGTCATTTTCCTTGTTTTCATAACAGAGCCAGGCTCCTTTTTCAGTTAAGACACTCAAGATTCCTTGTGTTTTATAAATTATATGAATGGCTTCTTGGATTTGCAATTCCCAGTTGTAAAACAGAGATGTGAACATCATCATCCACTTAGTTTATAGCTCTGTGAGACATCTGTCCAAACTTTCTTTGTTGAGGTGATAAAGCAAAATCCACTCATTTACTGGCTTAGAAGTTAGTAAAGAACCCTCCCCATCACCCCAAGGCTCAGTCCTATTCTTGATGTCACATCTTTTGAGAATAGCCCAGACTGTTTATATAATTTGATTCCAGCCTACTTTTCCAGCCAGATACCACTAATCTCTAATGTAAATCCTACATTCATGGAATTATCTTTTCTGGATCATTCAGTGTTGCTCAACAAATATTAATTGTATTTCCTTTGTAAACTGGGCACTGCTCTTGATGTGAGGAATCATTCCCTTACTTCTAAAAGTCTGCCAAATCTTAAGTGCCCAGACTCTGTGATGCCATTTCAGATCACGTCAGCCAGCAAACAGCCTTAGTTTGTATCACTCAGGTTGCATTGCACGCTGGTAGCACTTAGTTTGTAGTGCTCAGGTTACATTGGTCATGTGTGGCCTAGATTTGTGACATTATCAAATTGCGAGCTTATCAGCATTTTAAGGAAACCTTGTCTAATTAAAAACTCAAAATTAGCCAAGTCCTTAAAAAGACAATAAATGTTCACTAATTGCCTATTACACAAATAAATAGCTACAACTCTTCTTTCTTGAAATCTTGTTGCTGCCTTAAGCTGCAAGGTTAGAATAATTTTCTCAAGTTCTTCCCATAGAAGTACTCTGAAGTTCATGTCTGAGCTCCCCTCACAGTGCGGTTGCTCCACATACCTCTCATACTTAACTTCCTTCTCTAAGCCTACTTCCTCCCTTGTTTTTTCCAGTATTTTTTAGTTTCCTAGGGCTGCTGTAACAAAGAACCGTAAACTGGGTGGCTTAAAACAGCAGAATTTATTCTTTCATAGTTCTGGCTAGAAGTCTGGAATCAGAGATGTCAGTAGAGCCATCCTTTCCCTGAAGGCTGTACAGAAAAGTCTGTTCCATGTCTTCCTCTTAGTTTCTGGTGTTGCTAGCAGTCCTTGGCATTTCTTGGCTTATAGATGCACCCACTCCAGTCTCTGCCTTTGCCATCACATGGCACTCTCCCTCTGTGTGCATGCATGTGTGCCTCTTCTCTTCCTCTAAGGATGTCAGTTGTATTGGATTAAGCCCCCTACACCCCCTCCAAAGGGCCTCATCTTAACTTGATTACATCTGCAAAAGACCCTATTTCCAAATAAGATCACATTCACAGGTTCTGGAGCTTAGAACTTCAACCTATATTTTTGGGAGATGCAATTCAATTTGTAAATCTCTTTTTTTTTTTTTAATGAAATTCAGATAATGTAAAATTAACCACTTTAAAATGAACAATTCACTGTCATTAAGTATATTCACAATGTTATGCAATCACTATCTCTGTTTCCAAAATATTTTTATTACCCCAAAAGGAAAGCTCATATTCATTAAGCAGTTATTTTTCATTACCTGCTTCTCTGGCTGCTGGCAACCTAGTGTACTTTTTGTTCCTATGAATTTCCCTATTCTGGATATTTTATGTAAAAGGAATCATACAGTGCAGACCCTCGTGTCTGGCTTCTTTCACTTAGCATGTTTTCAAGGTTCATTCACATTTTAACATGTATCAGTACGTTATTTCGTTTTATGGCGGAATAATATTCCATTGTATGTATATACTACATTTTATTTATTCACTCATCTGTTAATGAATGCTTGGGTTGTTTATCTTTGGGCTATTGTATATAGTGCTGCTGCAAACATGCATGTACAGGTACTTGAGAACCTATTTTTAGTTATTTTGGGTATCTACCTAGGAGTAGAATTTTTGGGTCCTACAGTAATTCTGTCTTTAGCTGTTTTAGGAACTGCCAAACTATTTTCCACGGCAGCCAGCTGGACCATTTTACTTTTCTCCAGCAGTGTACAAGTTTTTCCACATTCTCAACCAATACTTTTCCATTTTTCTAGTAATAGCTGTCCTAATTGATATGAGGTGATATCTCACCATGGTTTTCATTTGCATTTTCCTAATGACTAATGATGTCGAGTACCTTTTCAGGTGCCTATTTTGGCCATTTGTATATCTTCTTCGGAGAAATGTCTCTGAAAGTACTTCGCCATTTTTTAATTGAGTTGTCTTTTTGTTGTTAAGAGTTCCTTATGTATTCTGCATGCTAGATCTTTATCAAAGAAATTACAAATATTTCACTCTGTAAGTTGTCTTTTTCCTTTTTTTTATAATATGTTAATACACAAAAGTTTTTAATTTTGATGAATTCCAGTTTCTCTATGTTTTCTTTTGTTGTTCATGCTATTGGTGTTATATCTAAAAATCCATTGCTAAATTCAGTGTCATATTTTCTTCTGAGGGTTTTATGGCTTTTAAGTCTTGTGGTCATTGATTCATTTGAGTTCATGTTACTACTATGCACAATAGTGGATAATGTCCACAAATTCTGAAAGTGCCTAGCCTCAAAGGTCTTATGATCTAAAATTCTTTAATTCACTTTATTACTGATGGAGGAAAGCCCTAAGTAGTAATCAAGGGGAAATGCTTCATTTTACTAGACATTGCAAACCAGAGTTTGCCTTTCATAACCATGAAACCTGGTGCCTTGTGACCAAATGAGAAAGCCTTTATCTTTGCTTTTTTTCTGGATGTGTGGTTAACCCAGTCGTGCAAATAATTGTACTGAATAGGGGGTTCCATTCAGTACTTACAGGATATCAAAGGCAGGCATAAAGATCTTTCACTTTGGGCTGGGCATGGGATACATGCCTGTAATTGCAGGACTTTGGGAGGTCAAGGCAGGAAGAGCGTTTGAGCCCAGGAGTTCAAGGGTGCAGTGAGCTATGATCCTGCCACTGCATTCTAGCCTCAGAGACAGAGCAAGACCCTATCTGTAAAATAAAATAAATTAAAAATATATTTAATAATAGTAAAAAAGAAGACCTCACTTTGTTCCAGGAAGAAGTTTCACAGTATACGTTCTCCCTTCAGTCTGCAAGATGGAACTCTCTCCCCCTTTTTTTCTGTCCACTTGCTTCATCACACCTCTTCATTCTGGAGAGTTGGTTTATTACTATTGATTATAGTGTAGATGTTTTCATATAGCCCTTGCTTATCCTTTAATGGGGTGTCCGACACAGTCTAGAAGTGGTCCTGCCATATTTACCTTTGTATCTCTAGCATTCAGCAATATTCAGCATATACTGAGTACTTATCGTTTGCTGAATTATGTTTGCTGAGCTTTGGGACGCTTTTTCTGGGTTTGTTTGGGTTTTTTATGGGTTTTCTTCTGGGGGAGGGGATGCTGTAAGACAACGGGCCTCACAAAAAACCTCAGCATAGAAATAATAGCAGCAGCAGCAGCCGCAGCTTTCAATGAGTGCTAACCACACGATCATATGTTACTGATTGAGTCCCCACACAGCCTTTTCAGTGCATACTCTTCTCATTTTATAGATAAGAAAACCAAGAATCAGAAAATATTAAGTAGCTTCCCTCAAAACACACACAGCTAGCTAGCAAATAGCTTGCCAGAGAGTTAAAGGCCAAAATTTTCACTAGTGTGCCGTACTGTTTCTCCCTAATAGAGGTTAAGGAGTGTTATGTGCATAGGTGTATGTGTTTGAACTTGCCGACTAGAAAGGGTTTAGGGGCAGAACAGATTGGTGTTTTTATAGATATGGCATGTAACTTGCATTTATCCTGCCACAGTTGATACCTACTCTTGGCAGACATCACCCTTTGGTCCTGGGACTCATTTCAGAAATCGTGACTCAGCCTCAGAACCCTGCAGAATATAGCAATGTGGCAGCCACTACCAAGAGAGTGGAATTGACCTACAAATGAAATCTCTATGTTGTATTTGCCTTACGGCCATGCTGGAGTGGGGGGTAATGGGCAATTGACAGGAAAGAAGTTACGGATAATAATGGCTTCCCTTGTTCTCTTTTATGGTACAGACATAACATTATGTGATACAGACTTTAATCATTACATCAGCAATTTTCTCATAATACTCATAAATACTCTCATAAGTATCAGAGCCATTGCTTCTGAAAAGTATTAATATTTATTTCAGTTTTCTACTCCTATTTTATTCTACTCTCATAATCTAGTACAAAAGTGCAGGATAGCATCTGAGTACACTGACAGTTTTTGTTGTTTTTTCCCCTATGAGTCTATAGCAACTGGGGTTTTTAAAAAATCGGTTTCCTCAAGACCAGCCTGGCCGACATGGTAAAACTCCATCTCTACTAAAAGTACAAAGATTACCCGGGCATGGTGGTGGCGTCTATAATCCCAGCTCCTCGGGAGGCTGAGGCAGGAGAATTGCTTGAACCCAGGAGGCAGAGGTTGCAGTGAGCCGAGATTGTGCCACTGCACTCCAGCCTGGGCAACAAAACGAGACTCCGTCTCAACATACATACATACATACATACACACATACATACATACGTTTCCTGAACAGCATTATAATCACACCAACGTAGCAACTTTCAGGAGTATGTAAAAGGTTCCATTTAAATGTAAGTGATTGGCCAGGTGCAGTGGCTCACACCTGTAATCCCAGCACTTTGGAGGCCAAGGCAGATGGATCACTTGAGACCAGGAGTTCAAGACCATCCTGGGCAACATGGTGAAACCCTGTCTCTACTAAAAATACAAAAATTAGTCTGGCATGGTGACACATGCCTGTAATCCCAGCTACTGGGGAGACTGAGGCATGAGACTCGCTTGAACCCGGGAAGCGGAGGTTGCAGCTAAGATCACGCCACTACACTCCAGCCTGGGCTAAAGAGTGAGACTCTGTCTCAAAAACAATAAATTAATGTAAATGATTTAGTTAATTACTGCAGAAAGTAATATGAAACTTGGCATTTTGTTCCCCAGAAACACAACTCTGCATTCCATGTATATTTTGAACCACCTAATAATTACTTGTGACATTTTGACTGTTTGACCGTTTCCTTATTAGGCTAGATTTTTTTTTGTACCTGATACATATTTTATTATGTTATAATTTTACCTTCTGTGTCAATCAGTAGCCACTTGTCACTCTACTGTTTTTAGCACAAAAAGAAAAACAGATGAAAAATTTGGAAAAGTAAGGAACAAGTGATACCCTCTTACTTTTGCAATCATATTGTAGTAAACTTTTCCTGATATATGTTGTAAGTGTAGCTTGTTTGACTTAGACCATAGCATCTGAAAAGTAAATGTGTTTTTCTTGAAATTAGGAGTCTGTAGGTTGAAAGGTTAAATAAAACAGTAGGAAAAACAAAGATCAACGCCTGGAAGACAGAAACTATAACCTAGGAAATACATAATGCAGAGGGACTTTTAGGGCAGTGTTACGTCCTTTCATCAGAATAAATTCCACGTGGACTAAAGATTTAAATTTTAAAAATGTCACCATCTATGTGAAAATTCAATAAGGAAATATTTGTGTAATCTTGAAGCATAGAGGCCTTGTTAAGCATGGCATAAATGTCAGAAAGCATTTTAATAAAGCATATTTATCCATATGAAAATTTAAAATGACAAATGTAGTAAAATGCCTTAATCTAAGAAAAATGATATGAAAAATGAGAAATATTAATTATAGCATTGGTTGTTTATTAAACTGATTAAACGGTGATTTTTGAGTCATCAATAATAGAAATATAAACATTGCAATAGAAAAAACAGGAAAGGCAGTTCTAGTAAGAAGAAAGGCAAATAGCCAATAAGCACTGTGAACGATGTCCATCCACCCTTAACCACTAAAGAAATTATGCAAATAAATAACATAATGAAATACTTTTTACCTGTCATATTGGTAAAAATTTAAAATTAAACAATGCCTATCTTCATGGAAACACATTCTCAAAAAACAGTGGTAGTAACTTAAATTGGCACATTTTTGAAGGGATTTATTCTAAGGAGAAACAATATATAAGTCAAGAAAATTAGCTGTCTCTTTGTTTATAATAGTGAAAACAAATAGAAGCATCTTATTGAATAAATGTTTATCATTAGGGAATTAGTCAGATAAACACCAGAATACCAGCTCTGGATGGTGAGAATCCAAGTGATTTTTATTTCTCTTTACTTTTCTATAATGATTAAATGTATATGAAAATTACCATATTTATATCAGAAAATATAGTTTCTTGCTTTTTAAAAAAGATTTTCAAATGGAAGCTTGTGAAGAAGCCACTAAGGGATAAGGGAATTGGATTTTTTTTTTTTTTTTTTTGAGATGTTTCGTTTTTGTTGCCCAGGCAGGAGTGCAGTGGCATGATCTCGGCTCACTGCAACCTCTGCCTCCCAGGTTCAAACAATTCTCCTGCCTCAGCCTCCCAAGTAGCTGGTATTACAAGCATGCACCACCGTGCTTGGCTAATTTCGTATTTTTAGTAGAGACGGGGTTTCACCATGTTGGTCAGGCTGGTCTCAACCTCCCGACCTCAGATGATCCACCCGCCTCAACCTCCCAAAGTGCTGAGATTACAGGCTGAACCACCATGCCCGGCTGGGACTTGGATTTTTAAACCGAATGGAACATAGGGTAACAGATATTTAGTTATCTGGATGGAGGGTGATCTTAAGTGATCTTGAACAAATGGAGATCAAATACACGGAACAAAGAACCATGGTTGGGGAAGGGAGAGAGAGAAAGTACATATAATATGCTCAGTTCTAGTATGATGTATTCAATGAGCCTGTGTGAGGTCCAAATGGAGATGTCCAGGAGGCCATAGTACATATAGATTTGCAGCTGGGAGAGATGTTTAGGCTGGAGACCGAGATTTAGTAGTCAACTATGGCTAAGCTATTTTATTATTTACTGTCATAGTCTATTTTGTGCTGCTATAACAGAATGCCTGAGACTGTAATTTATCAATAACAGAAATTTATTTCTCACAGTTTTGTAGTCTGGGAAGTCCAAAATCAGGACATATACACAGGTTTGCTATCTGGTGAGGGCAATTCTCTGCTTCCAAGATGGCACCTTGATTGCCATGTTCTATTGAGGGGAGGAGCACTGTTCTTCACATGGCAGAAGAGAGTGGAAGAGAAAGCAAACCCACTTCCACAAGCCCTTTTTCTAGTGGCATTAGTCTGTTCATGAGAACTCAACCCTCATGACCTGAATACCTCCCATTAGCCCCCACCTCCCAGCAGTGTCGTAGTGGGGGTTAAGTTTCAACCTGAGTTTTGGAGAGAACAAAAACATTCAAACCATAGTGCCTATATTTCTTCCAAGGTCTTTGGTCACTGAAGTCATGAAAACAAGGTGATTCGTATTCAGCCCAGATCATGGAAAACCCAAAATTTGTTGTCTCTCTTTGCTTGTTAAGCCTCTAGAAACAAAAATCAGAGAACAAAGTAGACTTCTTTATATCACACGTTAGATGTTAGTGCATATTGGAATAGTAGGCCCTTCTCTTGTATGTGTGGGTTTTCCCAGCAGCTTTCCTGGGCAGAGTGTTTGTTTGTTTTAATATTATCTCTCTTTGTTTTGAACTTCTTAATCTTTAAAGATGCTCTGGTGCCTGGGACTTTTTAAGCTTCCCAGTCATTCTCCAATTTTTTTTTTTTTTTTGAGACGGAGTCTCACTGTGTCGTCCAGGCTGGAGTGCAGTGGTGCTGTCTTGGCTTATTGCAACCTCCGCCTCCCAGGTTCAAGCAGTTCTTCTGGCTCAGTCTCCTGAGTAGCTGGGATTACAGGCACCTGCCACCGCACCCGGCTAATTTTTTGTATTTTTAGTAGAGACGGTGTTTCACTGTGTTGGCCAGACTGGTCTGGAACTCCTGACCTCATGATCTGCCCACCTCGGCCTCCCAAAGTGCTGGGATTACAGGCGTGAGCCATCGCACCCAGCCTCCAATTCTTTAATCTTGTGGATCAAGTCTTTGGGTAGATAAACAGTACATCCTGCTACTCTGCTCACATAATCCCGTCTCAACTGAGACAGCCATTTTTAAAATCCCTGCTCTTTTTACCACCACCTCCCAATCCACCCTAAATAAATAATAACAACAGTAAAATACTAGTACATTTGGAGTGTCATAAAAATCCTATTCTTACCCTTTCTTCCTACCACGGCCAAGAATATGAAATTTTGGTCTTCTGAAACAATTTTCATAACACCATGCACATGAATCTTCATGGGAGCAATGGAGCCACCAGATTCAACTGATGGAGGATTATGGGTGAACGTAGCAGCCATAGTGGTCAATTTTTCACTGGCAGCCCTCTGGGAGAGAAGAAACAGAAAATTTCCAGCTAGGGAGGAAGGAATCTGTAATCATTTTAGTATAGAAACAAAAAAATAATCTGAGCACTTGTGGTCCCTCCAAAGGCAGGATTATATTATTGATTTTTAGTCTGTTCAAGCTGTTGAAGATCTTCTCATTTAACCCCCTCATTTTACAGAACTGGAAATGATAACAGAGAAGGAACATAAGACTTTCCCAAAGACACATAGCTGGCATGTGTAATAGGGCTGGCATGTGTATAGTTATATGAAAATTCTACTAAAAATCATTACAATTATAAATAACTTTGGGTGGAGGGTGGAGAATCAAAGCTGAGTGTTCAGGTACCTGGGATACCTTAGGTTTGATTCTCCTTCCTGTCAGTGGTATGTATGCGACATGATTGTACATCTCCTATACTTATTCTCCCATTTACATTTTTTCAGGAAATCATCTTAGGGACTGCCTCAAATCCTGTGCTTACTAAGAATGGCATGTGTAGTTCTGTACAGGATCGTAGCATGGCATCTTATAAGAATAGTGATATCTTCTGATGATCAGTGGATAAATATATAAGGCTATAGAGAGTCTCCTAATGTTTTCCTCTCACTCTGGAGATTTGATAGCATAACATGAATCAGCATAGAGGCCCTAAGAAAATGTGAAAATAACAGACCTATTGTTTTGTTTTGAAGACCACTTAAGCAAATATCTAAAATCAGATCACATAGAGTAATTCCCTGACCTCAGTGAGTCTTCTTTCTAAATTGCTTCCTGTCTGCCTCAGCCATCTATTTCTGCAGTTCCACCCACGGCAATTTTAAAGTGACTTTGAGACAGCAATACATTAAGGCTCAGTTAATATAATTTACATAATGAAATTGTCAAAGTGTTCTTGGCCCAAGAAAACTTGTTTATAAATGAAAGTGAAAGGGTTGAATGGACAATTTGAAGAGAGTGCCTTTTCAGCTCTGTATCATAGGATGTCTTGCCACTGAGTCAGCAAAGGTTTTTCTCCCACCTACTCCATGCCTTAAATTTTATTTTACTCATTCTTTTTTTAATATCTGTAAGTATTTAAAATTTTGAAATGTCTTAGTTGTGCTTCTTAAATGTAAAGTGCATGCTATTGCATTTGATAGCAGTTTCTGTATAAACCTGTAGGTGAACAAAACATAGAACTTCATAACACACGGAATGTATTGGATATACACATTTGTGGTAACCTTAAATATAACAGTCATTGAAGGGATATAATAGAAAATGGTGACATTTGATTATCAAAATAGTAGTAGAAATTCTAGGGCTTAGGTGGATTGCCAAATCTACTTATAAAATTTCATTCCAGGATCAAGAGAGAAACAAGACAATGGCTTTCATTCAGTATGATTGAAACCAAATGATTTTATCTTTAGCATTTGAAATGACAAAGTTTTCTAGACAAACACCCCTTCTTCCAGAGGGTAATCTTAATTGAGATAGCAGTCCCTGGTTTATCGATTCCTTGCTTGGGTGGTGAAGAAGCCCCAGTTGTTGGTTCAAAGTTGATAGAGACTTTGCTCCCTAAATCACCTATTTTAGTGTCAGACAGGACAGCTTAGTAGTCAAGAGCTCTGGAGTCAGACTGTCTGGGTTTGAATTTTGGCCTTGTTCAATATTAACTGTGGGACCTTGAGAAAGTTACTTAACCTTTTGATGTTCAGGTTCCTCATCTGTAAAGTGGGGATAATATACTTACCTTATATAGGGTTGTTTTGATAAGTAAATGAAATCTTTAAAAAGCAAATCGCTTAGTTACTAAAATAATGTAAGAGTTCAAAAAATGATGAAGCACTTATTGTATTATTGAAATATCATCTATATGTTGTCAGCTTGAGTGATTAAAGAGGAAAGAATTGTGTGAGGCTTGGGCATTGAGCAATGGTAAAGTAGTATTTCCTGATGAGTGTTTACTCAGGAAAAGATTGGTACTGACTTAATCGGCTCTTAGCCCTCTATCCACTTGTGCTATTCTTATCTCATATGTATTTGTTTCCATTGAATGTATATCAAGAAATGTATTACAGGCTGGGCGCAGTGGCTCACACCTGTAATCCTAGCACTTTGGGAGGCCAAAGATGGTGGATCACTTGAAGTCAGGAGTTCGAGACCAACCTGGCCATCATGGAGAAACCCTGTCTCTACTAAAAATATAAAAATTAGCAGGACATGGTGGCACATGCCTGTAATCCAAGTTACTCAGGAGACTGAGGCAGGAGAATCTCTTGAGTCTCCACCTCTACCTGGGAGGTGGAGGTTGCAGTGAGCTGAGATCATGCCACTGCACTCCAGCCTAAGCAACACAGTAAGACTCTGTCTAAAAAAAAAGAAAAAGAAGAGAAAGAAATGTGTTACATTTTAGATGTGGTAGGTAAAACTCTGCTATATAAAGCTACTAAATTCTGCACTTTACTTAAATATGACATTCAGATTTCTTGGCAGCAGACACTTCTCTGAAGAAAAGAACAGTGGTAACCAGAAAGCAAAAGACCATTAAACATTTCAAACAACAGAACTGATTCTTCAATGACCTGAATTCTCTCAAATCGAATTTTTAACTCAACTTTTTAGTTTTTTTTAATCCTTTGAATTGGTACATAAAATGTACCTAATGACATGGCTTGTGTGTAATGTTACATCCCATATGGCATTTGCAAGGAAGGAAAAGTTCACTCATATTTGCTAGAGGAAGTAGGTGCTATTATGTGCTATATTGCCATGGGAATAAAGAAGAGATCCTTGCTCCTGTTGTAATGTGGTACTGAATTCACTAAATTCTACCATTTTTCTCTTTCTAGACTATGACTTTCCCCTCCATGTAAAGCAAAGGGCTCCACATATATAATTCCAGGAGGGGGAAATAGTATTTAGTTTAGCGTGAATCCCAAGGATAATAAGGGAGTAGCTATTGTATTTTCCTTTCCCATCTTTTTTCTCCCTTGGTCTCTTTTTCCTTCCATCCCTTCTATACATATTAATATGTATGTGTGTGTGTGCACCCCCACACACCAGGAAGCTAGGCTGTGGCATGATGTATGCTCCCTAGTTTCCTAGGTTTTGTGAAAACTGGCTATGAGAAGTTGCCTCATAGGTGCCTTGCTTCTCTCCTAGGCTTCAACTTAGATTAGGTATTCCTGCTGGTTTTATAATCTTGTGGGAGCCATTCCTTTAGCTTCTTGGCCCTTCAAATATAGATAAAACTTCGCTTTTTGAAAAATCATCAGGGCAAAGAAGATTCTATGAATATTATTGGAGTTTCACTCTCAGGAAAAATTAAGCCAGATGCAGTGTCATCTGTCTGTAGTCCTCGCTACTTGGGAGGCTGAGGCAGGAGAACTGCTTGAGCCCAGGAGTTCGAGACCAGCCTAGATAGCATAGTGAGACTCAACCTCTAAAAAAAAAGAGGGAGAGAGGGAAGAAGGACATTACTGCAACATTACATAATTTTCTATCTTCTTAAAAGAGAAATTCCCAAGCTTGATTTAAGTATCTTTCACTATTCAGTGTAATCCTAAGTAGTGACTTTTCCAGGAAAAACAAAGATGTATTACAGTTTAAAGACTGTATCTTAACAATATTTCTTTTTAACACTGAGCATAACATCCATATACAGGGACCTTAATATATGCATTTGGTGCTTTAAAATAATTTTGGCTTATCCTTTATTTAATTTCTATCCCTATACAAATATTTTCAGTCAAATTTTTAGATTGAACAGAGAATTCAAAATACAGTGTAGTGATTTATTTTTGACCTTTGTGGTGGAAGGATGTTAGAGGTGAAAGGGTTGTTAAAGAGCTCTTCTCCCCTTTTGTTTTATAATTTCTTTAGTTTGAAATCCAGGTGAGTTGAGTGTCTTACTCAAGAAATTTTATTTTTCCTTTTTAAGCAGAGGGCTATTACTGCTGAGATATATCTGAATGTTTTTTTTTTATCATTACTTTTAGATGATTATATAATCCATTGACTAGTTTATAGATCAAACTACCTGTGGAAGTCTTGTGATTAAACATGATAGATTGATCATATGTGCTTATCTCTATTTCCTGCAGAAACCTCCACCGATATGACAGTAAAGGGTAGAAGAGGCAAAAACTGACAAAATGAGAGAGTAGGAGAGCAGACAACAGCAAAACAAAAGTAATGGAGTTATCAGAAAAAGAAAGCCACAGCCTAAGCTGGCAGGAGAGGAAGTCCAGAAGTGGCAGTGGAACCACTTCTTGGCCCTTCAAATACAGATAAAACTTCGCTTTTTGAAAAATCATCAGAGCAAAGAAGATTCTATGAATATTATTGGAGTTTCACTCTCAGGAAAAATTAAGCCTCAGGACCCCAGAAAGCCTCATAAATGAGAAGCAGCATGATTCCCAAAGTAGAAATGTGAGTGGAGCTGAGACAGGAGAATTGACAGCAAGTCTTCATACGAGTTAGTGAAATACCCAACTCTAGCAGAAGAGTGGTCAATTTCTTTCTGGAGAGAGTGAGCCAGAAGGACTCTGGACTTGGGTATACAAGGCTCATTTTACCTCTCAGTGAGGAAATTGGAGGACTACTCTCTAGGTACTCTGACTGTCCAAAGAGAAAAGACCTATGGGGATTTTGGTGGTCCCCCAACAAAATAGCACCACCAGGGTACCCTGGCAAAGACAGGAAGTTAAAGATGAGAACATGTTGTTTTCATTTCTACATTCCTCTCGTAATATGAATTTCCTGCTATGCCAAATGCAATTCCAGTATTCAGAGTGACACATTTTCTATAAAGCAGGCCATCTAAGTGCAAGCCACCTACTTCTGGTGCTCAACAACAACCAACAGTGTGTTTCAAATGCTATAGGGAAAACCACCTGTGTTAGGTTCACTGTGGGCTTTTAGGCTAGGTTTTTAATACCCTTCAATTTCACTTTTCTACTTTGTAAAAAGGGGAAAATGTATATAAAGTACTTAGGATAATGCTTGGCACATGGTAAGTGCTCAGCACATTTTAGTTAATAATATTTATCGTCATCTTACTTGCAGTCACAGTTAAAGATTTTTCACAAACTGATCAGGGCAAAAGAAGCCTTCCTTCGGTATGATTTTTCTTTAAAAGTTCTAAATGCTCAGAAAAAAAAGCAAGTTCTTTAGTATGCTGCATTTTTTATAAGCATTCATTTACAGAAATATGGTACAAGTAGTGCTGATAAATTAGTCTTTCCTATGGTTGCATGGGAATGTGAAAAGCCCTTGAGATAATCACATGCTGTGGTCACTGTAGCAACAGCTCACCCTTGTCTTTCCTTTTTTGAGCCTGTCTTAAATCAGAATCCTAAAACAGAGTTACTAGTGGTTATTTGTACCCATAATTTTTTTTCAGCATGAGAAAAACTATTGTATATTTGTTTTTCATAGATAGTCTATTAGCTTAGTGGCCTTTGCTTTCATGTGACTGCTGTCAGCTGCTCTTTCCAAGTTGTCTGAAAGAGCTGATGGTTCCATTTAGGTAGGGAGCAGGAACAGGTGCTTTCAGCCTTAAACTCTTTTCAGGTTGCCAGTGGTGGGTACATGATGGAAAAGGGGGTTCTTAGAAGCAAAGCTGGGGCAGTGACTTGCTCAGCAGCAAATGCTTTGCTTTAGTTGCTGTGTTCCTTTATTTCCCAGCCTTGGATAGGTGGCATGTTCTACACAAATAACTACTTTCTTCTTCTGAGCTCTTGCCCCAACCACAGATCCAAGCCATGAGCAGCACATAGCAGCTTCTCTTTTGAGTAGTTCGGTTTATCCTCCATAGGCATCCACACTCCTTAACTGTCTACCTCAACCAGAGGCTGGTGAGCACTGAGCTGACACAAAGCTCAAGGTATAGACCCCATTGTATTATAACGGTGCTTTGCCAAGCTTGTGGAAACCAGTGTAATCCCCATTGTATTATAACAGTGCCTTGCCAAGCATATGGAAAGCAGTCCAAGAGCAAAACATGATAGGTAAATTGACTCCTCCTTAGGTCATCCCCTTGCTTCTTCCTAGACCTTTTTCTGTCATAAATAAGGTCAGAAACCCTGCCACCAGTCATCAGCCTGATGGCAAACCTTTGCTGGTTGGCTTTGGGCCTCTGTGATTGTAGAAAGCCTCTCTGTTGTCCCCTTTCCTTCACCTTCCAGCTCCTCATTTGAGACTGTCTTGAGAGGAATGAGAGGGCAAAGGACTCTTCACCCTCTTACTGACCCTGTTCTTCCTACTGTATTCCATCCCCTCTGGCTAATGGCAGTCAGGTCTTTGCTGCACACAGGTACCCAGCACTCTGCAAGTCACCTGCCATGTGGATGGAAATAGTCATAAGAGTTCACACTTAACTCAGTGACCCTCAGAATGAGGCTGCTGTTGACTGCTCTGTCCAAGTTGTCTGAAAGCACCATGTGCCAGGCATTTTAATTTTACATGTTTTATCTCTTTAATCTTCATATCAATCCAGAGTTGTACCAGATAAACTGGATACAACTTTTACTGGTTAGAATCCTGAATCCATTTCAGAATCAGTTTCCTGAGGTTCTAACATAGGAGAAGTTCTTTCTGATGCTGATATCTTAACTACTTCTCTACTACCAAAGACAGTTATGCCACAAGCCTTAGCCTTAGAAAGGATGCACATAAGCAGTACCAGGCAGAATGTCATCAAATGCTAAATCAAGTAGATTATAATAACAATAATAGGCTGGATGCGGTGCCTCATGCCTATAATCCCAGCACTTTGGGAGACCAAGGTGGGAGGATTGCTTGAGCCCAAGAGTTTGAGACCAGCCTGGGCAACATAATGAGACCTCCTCTCTACAAAAAATAAAAAAAAATAGCCAGGAGTGGTGGCACACCTGTGGTCCCAGCTACTCGGGAGGCTGAGGTGGGAGTATCCCTTGAGCCCAGGAGGTCAAGGCTGCAGTGAGCTGTGATCTCGCCACTGCACTCCAGCCTGGGTGACAGAGTGTGACCTTGTCTTTAAAAATATATATTTTAATATTGCTTATATGTGTGCATATTTTTACTGTTTGGTTCCAAAAAGAATTATAAGCTGGCAAAATACCTAAATAACTCCTATGTGATTTTCATAATAACCCAGTGATTAAGGTGTTATCTGTATTTTTAAAATGACAAAACTGATTCTCAGGTTAAATGACTCAGTTAGTGAGTCAGGGCTGGGTTGTAATCAAGCCCAGAGCAGCACTTTGTCAGATATTTCCCCAGTGGCAGTGCATTTAGTTTTCCCAGTGAAAGTGGCATCGAGTCCTCTCTCATGTCTGTGATAACAGTAATTTTGTCGCTTCTGTCCCTACTCTTCTGCCCCTGGAGAAACAGCATTACTGTGGTTTGATTCAGTCTCTATCAGACAGGCCCTTGAATGGAAAGTCAAAAGGTCATTCACCTTGAAACACTCAACACAGAACACATCCCTGAGTAGTAAAGGTATAACATGAGAATGATGGATACCAACTTTGCTGTTCTAGAAAGTGAGAGAAGTAGGGTACAGCATTATCTCTATCTATAACATTTTTATTTCTTAAATATACCCGAGGAAACAAAACAGACAGACTATTGGGAAGAAGAGAGAAAAGTTGGGTTTATTTTCCTATTGAGAGCCAGTTTTTCAAAATTTATTACCAGGGTGTTATGAAATAATCAGTGTTATATACATGGGAAATTATCTATGATGCTTATAAATTAACCTTCTAAACTTATTATCAATGCTAAAAAAAAAAACTTGGATTTTTTTTTTCTGTTATTTTTGTTTTTTGTTTTTGAGACAGAGTCTCGCTCTTGTCACCCAGGCTGGAGTGCGGTGGCGCGATCTCAGCTCATTACAAGCTGTGCCTCCTGGGTTCATGCCATTCTCCTGCCTCAGCCTCCCGAGTAGCTGGTCCTGCAGGCGTCCGCCACCACACCCGGCTAATTTCTTTGTATTGTTTTAGTAGAGATGGGGTTTCACCATGTTAGCCAGGATGGTCTCCATCTCCTGACTTCGTGATCCACCCGCCTCAGCCTCCCAAAATGCCGGGATTACAGGCGTGAGCCACTGTGCCTGGCCTGTTTTTGTGTTTTTGAGACGGAGTCTTGCTCTGTTGCCCAGGCTGGAGTGCAGTGGCACCATCTCGGCTCACTTCAACCTCCACCTCCCGGGTTCAAGTGATTCTCCTGCCTCAGCCTCCTGAGTACCTGGGATTACAGGCATGTGCTGCCGCACTAGGCTAATTTTTGTATTTGTTAGTAGAGACGGAGTTTCACCATGTTGGCCAGGTTGGTCTCGAGCTCCTGACCTCAAGTGACCTGCCCGCCTCAGCCTCCCAAAGTGCTGGGATTACAGGCGTGAGCCACCACACGGAGCTGAAAATACTGGTTTTTGATCATTCCAATCTAACCTTGTTGAAGGCAAGTAGATATTTATTCATCTTTGCCTCTTAGTGCCCAACAGAATATCCTAATTCATAGTAGGCTGATGAATGATCAAATGCAGAAGAGAGGAGCTTTGCCCTCATCAAATGCTCCATTCTGTTGTAATAAGTAATTTCGTATAGGTATAGAAGTAGAAATATTCCCTCTGCAGTTTAACATTCGGTTTTGCCTTATTCATGCTTAAAAAATCCCAGCTTTCTTACTTTTTTACCTAAGATTATTGAAGGAAAAAATGTATCTGTTCACTAAAAGCTGCATTCATTGTAGCAGCCATATATACGTGGACAGCCTACGTGCTACCACACTTGAAATTCCGCTTAATATGCACTCATAAAGGACAAGTTCCCACCCCTTCGAACTCAGTGTTCAGTATATGAGCTTGCAGTGTTTAAGAAACTAGGGAGACTGAGGTATTTTCATAGCTGGTTATCCTCTCCTCTCCCACAAAGTGCAGCCATGATCTGACACATGATCAATGGGCTGAGCCTTTTTAGGATGCAGAAGATGCTCCCTGTGTCTGTGGATCACAGTGGCAAACAATACCGACTTCTGGAATGATATTTTGCCTCCCTGGTGTTCAAACTTCTTCAGTTAAGCCTGTCTGGAATCCATTTAACTATTATACATCAAAGCTTTTTTTTTTTTAATGAAAATGGTGGGGTGGAACCAAAGAGGAAAACCTGTATCTTTGCCAAGGAGCTCTGTCTCCTTCCCCTATGACTCATACTTAGGAAAGCTGAGGGACTTTGGATGGCTGCTTGAGTCACATTGAGGCAGGTCTCCTGGCACTCTCAGACACTTTTAAAATTTTCTCGGGCAATAAAAGATGTTTTTCAAATTGTTCATTCCCTCTTTCTAGGCCAGCCTAAGAGCTTTTGTTTAGCTGAAGTATGGCTTTTTTATGCAAGATTTGCCAGCCAGAGCAGATGAACCTGGAACTTTGTATTTGGTTTATTACTAAAGAAACAGCTCTTTCATATTCAAAATTGTAACTATTCTTTCTCATGATTGTCATCCTATTAAAAGGAATTACCTCTGGTACTTAACCTTCCTATGACGTGAAGTTTGCATTTGGTCATTGTTAAGAATTTTCTTAGCGTATTATGTTTGTACAATTTCAGATATTCAGTTTAAAAAAGTTTGGTTTTTGGTATGAGAGACTAGCTTGAGCTAAATAGAGGAGCTGCCTATTAAATGTATTATAGTCATGCTGATTTTTACTATTTGGCAGCAGAAGAAAGAAAGAAAGATCACCTTAATTTTTCTGTCTTTACATATAAACAACTAAGGGTTTTTGTTTGTTTGGTGAGTGGTAAAGTAAACCTTTCTAAAAACAATTGGACTGACAAATATAAATCTCAATTTTTAAATATCTTTCCTTTTTAAACTGCAAATAGTCATTATGTTCCAAAAACTGTCAAGTAATTTCTTAATATCTCTATGTCCACCCCCTCCTACTCCCCTTTTTTTAGTGTTCAACCATTTCTGCTGTAGGAATTGCCAGATAACAGGTTTGATAAAGTAACAGTATATAAAACAATAATTTACATTACGTAGGAAAATTAACTTTGGATGACTCTCTTAGATATAAGTTGGATCGCACTGAAGTATTTGAGTAGAAAATAAAATGCTTTACTAATGGAGTGATCAGTTGCTGAAAATTTTATCTTCTATACAACTTGATCTTCAGTTATAATGTACTTCAGGGACCTTAAATTTAACTTTAGTTGATTTTATCATTTTACCTTGAAATTTTAGATGCCGACTTGCAGGGCCCACTATTCCCATAATAATAATCTCTGTTGGCTGCCCAAAGTGGGTACCATATGGTAGGGGAATGGAGGCTAGTGGAATAAAGTAAAATCAGATGTGGACTGAATGGTTGCTTGTTTATCTTTGAGTCTTTATTCACTTGTTTGTATCACTGCCATCTTTCCGGTTTAATAGAAACTTGTAAATGACTGATGTTTTAATGAGTAGATATAGGCTTATTGTCTTTTAGAGTCATTAAACTTCAGTGCTGGAAGGAGTTCCAGGGGTCTGGTCTAGTCCAGAGTTCAAGTGTATTTTATTTGGCCCATAAACTTGTTTTTATAAACAGTATAATGAAATCACTTTGCTTGATCGTAATACAAGCAGCTTTGTACCTATTGTCTTACATGATTCATGCATTTATATTAACTGAGTGGCCCCTGTAGACATTTGAATTTGTGATCCAGATAACCCTACCTGTTCGTTTTACAGTTGCAGGAACTGAAACCCTGAAGGATCGAGTGACTTTCCAAAGTTAAACAGCTAGTTCAAAGCAATTCCACAACTGTTTTACACTAAGTTTATTTTTCTGAAGATTCTGCTCCTAAATTTAGAAGAGATGTTTATTTTTCACTGTTAGAGACTTTTGTGAAACCACAAAAATGTTTTTTAAAGATGTCCTACAAATAAAAGGAGTTGAGAGGCAGTGGTGGAATAATGAGAGTGAGGGGTCTAATTTAGGTCCTATCGCTAACTGTGCTTATCCTGGGTAAATCATTTTATCTCACTGTATATGTCAAGATTCCTCATCTATAAAGTAAAGGAATTAGACTAAATAATTTTACATCACCTAGAACAGGGCTAGTAAATTCTCAATAAATAGTCCAGTATACAATAGATATTGAAGGTCTCTACCAGCACTAAATTAAAGATTCTCTAACTCAATATTAACTTTTTTTCTCTCCGCTATCCCCAGTTTACTTGGCCTAGGTTGCTTTCAAAGCCTCTTCTGGGGTTGAAAGGAGTCTTTTTTTATTGAGTTCCTGTTAGGGAAATTCTGTGAACCCATGTACTCTGGCTTCTGTCCTCAGCTTATTGGCTTCACTCTCCTAGCAGCTTGTCTGTTCCCTCAACTTGCACTAAAGAATCCATCTATCATCCTTTTATGTATTGTGGGAAGGAACAGTAGGGGGAGTAAGTGAGGACTAGGTGGCTTTCCACAGTGACCACATACTACTCCACTTCCTCTGCCATCTTTCATCTCCTCCTGCCTTGTACAAAAACGGCAGCATTTCTTCCTGACTTCAAGTTTATTTTAGCCAGGATGATACTTCACAAGCGGAAGTGAATTACTGTTTCAAATATAAATAATCCTCATGAATTTCAGCATGCATTATTGGTATTTACACAGTCTTAGCAGGCCTAGTCACTGTTGCCAAATCATGAGGCACCTACTTGAGTCCTTATTTACTTGTTTGTAGGATGCAAAATGATAGATAACTTGTCTCCAGCCTTTTAAAAGCTTAAAAGCTTAATAGAGGAGTCAGTAGAGTTATAGAAATAGAAAGTAGCTATGAATTGGATTGTATCACTGGAAGTATGTCCAACCTTACTTTTGCTACAAAGAATGCCTAGGGATTTAACTTTTTCATGTGTTAGAGAGTCAGAATGTTTAAAATACTGAGATGCTTTTCTTCTTAAAAAAAAATCTGATTCTTAAGAAATCCTGATTAGTACTGAGCTTCTCTCCCCTCAGAAATACCCGTAAAGAAATCCATAATCTCACACACACACACACATATAAATCTGCTCAACACCAGCTTAATTCTTTTCTGATTTTACCCTGGTGTGCTTCATCTCCTGGTCCAGGCCCTTTGCCTGCTCATTTCTTTTGTGGCAGACTTAATCCTGACAACTTCACTAAGCTAGCATACTCCAGAATTTCTAGTTTTTATTTCTATTCTATTCCTTTGTTTTCATCCTTTTTTTTTTTCTTTCTCACCTTTCCTTTTCCCAGAATTATTCAAAACCAGTGTTTAATTAATATATGTGATTTTCCTATCTTAGTCCTTGTATTATTTATGATTTTGCAGGAATTTTTTCTGCAGTTCCTAGCCAAAGCTTTAGGAGACATAAGGAAATGTTTGCATGTATTTAAAACTGGCTCATTTATTGCTCATAAATTTCCTACTGAAAACCAAAACATTTATCTTATCTCTATCCAAACCAAGCCAGTTTCCACAACTTTATATGCTTTTATAAACAGGACTGGTTTGGGATCCAGTTTTTCTCAACTTCCTACTGTTCCTAGGTAAAGACCCTCTGTAGCCTACTTGGCCTTCAGCAGCTGCCTCTCTAGTCATGAAGCTGACCTGTGAGCCAGTGTGCGTACAGCTTTAGAGAGGCTAGAGAAGTCTTACCAGCTGCTTCTGGGTGCAGTTTCACTGATAGGTCAGGTGGTGGCCACAAAGCCATTTTCTGCTTTTAGGACCATCTCCAGAAGGGCACCTCAGTGATCACTGTAAATACTTGTTTCTTCTCCCATTCTCCCCACAAGTAATCCTCCCTGGTTATCTACACATATTGCTCTTTGGAGGCTGATAAAATAGTGTTCCAGGCTTTAGACAAAGAATACAACTGGCTTCATTCTGACTGCCTCCCTTACATACCATGAAAGTAAGAGAGAGAGAGAGAGAGAGCAGCAGAGCGCAGAGTCTGTCTATAGGTGTTTTTTTCTGTATCAGAAAGGGAGAGATGTCATCTTTAAGATAGGAGTTAGGGCTAGGCATGATGGGAGGCTGAGGCAGGAAGATCACTTGAGGCCAGGAGTTTGAGATCAGCCTGGTCAACATAGCAACACTTCCATCTCTACTTAAAAAAAAAAACAGAATTAAAGGAAATTAGTAGATCAGTGGGTGAAGAATATAGGTCACCGTGCCTAAGCAAAAGGTAGCTAGCTACTCATTAAATACTTAAATGAAGCAGAAATATGTCTTCTAGACTGAGAGTTAGATCTGGCAAAACCACAGGCAGGTCAGAGAGCAGGGAGAGAGAGAATAATTTGGTGACATGTGTCCTACTTTTGATTGCTTTCTGTTTCATGAGAGGATGTGGATAATAAGAATAACTCTCCTGGAATAGTTTCTATATATCATATTTATACCAGTGTGTTTCCAGGTGAAATGCTAATGGCCTCTTTTTTTAAGCCCTTGATCTGACAAATTCAGACTTTGATATCTAACAAGTCCCTCTGTTATCTATCTACATTTCAAAAAATGTGTTGTTATGCTGCATTTATTTAGCACTCTACATTTGCGAAATTCTATGCCCCTGTATTCTCTACCAAAAATCTACTTACTCATCACCATTTTTAGACTAGCAGGCAGGGATTCCAGAAAGTCTAATGACTATATGTAGGGCTCAAAAAAAGAAACTACTCACAAGCTAAGTTTTAATTTTTTCAAATGCTACTTGACAGAATAGAAATTATAAACCAACCAATAGATATTGTGGTGGTTTTATTACCTTATTTGCTTTTCCTCTTATAAAATTAATAGCTCTAGATCTAGAAAGGGACCCAAGGAGGTTACCTATATAAAATTTGCTTAACTTGACCAGCAAACCCTGGGGAGATTGACTACAAAGGGCTTATCTTGATTGTGGTCATGATTATGCAACTGGATACATTTGTCAAAATTGATAGAACTATAAACTGAAAGTGTGAATTTTTTTGTTTGTACATTGTGTCTCTGTAAACTTGACTTTAATTTTTTAAAAATTAGAACTTTTAAAGAAAGACATTTTTATCTGCATTGTGAAGGTAGATAGTGAATTTGTTGGAAATATTCAAGCCCAAACTGGTTGCCTTTTGGTGGCAGGGTGGGAGAGGTGTTTTGGAGGGGATTCTTGCAGTTGATGCTTTCATTTTGTGCAGGCTAAGTATATGTGTGTGGAAAGTTAAAATTACCTTAAATTCTTTGAGTAAGAATCTGAGATCCCAAGCAGGAAATTTTAACTTATAATACTGATGTTTTTATTATCGATTTATGTATTAAAACCTGCCCTCTTTTTTTTAGTACTTGACAAAAATATAATAGTCATTAGAAAATTATCTCATCAAAATTTGTTTTATTTGTGGTAGCTGGGGGCAACCAATAATTGTTAGTTTTGAAATTAACAATTCTGAAAGCAGAATTTCTAGCAGGATGAAAAAGAAAATAATGAGAAAGTGAGTAGCAGTGATTGAATCAGATTCTGATTTAAATAGTCACGTGACACTCTTGCCCTTTGGTTTTAGTTCAAGGAAGCGCTCATTCCTTTTGATAATTGCTAACTTTCCTTCATTGATAAGATCCTCAGTCTACACTGCAGGCTTTGAAGCCAGCCATATTTTCTTCTTGGCATTCTTTCTTTCCTCCCTTTACCCTGACCCCCTCTCCCATCTCTATGTCTACCCAGCTCTGTGGCTGAGGTTCCCATCTGTAAAGCCTGTTGCCACAGGATACAGAATTCACTGGAGCGGAGGAAAAGCTGCATGTGTGTGTTTAGGGCTGGTGGCTCTCAGAATCAGATAAACATTGTGGAAAACTTGCTCATTCATGTGGAAGAGCCAGTGTTGCAGCTAAATGGTGGAGCTGTGAGCTGCTGGGCTCCAGGCTCTGGCATCTGTGCGTTGGGCCTGCCCAGCCTGAAGCATTTTTATTTGTGAGACCAAAAGAGCTGATGAGCATTGCCACTTTAGCCATTTAACAATAACAAAATCTTTATTTCAACCCCATGGAAGAAAGGATATATTTTACTTTTTTTTTTTCTTTCCTTTTTTTGGTGTGTGTGTGTGTTTGTGTGTGTGTGTGTGTGTGTGTGTGTGTGTGTGTAGACGGGGTCTCGCTGTGTTGCCTAGACTGGTCTCAAACTCCTGACCTCAAGACATCCTCCTACTTTACCCACCAAAAGTACTGGGATTACAGGCATGAGCTACTGTGCCTAGGCCTCCCCCCCTTTTTTTTTTTGTTTTAAATTAAATGACGAAATTGGTCAAACAGGAAATCCCATGTGACTTTTACACACAATAAAGTATCTCCTATATAATCACAGTCAATCTCTGGTGTTTTTCTTTTCACTCTTGATCTCTTTTATATAACCTCTCTTCCCTTCTAAAAAATCTCTGCGATATCCAAGACTTTCACTCCCATGTCGGTTTGGCAGCCTGTGATTCTGCTCCCCTTCTTTCCTGGTGACATCAGTCTTAAATGAGCAGCAGTGCAGGAAGATGCCCTTAAGAGTTCTGAGTATGGCCTGAGTTTTGAGAAGAGGAAGCTTCTCAGTTCCTGCTATTTGATTGGCCGTGGTTTGGCTTCCTAGGCAAGCTCTGTCTTCACCTGAAAATCCTACTCAACACTGGGGACAGAGATCTCTTTAGCCATGGGAAACCAACTTTTAGAACTAGAGCTAGAACTTGAGAGTACACTTCATCACTCTTGTGCTCCTCCAAGAAATACACAATTTCTTAGAATTGTTGTAAGTATAATCACATTTTATAAGCTGAAAGTTCAGAGTACCTTTAGCCTTCATGAGCACAACCTTGTTGGGGTTATTTGCATTGTATTTGTTTCTCTTTTCTACACTCACATGTTTGCCTATCTTGACAGCCTGCTGGCCTAGGCAATAATAAAGCTTCTGTCGAGGTGAGCAAGCAGCTGATGGCATAGGCGCACAGAGGGGACTCCTACAGTGGCTGTCTGTAATCTGCCAGGCTGGTGGTCAGATCAGGCGAGAACAAAAGCCAGTCTGTTTGCAGGCAAATTGGAAAATCAATGTGTTAGCTGTATTCTTTTCTCTTTGCCTTTCTTCTGGCAGAAAGAGAGAATGCTCATATAACAGTCCACAGAATCATTCCAGGCAAGTGCCCATTCCAGAGACTCACTCACCTGACATATTACTACTGGAAGTTGAAAAGTCCCCACGTTTATTTGTCTGAACTGCTTCAAAAGTCACCAGTACGAATTCTTCTCAAACTTGCCATCCAAAATTGAACCCCGCTGGCCCAGTGTTTTGACTTGTTTATATTCCAGATAGCCACTCACATAAGCTTCTCTTTTTAATGCTGATGGGGGCCTGGAAGGGAGTTCATTTGCTTCCTGGCTGGGAAATTCAGGAATTGCACTTTGGGCATCATATTTTATAGTAAGTTTGTAAGTATTTCACTGCTATTCCTCAGTTTATTTTTTGTGAGAGTTCATTGAAAATGTCCTAGACTCGGCACAGTGGATCATGCCTATAATCCCAGCTCTTTAGGAAGCTGAGGTGGGAGGATCATATGAGGCCAGGAGTTTTAGACCAGCCTGAACAACATAGCAAGACCCTGTCTCTACAGAAATAAAGAAGGAGGCAAATGTTCGGATTGCTTGAGTCTAAGAGTTCAAGGCTGCAGTGAGCTGTGATCTTGCAGTTGCACTCCAGCCTGGGTGACAGAGTGAGACTTTATCTCTCAAAATGTATATCCAATAAAAAAGAAAGAAAATGTCCTAGACATAATTGGGTCTAGGATTGTTAGGGCTTAGAGAGCAAAGCTCATACCAAGTAGCCTTGTCCCAGGGTAGGAGAGGGAGTAGACTTATTAAAGACTTCTCAGTGTCTTAACAAATATCTCAAAGGGCTGCTGTGCAGAGATGATTATATTTGATGTGTGAAGTCTTGAGTAACTTTCCCTTTTGGCTTCTGAGAGAGAGAGAGTCTGTGAAGGAAGGGCTTTTAAGAAGAAGAGACTTTCTTGCTCTTCCATGTGTTGAAGTTAGCCTTAGAAGCTTAGCAGATGGCTTTAAATATGTTTTAATTTGAGCTTTGAAGGTCTAAAACTAGGCTCTCATTATCAATCTTTGTTATTTTTCAAAGCCTAAAAGTGGCCTGTTGATCATGAATAAGAGAAAGGTGTTGGGTTGGATATGGTCATGGTGTTCTGACTGTAAAGTCCATCATCAAAAAAAAGTTACAACTTTAGTAGTCATTGGAAACATCCTGGGCCAGAACCTTAGATTTAAAATGAGGATTAGGTTTAAAATAATCTTGAGTGAGGGTAGTAATTGGCATTTGATATATTTTTTTCCCAAAGTCATTACCAAAAAAAATTATATTTTGTTTTGTTTCTTTTTAAAGGAAAAATTGACTAAACCCAACAACTGCTACTACCAAAAACCCTTTAGCCTCTAGCAATCCCTTTTGTCTTTAGCACTTATCATGCTCCACCTTGTATTACTCTTAAATTTTGTGTACATCTTTTTTGTAATGAGACTCTAAATGCCCCAAAAAGGAAATTTACATATCTTCATATATACCATAGACATTAACAAAATGATTGGGACATAATAGCATTTAATACCAGTGTTGATTAAAGCTCTTTTTTTTTTTTATTGGCTGAAAAACCTATGGGCCAAGAATTGTGTCAGTACAGGAATCAGTATTGAGCAAGTCAGTCTCTGTCTCTGCTAACCCAGGAACTTACAGGCTGATGAGGAAGCGTCACCATCATTGAAGCAGTACACCTGATATTTCACTTGACTTTTTTCTTTAAAAAATGAAACTCATTTTTAATTGGTCATTTCATGTTAAATCTCAGATTGTTCAGAGAAACAAGAATAAAGTAGCTAAATTATTGATTTGAAAATGTTGCCTGGGCAACATAGCGAGACCCTGTTTGTACAAAAAATAAGCTGAGCATAGTGGCATGCACCTATACTCCCAGCTACTTGGGAGGCTTAGCAGGAAGGATTGCTTGAGCCTAGGAGTTAGTTTGAGGTTATAGTGAGCTAGGATTGCACCACTGCACTCCATCCTGGGCAACAGTGAGACCCTGTCTCAAAAAATAAAAATAAAAATAAAAAATGAGGGAAAAAAATGAAATACTAAAAGGTGTATTTTGTTTCATTTCTGTGCAGAGGATCTTATAAGATCAAGTATCTAGGTCCCCTATACAGTGCCTTTCTCTGGCCATGTCACTCTTATTCTAAACCTAATTTGACATATTTCTCTATTTGTGATTTTAAAGGGGCTAATTTGTAGAGAAAAATAGAGTAAGAGAGACATTTTCTAGCAAAACCTAAAATATTGAAGAGAATCAGGCGGCCTAGAAGACCCTAAATCCGTAAAACATCTTTGGATCTTATTTTTGCCAAATCTGTCACTAGAGCACTAATAGATATCCTAAATTAAATACTATTTCTCACTTCCTCTCCTTTTCTTAGCTATTACTTTGGCAGAGAACCTGTTCAGAGGAAACTATCCCAATAGCAGATGGCAGGAAATAGCAGGAGGCAGACTGAATAATCAGCCTCTAAAAGGCACTAGTATTCATCTGTACCGTTGACTCTCAATTATGGCATGGAATCCTTTAGCACTAGGTTTTTGTCTCTCCTCTTGCTTTTTAAGAAAAGAGTTTAATTTTCGTGGGGCCCAGTGATTGGCCTGCTTCCTGAATGATTAAGGAAAACATGGGGATTTCAGGTAACATGATACAGTATAGTATATGAAGGTCCATCCTAATCAAAGTAGATAAATAAAAAGAGGGACTACAGAGCCCTTTCCACCCCCATCTTACAGCGCAATCTCCACTCAGTCTTTTGTCATGAACTCCAGGAACTAGGAGTAGCAGCTTCCATCCCAGGTGTTAGCAATGTGTGTGGACTAAGGCAAAAGCAGCATTTGGAATTCCTTTCCAAGCACCATTCCATTGTAGGTATACTATTACTATATATAACTCATACTGGGCTGCTTCAGACTTTTAAGACCCTGTGGGGAGCTATAGAAAGTAAGGGATAAACTGACGAGCTACAATGGAACTGTGAAGAAGGCAGTGTGGGAATGTGGATCTTGGAGGACATGAATGTTAAATTTTACTCAACTTTTATTTCTTTTCCTCTGTTTTCCTTTGACTCAGTGAAGAATGTCCTAGTCTCTCCTAAGAGCCACAGGAAGTATCACTGTTACTCAAAGCTGATTCTCCTCTACAGAGTTGCTGTGCTATCCTGTTTTTTATTTTCTTCGTTTGTTTTAAACTTCCAACGTTTCAGCTTAAGCTTCACACGTCTTCTAATGAAATATCTGTTTATGTAATGCCATGATTAGTATTTTCCCCAAATCATTTTTCATAAATCTCTTAAAATAAGATGTTGAAGTAAGGGGTATAAGGAATACAATTTTTGTAAATCTTTTTTTGTTATTTATTAGCTTGCCTTCTCTTTACTATTTCAGACTTTGTGGTTAATGAGTTTCATTCTCAAGTTTTTATCAACTGTTGACTTTTATGAATTTCTGTCACATTGCACTCTACATATCTAAGAGAAGGACCTATCGATGGAAGATGTGTTTTAACATGTAACAGTTAACAACAGTTTTCTCTCCTCTTCTGCTTATTTAGATTTCGACACAGCCCCAACTGCTGGTACCTGAGAAACTGGACTATCCACAGCTGGATTAGGCAGTGTCTAAAATATGATGCACAAGACAAAGCCTTATATACCCTTGTAAATAAGGTGAGTGGTTCCGTGGATCTGCAACCTGTTTTTCTGAGTTTAGATGATATGATGTTTGTACCCACTGTAGTACAGCAAAGAATAACACCAGAAATAACTTTTAAAAATTATTTGACCTCAAATATTCTTCTTATTAACAGAATGAAGCTGGGTATAAGTTAATAATGAAGCTGGGTGTAAGTTAATAAATTTTTTTAAAAAATCCTGAGCTGCTGCTTTTCCAAACATAGTGACTCAGAAAAGGACAGGTATAAGCAAAAAGTAGTCTAATCAGAAGAACTCGGCAGCGGTGGTCATTTCATTCTTGATTGCTAAGCCTTAGATTTCTTGCCTGTTTCCCTCTGGTGAAGTGTAGGGAAAAAACATGACCATGTTTGCTCCTGTGTCTTCTGAGTTCCCTGACTCCTCCCATCAAGCCTGAGACCCTCTAGGATTAGGATCTTTCTGACTGTTACACCACCCAAGAGTTGAGTCTTACTTACCTTCCACAGTATGCAGTAAATACAAAATAAACAGAAGTTTAGAATGTTATTATTGTGAGTCTGAAGCTAAACACTAGTTTGAACCATAAAGATATTTTAACAGTCTTTTAATGAAAATGTATTATGTCTGTAATGTCACTGGACCCTGAAAGCACCAAAAAGGAATACTGATTTTGAGTCCCCTTCTGTGCAAAATGTTTTATTTCCATGACTTGGGCCCAATTCAACTTAATATATGGTATATACAGTTTATTTATGAGACATTTGATTGGTTATTGATAGTGGATACAAAAATGAGCAATATTCTGTTCTTGCCCTCAGGAAGCTTATAATTTAATAAGGCAGATAAGCTGGGTTACTTATAAGTCTAATATTAGGCAAATGTAAGTGACACACAAGAATATTTGTAAAGGCCAGGCACTGTGGCTCATGCCTGTAATCCCAGCACTTTGGGACACCAAGACAGGAGAATCACATGAGCCCAGGAGTTCGAGACCTATAGTCCCAGCTACTCTAGAGGCTCAAGTAGGGGGATCACTTGAGCCTAGGAGATGGAGACTGCATTGAGCTGTGATGACGCCACTGCACTACAGCCTGGGCAACAGAATGAGACCTTGTCTCAAAAAAAAAAAAAAAAAAGAAAAGAAAAGAAAAACAGTAAAAACAACTTGGAGAATTAAGATGAGGGAATCCGATTGGAAGGACATAATTAAAAGAGACTTGAGGTACCATTTAAGATGGTCACCAAAAGACGTATGCTTGCACATGGAGATGGGCTGGCAGAAACAATATTACCAGAGATATATCTGGGTGAAAACAAAGATTCAGTCTGAACAGTAATACATTGCCTTTTTCCTGGGGTATAAGGTATGTTAAGGGAGGAACCAGGTAAGGAAGGGAGTAAGAGATTGAGCTAGGTCCCTAGGTAAGTCCAATCAAGATGATAGCCTTGAATCTCAAGAAGAGGAAATGGAAGACCCAGAGGAAGGAATGGATTAAATCTTGTTTTCTTCAGTTCAGAGTATAATGCCACACATTACAAAGATTCCTATGATAACAAAACTAAGAGGGTCTAGAATTTTTGCTGCTTCTCGAGTCTTTTAGTGGAAAGGACATCAAACTAGAAATCAGAAGGTCCAGTCTGTAGCCCCACAGGCTCCACTGGTTGCTGGTAACTTTAGGCAAATAACTGTATTCTTCTCGCTCTTAGTTTTTTCAACTCTAAGTCAAGTGGGTTGTAGTAAATCAGTGATTTCCAACTCTGGCTGCCCATTAGGGTCACCCAAGAAGCTTTGTAAAAATTGTAGATGTTTGCCTCTACTCCTGAAATTCTAGTTTAATTGATCTGTCTGGGTCCCAGGCATTGGAATTTAATTTTTTTTTTTAAAGCTTAAATGTTTCTGTCAGTTTCGGGTTCACAGTGTAGGAGAGAAAACATAATTTATTTTCTTTTGCTTTTAGGTTCTTAGTTGAGATACTGTGCTGAAAACAAAAGTCAGATTAACAAAAGAAAAACAGCAGAAGTTTATTAACACATGCTGTACTCATCATACAGGAAAGGCCTCAGTTCAAAAGTGTTTCTATCTCAAGGCAGTGGCTTAGGGCTTTGCTGAAATAGTATTTCAACCAAGGGCCATAAATCCTATACAGTGACAATACAAAGGAAGGAAAAGTTACAGTCTTCAAAAGGTGGGAAAATGTGGGAAGATAGTAAAATCTGTTCTCAGATTCCTCTGGTGCCTGCTGGTGCCTTCTCTGGGCTTAGAAGCAAGTGCTGTTCTACGAAGGAAGGATTTGTGTGCTGCCATCAGGCAATTGGAGGCTGTGGCAGCGTGTTCCCCTGTGTTTTCAGTGTCTTTCACTTAACATCCTCAATGATTTTGGGGAGAAATATTTTTGTTTCCTTCAACAGCAAAACTGAGTGAAAAGTACATAGATGTTCTATGTACTCCCTGCCCCAACACATGCATAGCCTTCCTCATAATCAACATCCTGCCCCAGTGTGGTACATTTATTACAATTGATGAACTTATACTGACAAACTCTTGTGACCCAAAAGCCCTAGTTTACATTAGGGTTCACTCTTAATGTTGTACATCCTATGGGTTTGGACAAATGTATAATGACATGTATCCACCATTGTAGTATCATCCCTTATCCCTGTCTGTTCATCCCTCATTGGGTTTGTTTATTTGTGTTTGTTTGTTTGTTTGTTTTTTAAAGCTCTCAGTTGATTCTCATTTACAGCCTGGGTTGAGAATCATTGACCAGTTGATTTCTAAAATCCCTTTCAGGTTTAATGATTTGTCATCCTAAAATATTTTGCTTTTTACCCTGCCCTAGGGATTAATACTGATTTGGATGACTGCTCTGAGAAATATAGACACTGGCCATGAGCTACAACCTTTAAAAGAATGATCTTTTAGACATGTTTCCATTTCAGCACACCTGACGCTCCTATATATAACTCCTGGAAACAATGAGTCAACTCAGTGGTGATTCACAGTTGGGGGTTAGGACTGTATCAGAATCTCTCAAGGGGATAAGGATATAGTTTGGAAAATTCCTCAGGTGTTTCTAGTGGTTGCAAGAAGGAAGAGTGGAGCCCTGTGGGGAATGGTGGTTAACATTACCAAAGAATTTGAAACAGATAAAAATGCCGCCACAATCTGGATCACTGGTATGATCATACATGAGTATGCATGAAAATCACAAGAAGCTCACTAAAAATTCAGGTTTTTATGCTCAGTTCCCAGAGATTCTGGTTCTATAGGTCTGAGATGTAGGAATCTGTATTGTTAAAAACACTCCGAGAAAGTCGACATTCTGCAGGTGCTAAAGGGTCCACAATTTAAGAAATCTGAATTCTCAAGTATTCAGTTGTATGACACAACATTCTAGAAATTTAGTAGCAAATATTTGTTGGCATATTTCTTGGGACCTGAAAAGCCAGGCTAAGAACCAGAAGATGCTGTGTAATGTCTGCTTTCTCGTGAGAGTTTTTGCATTGTTATTCTTACTTTATAAAAAGAGTCACTGAACCAGAGTCACTGAACCAGTTAGGGGGGTTGTGTGGGTTTCTTTTTTTTTTTTTAAGCTATGATGAGGTGTTAGAATTGAAGCCTTAGTTTTTACATATCAGTTGTCTTATATCAGACACCCACTCACAACTTTCTCACACTGACCAACAGTTCCGGTTACCAGACCTCATGAGTCACAGCTTCTGTTTCACTGTCACAGATGCTGTAAAATGATAGTCAAATATTTTAAAGCTAATAGTGGCAAGTTTTATTCTAAATAATACGTACATAGGCATATGTTACAGACTAAATTAGATAATTTTCTCTTTTTTTCCTGTTATGTTCATTTCATTATAGGTCCAATATGGAATTTTTCCAGATAACTTTACATTCAATTTACTGATGGATTCTTTCATAAAGAAAGAAAATTACAAAGGTAAGAAACTAAGCCCAGATTCAGTGTTTATAGGGCTTCCAGCTCCCAAAGGGAGGTGTACAAATGTAGGAACTTCCCCTTTTTTATTTCTTAATAACATCTCTTCATCACTCTTTTAGTCAGAAAAGTTTAGATGATTATCATTTATGCAAAATTTTTAAAAACATTATTTTTATTTTTGTTAGGATAAAAAATATCAAAGTACATAAATGATTATAGAGGAAAAGTAAGTTAATTATATTGTCCAGTCTAATTTCACTTCCCAAACTGACTGAAATGCAGAATATAGAGGATAAAGTAAATTTATTTTTCAAGTATAATTTTGGATTCAGTAATGAACAGTTGGCAGAAATGAGATTTTTTTTTTCAACTGAATTTTTAGCCTATGCTCTTTTAAAATATTACTGGCTTGTTTATGTAAAAGAAAATTCCTTCCAGGTTCTTATTTTTCTACTGACTTATTAGATGACTACCTGGTCTACCTGTCTATCTCAGTTTCCCCATTTGCAAAAAGAACAGACATTCATGCCTATGGCCTCATTCAGAACCATGACAACATGTGCAACCAGCTTGCTAGGAACAACTGCAAATCAGTGCTATTTTATAGTTATGAATATATGTAAAAATTGGTTAAAAAAAACTCGGTAAGTGAAAAACATTTGTTGTGCTTGTGATATGAACAGGCACTATATGTTAAGCCATTGTTTAATATTCTCTACTTTACCACCAAATAACTACAGAAAGAAATTGTTTAACTTGATTTTCTTGGCCTCCATCTATGTTGTAGAATATCGAGGGAAAATAAAAATTGCTTAAAGACCACTCCCCAGGCTTTAATGACCAGCATTAATGGGCAAACAAATATCTTATGTTATATGTTATACTCAGAGGCTTATAATTTATGAATGAGCATTTCCCATTCCCTTCCAACAAGTATTTTAAACTGAGCCTTATTGTCCTTTTTATAGTCATTATTTTGCTTTCTTTGAAATAATACCTGAGATTTAGGGTTTCCTTTAGCATTTTGTCCTCTTCTACCTTAACAGTGAGAAGGTACCAGAGCAGAGAATAGGGCAGTCAGACCACAGCCTCTCTGCTTCTCAGGGTGACCTTGAGAATACATGTGTCTCCTTTATGCCTTAGCTCTTCTAGCTGATAGACATGATGCCTTAAACTTGCATCACAGTTTGAGCCATTTTCATATGTATTATCTTGTTGAACTGTCCAAAAATTCTTTTGAAGTAGATGAAGCAAATAGTATTTTATTATTATGAAGATGATACTGGGAGCCAAGAGAAATTAGTGGTTTATTTAATGTCCTTCAGGACATTGGTGCAGTAGCTCCTGATTTAGTTCATTCTGGTATGTAAAATAGAAGCTAAAGGCTTAGGAAAAGCCTAGTTTGTGGAAGAACTAGGGCCAGAGCCCGCATATTTTACTTCTTAATTCTGTGTTGCTGTTGTTGTTGTTGTTGTTTACCATGCCCCACTTTTTAAGAGTGTTTATAGTTAAAAGAGATTTGGTAATATTACCTACAACTAATTTCCTCTGATTTTTACTTTCATCTTCTTGCTAGATGCTTTATCTGTGGTTTTTGAGGTCATGATGCAAGAAGCCTTTGAAGTACCTTCCACCCAACTTCTCTCCCTCTATGTTTTATTTCATTGCCTGGCAGAGAAGACAGACTTCAGTGTAAGTGATCTTCCCTAAAGCAATATTAAGAACTTTAGAAAAGGCAAGCAGGGGCCGGGCGCGGTGGCTCAAGCCTGTGATCTCAGCACTTTGGGAGGCCGAGACGGGCGGATCACGAGGTCAGGAGATCGAGACCATCCTGGCTTCCACAGTGAAACCCCGTCTGTACTAAAAAATGCAAAAAAACTAGCCGGGCGACATGGCGGGTGCCTGTAGTCCCAGCTACTCGGGAGGCTGAGGCAGGAGAATGGCGTAAACCCCGGGAGGCGGAGCTTGCAGTGAGCCAAGATCGCACCACTGCACTCCAGCCTGGGCGACAGAGCAAGACTGCGTCTCAAAAAAAAAAAAAAGAAAAGAAAAGAAAAGGCAAGCAGGGGCTTGCTCTCAAAAGCTAGAAAAAGGTGTCTACTGCTCTGTGGCCAGGCACAACCAGGAATGTGTGTTTATTCTGTACATTGTGGTTGCTGGTTTCTAATGAGTGGAATTGGAGGTTGTTCCACTTGAGTCAAAAGTGATTGCATATTTTGAAACCTGAACTAGGCTGAGTGCACCTCAGATTCAGAAATGGGTCGTTGGAAAGTGCACCTCAGACATTCAGAAATGGGTCGTTGGAAATCATTGAGAGCTGGACATGGCATGTCAAAGAGGCAGTGAGACAGCTAACTTTGACCATTACCTGGGACATTAAATACTGATTATTTCATTTGTATCAGTATTTTCCTAAGGTTTCTCTAGGGCAGTTCCGTTTTGGAAAGTCTACAATATCAAGTTTTGGTTTCAGGTCTTAGGTTCGCATATTTAATCATTGCTTATTGTTGTCCTAAGAAAAACAATAGCAATAACCGATATTTTAAGTAGCACTTGCTTTACACCAGGCTATGTTTTTGTTTTAAATGTATTAATGCATTTAATTCTCACAACAACCCTAGGCAGATAAGGAGACTGGGGCCCAGAGATGTTACAGAGTAACCCCCCAGCTAGTAGGTAACAAAGCCACCTGGTAAAGCCAGTCAGTCTGCCTCTGCCATCTGCCCTTAACCTCAATTGTGAACATCAAAAAATCCCAGTTTGGGTAGGAACTGAAGAGGTCATTTAGTCCAGCCCACATTCTAAAAAGTAGATGGCATGTTATGCCTTTCTGAGTGCCATAATATTATGATATACCCCACATTCATTATTAATTCATTAAATATACTATATTGAACACATACAAATTCCGTACATTGGCAAGTACTAGTTATATAATGGTGAGCAAATATTTCCCGCTTACAATCTAGGAAGAACACAGACGTTTAAACAAAATAATCACACAGGTATAAAACTATGACTGTCATGAACACTACAAAGGAGAAATCTATGAAAAGAATATATTATAGGGAGTTTTCTCTGTATTTTAAACTTAAATTGGTTAGGTACGGCTTCTTTAAGGAAGTATTTATTAGGTTACTATTGAAGGATGACTGGTAATTAACTGGCTAAGGAGGGGAAGAACAGTCCAAAAAGAGGAAATAACATGTGCTAATGCCCTGTGGCGGAAAACTTAGTGAAAAGAAATGGGCTGGAAGAAGATAGTCAATGTAGTTACGACAGAAAATGGTAGGGAGGACGTGGAGTGAGATAGGGTTGGAAAATGTAGGCCAAACTAAGCCATTCTGTGTTCATTCTAAAAATAGTGAGAAGCCCTTGAAAAGTTAGAAGCAGAGGCCATATAATAATCAAATCTGTGTTTTGATAAGGTCCTTCTGGCTGTACTGTGAATAAGCTATCAGAGCAGGGCAAGGATGGCTGTGGTCAGACGATTTGAGAGACTGCCTTGAATCTGAGCAAGGGATAATGGTAGCATAGAGACCAGGATATGATACAGTTAGAGGGCATATTTGAGAGGTAGATAACAAGATGAGGCAGGGAAGCAGGGGTCACATATTCTCTCCTCAGTTTCTGACTCATAGGTCTGGATGGAAGGGGTTCCATGTGTTGTTTGCAAGAGGGAACTTTGGGAAAAGACTGGATATTATGAGAAAAGTTGTTAATGTGGCTCTGAACGTGTTGCATTTTGAAATTCATTTGAGACAGTCACGAGATTTCACCAAGGAACTGGAGGCTTAATGGAAAGATCTGGACTGGAGATACAATTTTGGAGACTTATACATCCATGTGTAAATGGTTGCAAAAAATGACTTATACATCCCTGTGTAAATGTTTCCAATGTGAGCCAGAAAGTAAAAAGAAGGGAAATCAGGAATGTGTTGGACCACAGAGTCCACAGGAAGAGATGGTCTACCATGTAGAATGCTTCCAAAGGGGTAGGATAAGATGAGGAATAAAAAAAAAGTTCACTAACTGCATTAGTGGCATGGGAGGCACTAAATTGTAACCTGTGTTTCCATATGAGTAATGGAGCAGGATATCAAATTGGAATAGATTGTAGAATGATTAGAAGTATAGACAACTCTTTTAAGATGCCTAGCTATGAAATGGAGAGTAAAGCGGGGAAGTTGGGAGAATAAGGATTTACTTTGTATTAATGGAAGAGGGAAAGCATAAAATGGAAAAACTTTGAGGGCGTTGATGAAACAACACCTGAATTAATCCATTATAGTATCTACAATAGAAATTAAAGGCTTGGGCTGGGAGCAGTGGCTCATGCCTGTAATCTCAGTACTTTGAGAGGCCAAGGCAAGAGGATTGCTTAAGGCCAGGAGTTTGAGACCAGGCTAGGCAACATAGCAAGACCTCATCTCTACAAAAGTTGAAAATTAAAAAAATATTAACCAGACATAGTGGCACATGCTTATAGTCCTAGCTACTCAGGAGGCTGAGTTGGGAGGATCCCTTGATCCCCAGGTTACAGTGAGCTGTGATCACACCACCTTGTTCCAGCCTGGGCAATAGGGCAAGACCCTGTCTCCAAAGAGAAAAAAAGAAAAGAAACTAAAGGCTTGGAAGAGATCTATTATTTTATGTTGACACATGAATAGCTCCATGTAAGCAGCAGTAGTTGCAGGAGTCCCAGACAATGATCAGAGAATTTCTAAGACAGTCATTTGTTTTCATTCATCTTTTTTGAAGTCCTTTAGAAGTATCACCATCCCAGTCACTGTCACCACCCTTTCTTGACTCCTAACACATAAAAGGTATCTAGTGCTTAGATATTTTAGTGTTCGTTTGGCTTTAATAAACCCTGCTACAGCCTGATACTATAGCTCATGTTTTTCCCTACAGGGGGGAAAAAATGTTTTTAAGGTTCCTTATTTATTGGCCGGCCCCACTTTTCATGCAGTTTTAAGTGGGGAAAATCAAACTTCTTAGAGTGGTTTCCTTTTGAAAGTAAAATGACCTGGTTTTTAATTACCAGCTCTTTTGTTTACCTGTGCTGCCGAAGTGCTTGGGAGGGTTGTTTTTCTCCCGAGGACTTTGCTTTTCTCAAAGATAGGGGAGCAGCCTCAAGAAATGACACTTGTATTGCACAAAGGCTACTCACAGTAAAGAGGTTTGGGTGCCTGTGAACATCTGGGGTGCCTCACGTGCACGTGGCTGTAACTGCAGCCTGCAGACATTATTCATTCTCTGCTTCCTCCCTAATCTCTGGGTGCAGAGACCAGTGCAGGGCAACCTGAGCTTAGTGTTCTATGTTTTGAAGCCACGGTTAGGGCTCTAACTCTGTCCAGTGTGTACTCATGTGGCACCAAGAAGATCACAAATCCCACTGGGGAGTTGCCAGGGCTCTCCCCTGACCGTATTACCAGCAAGTCCTCCAGTCATCATTCCTACTAGTCTGCAGCAGGTTTAGCAATGCTTGTGGTTTTGCCCTTTGTTTCCCCCGTGTCTCTAAAGGCTTCACTTTTATTGAAGCGTAATTTTGCACCCTGGGTTGAAAGAAATGATCACTGTTTCTGATTGCCTCATTTGTTTTTGAGAGGCACAAATCTATCTAAAAGCA
Organism: Colobus angolensis palliatus; assembly: GCF_000951035.1. Lineage (NCBI taxonomy): Eukaryota > Metazoa > Chordata > Mammalia > Primates > Cercopithecidae > Colobus > Colobus angolensis. Next base: position 7,819,769 of record NW_012118376.1, read on the forward strand.
ATTTAATAGTGGTATTTATCCTAACACTCTGAAGAAGTCTTATCTTTGCTAAATTGTTTAAAATTCAAAAGCTTGCTCCATCAGGCCACAGCAATGTGAGTGATTGTGGGGCTGATAATGCGTTGAATCTTTATTGATTGTCTCAAGTGAGTGTTGGTGTAAAGTGTACTCTTTATTTTTGTTTTGTTTTCCTTTTCTAATTGTAAAAGAAACACTTATTTGTTGCCAAATTTTTGGAAAATAATAAGAAATACAGAGAATAAAACCAAAATTGCTCATAATTTCACTGCCCAAAAATTTATTAACATATAGGGTATTTCTTTCCTATATTTTTCTTTGACATAAGTACCTTTTATTCACAAAATTAGGATTATAATGTATATATAGCTTTGTTCTTCTTCTTTGTTTACTTAATGCTATAACATGTTCTTTTCCTTGTGTCATTAAAAGTCACATTTTTGTATAAAGTACTCATTGCTTAGATGGATCATGATCCGGTATATTCTGTTGCAGTGGGAAGAGGAGAGGAACTTTGGTGCATCCCTATTGCTTCCAGGCCTAAAACAAAAGAACTCAGTGGGTTTCAGTTCCCAGTTGTATGGCTGTGCACTTCTTGGTAAGCTAAATGATCCTTACAAGTATCATTCTTCATGGTCAGAATTGTTGCATTCTTCCAGTTCATGATAAAATTGTAATTTGATTTAAATTTACCAGTGAAATCCAATTAGCCTTCATTTTCAGACATAAAAATAGACCTTGATGGCCTTACATAAGAGAGTAAAGAGGGTTCTTAAAACCTGCCATCACTGGCAAAGCAAGAACTAGTTCTGGTGGACATAGGTAATAATATTCAGTGGTCATCAATCTGAGTTCAAAAAGAAAGAAAGGGATGTTCTGGCCCTGTTTAGGGAGACTAGCTAGTAGAATCTTTTCCAGTATTAACAAAGATCTTTCTGTCTCTTTAGATCTAAAGTCCAGAAGGTAAGAAATTAAGAGTTAGAGTTGAACTTGTATCTTTGGCATTGTTTTCAGGTAAGGGAAGGGCACAAGTAGTAGCACTTCAGGAAAAGTGGGTTCATGGGTACCATGTGATTGCACCAGGAGGTACGATGGTGGCTTTCCTCTTGTGCCCTGATTGCATTGAAAATCAGACAGGTTAAGAGGACAACGCCTTCTGAAGAATGGCCTCAGAACCTGGGTTGTGTGGAATCTGGGCAAATAAGGTTCAACCTAAATGTACATAAAATGTTGTCCTGATTTACAGAGTTTTATTAAATGCATGATATTTCATTATTCTCCAATTATCTCTGAAGTAGTTAGGCATCTCTCAATTGTACATTGCTTCTGCTTACCTTTGTTTTTGAAAATCACAAAGTTATAGCAGTTTGACTGCTTTTGAAGTTGATCTTTGCCAACAGAATGTAGTGTTATTCTTGATGCTGATTCTGATATAATAACTCAGAGGAACTTCAGAGTTTATTGACTGTCTATCAGACTCACAAAGGAGTTGACCACTCTTTTTAAAAATCATTTTTTCCTTATTTGCCACCTACTTTTGATGTTGATTTACATGTATTTTCCTTTGCTTTCAGATTAGCATTCAGGACTGTCACACAGCCTGAATTGGTCAGAAGTGACAGGGCAAAGAAAATGTACTTTGTTGTGGTTTGTGAGCAGAGGCCCTGGTTCTTTGTGATGGCAGCCATCAGATCAGAAGCTCTTTGCTCTCATTGTGTCGTTTGCCATGCAGCCTCACTCAACCCTGATGGAAGCAGCTGCCCCGAATGTAACTGCAGCCCAGCCCCAAGCACCTTAAAGGTCTAAAATTAGCTGTCTCCTGATAAGCTTTGTCTGTTTGTGTCCTACTCTGGCTTTCCCAAATCCTCCTTCCCAGGAAAGATAAAAGAAGGTAGATTTAAGACTGGACAGCTCAAGGTGACTTTGGTCATTAGTGCAGAGAGGTTCTGCGCCACAGGAATACAGACAGCCATCTCCCTACCAGAAGATCCTGCTGTCTAGTGTCCACATCTTGAACTCCAGGTGTGATGGCTTGAGGTACCCAGAGAAACATTCCCGTCCAGAGATCCTAAAAGATGATGAGCATGAACTCTGTGATTTTAAAACCATGAAACTCAAAGGAAAGAAGGGAAAGATGAGGGTTTTTTTCATAAGGATTGGATGTGTTGAAGGATTCCAAAAAATGGCAAACATTTCCTAGCAGGGAAGGTGCTCGGATGTTGACAAAATTTTCACAGTAGGAAAGTTGTGAGATTTCTTTTTCTGGGGAAGATTTTGTTCTTGAAACAAAAATTGTGTCTCGGTTGACTTGTTTTTTAAGGGTATCCTTACCTAGAGCCATATATGTCAGCTTCTCAGTTGTCCTCAGCCCAGTGATTTATATATACATCCTCATGAAAATCTCCACCAGCCCAAATGAGAAAGAAGAAAAACAAGTTCACGTAATTTTGCATTACAAAATGGATACAGTGAATTTTACCACATTCTTCATTATCCATCTGAAGTGTCACTGGATGAGATGAGTCTCTTGGTACAGATTTGAAATGATCCTTCTCTGTTTCTAGAGCTGCCAGGTGCACATTCACTTTGGCCTTCAGGTCTTCAGTCTTAGAAATGGGAAGACATAGCTGAGCATTCTTTATTGTTCTTTTTGGCCACAGGGAAGGTGGAGTTGCAGCAAGGGCTACGGGCTGTGTACCACAACATGCCTCTGATATGGAAACCAGGCTACCTTGACAGAGCCCTGCAAGTGATGGAGAAAGTGGCTGCCTCCCCAGAAGACATAAAGCTGTGTAGAGAAGCGGTATGTTCCTTAGTTCTAAGGCAGTAAGATTTAGCCATCTGTTTCCCATAACCTGAGCTTTAAATTTGTTTTCATGGTCTTTCCCCTACCCCTACTTTCTGTATTTCTATAGAATAGGTACTTATCCAGTTGGAAAAATGCAAAACGACAAACATTTTCAATGCTCCTGACCAAAGGTACTAGAAAATTTGATTAACATTGATTTATAGTTCATTGTGTAGGAAAAAAAAAACTGTTCCACTGCCTCGTCCCTCACCTCCTTACCAAAAAAAAAAGCTCGTTGGGAACTCAAGAGAGGGTAAAATTTCATTTTAAATATGTTTGGCATTTCTGTAACCCCATGTAGTCTACATAGCATTTTTCCCCATAAAAGTCCTCAAGAAATGAATCTGGGGACCAGACATGGAACCTTCTTAAACCATTCTTTGTGAATGTGTAATGCTGATGAGATCTGACCCAGATGTTTCTTTCAAAGTTCTAAGGTGTTCACTTTACCAGAACAAGAACACTACCCTCCCACCAGTCCCAAAGCTCGTGCCTCTTGGTCACCTAGGACCCTTCACAGTATGGGGTTGCTCTATCTCCAGGAGACATGATGCGCCTTACACCCCACAGGCAGCCTTAGTGTCTGCTCCTGTCCAAACAGCTTTTACAGCCAATTGAGGCCTGAGAAGGATATTGGTTGTCTTGTTACCATGGTGTAAAGGTTACCATAGAGCCACATATTTGTTTTTTCTTGACTCTGGTTGCTAGGGCTCATCCCTTGGCTTTCATTTCAGTCCTGAGGTGGTCAGGTCTGGTGTCTGTCCTGTCACCTTACACTTATGTCTAGTGAATCATTATGCTGTTTGCCAGACATTTATAACAAAGGATATACATTTGTCACTATACTTGTTTTAACCCTGCTATAGTCAGTACTGGTGATTGAAAACACAAAATTATACATAGATACTTTGCTAGGGAAATATTCCTTGCAATCTCAGCCAGATTTGCAATCTTTGCATTCTAACAGTAGAAAATGTGTTCACATGTCAGCAAAAATGTGCTATGTGTCCAGTTTGGGTGTGATGTATTAGTGGTATTAAAAGGCCTTGGCATATTTTTAGGATTTGTGTTCTGATGTGACATGGACAGGATTAATTGGTTTCCAGGCAGGTGTTTCTGCTGGCCTTGCTGTTGTTAATATCCCATTCTGACCCCTCCATGGGTCAAGGGAGATGTACCTCAAAGTGAAAGTAGAGGGGAGAGGGGTCAAAACAAAAACCTTCTGTTTTTAAATTTACTTCCTAAGTCACAGGAATCACCTCATTCAAATGAATTTCATGTATACATCTCTGGTCTTTGCCAGCAGCTTAGGTGAATTATACCAATCCTTAATTTACAGATACCATGTGAGCTAAAATCTTTCTCTGAGGGAGACCCGTGCCTATATCCAGAGGCTTTAACATACACTTAAAATGGCCTTTGGTTGGTTGTGTTCTGTAGTTGTCTATCCCTTTGTCCCAAATCCAAACTGACTGAGGAAGAAAGACATGGAAGTAGGAAGTACTTTAGTGTCCATCAAGCATTATTCCTGGATTCCTATCTGGCTAACTAAAAGCAAACTTAGCTGCCATTGTGCTGATTCACTTATACAAATAATTCTTAGCTCGCTTATTTGGTATTTTGTTGTTGTTTTGTCTTTGAGACAGGGTCTCACTATGTAACTCAGGCTGGAGTGCAGTGGTGTGATCATGGCTCACTATAGCCTCCGCTTCCCAGGCTCAGGCAGTCTTCCTGCCTCAGCCTCCTGAGCAGCTGAGACCTACCACAGGGGTGCACCACCATGCTTGGCTTTTTTTTTTTTAATTGATGGATTTTTTTTTTTAATCTCCCTATGTTGTCCAGGCTGGTCTCAAACTCCTGGGCTCAAGCAGTCCTTCCACATCATCCTCCCAAAGTGCTGAGATTACAGGCACGAGCCACCATACCCAGCCTAGCTTGCTTATTTCTACTATTTGTTTTGTACTGTTTTCCATGCCATCTGATAGGGTGTTTATAATGTGAAAAAATATAACCATTTATATTTTCTACAATTTTATAAGAGAAATCTTTTCACAGTCTTTTAGAGCTCATTCTTGCTTTCTTTCGCCTTTTCCAGCCTCTCTTCACCATGTGCTTTTGGGCCATAAAACATGTAGTTGCTGACCCTCTTTCTGCTCCACAGCTCCATGTGCTGGATGCAGTGCTGAAGGCTCTGACTTCAGCTGATGGGGTTTCAGAGGAGCAGTCCCAAAAAGATGAAGACAACCAAGGGTGGGAAAAACTGGTGGAGCAGTTAGACATCGAGGAAACAGAACAGTCGAAGCTTCCTCAATACTTGGAACGATTTCAGGTGAATCATAGCAGACTGTGTCTCTCTTAGCAGTGTATAAAACACACTTCTCTCCTGTGGTGATGGACAAGCATTCTTTCTGCATCAATGTCACACACAAAGGGGCATTAAAAACTGACATCAAAAATTACATTTGTATTGCTTTGCACAGGAAGTGGTCTTAAACCAATGGAATTTTTATGCTCCTTTTGTACTTGAGCTAATCAGTCACAGTTTTGTTCACTAAGGTAGCATGTCATTACCCACTCATTCCTGATATGCGCCTGTTGGCTAGATAGTTGCTTGCCTCCTCAGCAATAACCTGACTCCCACCCCAGGTGGAAAGTATCTGGCCATTTCTCCATCTTGCACTAAATGTACTTGATAACCTAAAAACCCAGTTAGACACTATAATGCCACATTTGCGTATGTAGAGATAACACGCGGACATCTCTCTTTGCTCATCTTTGGCAGCTGTGTTGTTCTCTTGTGCTGCATGGAAGTTGTAAACGGTTTGCACTATTTCTTTCCAGAACAGCTACCTTTGGTAGCTTCTGACTCTGTACATCCCCAAATGCTCTGTGATCAGTGTCAGGAAAGAACCATGTTCAATGTTTGAACTCTTGGCTTCTTAGCTGCTTTGATTCTTGTCTAGTGCAAAGGGGGAAAAATGCTGCCAGAATGGGAATTCTTTGTACAGCAAAAAACTTTCCCACTTATTGTGTGTGACTTGTGTCATTTTGGTATTGATAAGATGTAAACTCTGCTAGATTATTATGTTTAAATCTTTTCAGTAATTGGACAGGACCTAATTCCCAGTGTTATAAGGGGGAGCCTGTTGTATTTTTAGCAGCAATTTCGCCCAGTACTTCTATAAAGTCATTGCTCAACTTCCCTCTTAAAATTTGAAACTGAGAAAGAAAGATTAATCGATGTTCCCAAGGTACCCAGAGAATTGGCAGTATAGCTGGGCTGAGAATGTGCATGTCTGCCCCTTCAGGCTCTTTGCTTAACCTTGTATATTTAGAAAGGCTAAAGAAAAAAATCTCCTTAGCCCCATGTATTATGATTCATTGCATTCACATTGACCAAGGTTGCCACACTATTTTTAAAAATTAAAACTTCCTTCTCTTGTTTCTTATATACTTTGCCTCAGAGAATAGAAACCTGTGCCTGCATTACGTTGTCAGCCCTCATTCCTCTACGAATGTATTTTTATGAACATTTTAAAAAGACAAGTATTTATTGACTACTAACTGCGTGTTGGGCACCAGTGCATTTCTGCTTGCAAGATCTCTGGATGCTAGAGACTACCTTTCTCATGTTAGATGACAGCAAAACTGAGAAAGAATAGCCCAGAGTGACTGACTTTAGATTTGAACAAAAGTTTGCCGACTCATAGTTGAGTCCTCTTTCTGGTGTCCCAAACTGTCTTGTTGGCCTCAAACCCCACATGAAGAACGTTATCAGAGAGAAATCGTTTTTGTTTTACATTTCCTTTTCTTCCTGTTGCCTGATTTTTGTTAGTCTGAGGTCATTTGTTTGGGAGCCATTTTTATATGATTGACTCTCACACTAGGCCTCTGGGCCCTCCTGGAGCCTAGGCACCCTGCCCACCTCCAACCCTGTTACTGGAGCAAGCCTCCTTTCCTGTGCCAATGAGTGGCATTTGTGGAACATGGGGATGTGTGGTATAAGCTACAGCTGGCCCCATAAGTGGCCCTCTCTCTCTCTAATGAAAGAGTACATCTCGAAGTACTTAAATAGATTAATGTTTTTAATACTTCTCCAGGAACACTCCACCAACCAAACCAAGCTGCCATTTCAGCTGGAGCTGTAAGCAGGCAGTACGTAAAGGCTGACCTGCAGTGGAGCACAGCAGGTGGATGCTTCTAACAGTGCAGGCACTCAGGGGAGCTATTCCTTGAACTGATTTCCGTCTGTTGAGAGGAACTCCAGGGAAGCAAATACTTGTTTCAGTTATTCTGAAGGCACAAGTATGGTTGGGCTTGCTCCAGTTATCAGATGTCTCTGCCATTTTGTTTGCATATTAGAATTCTTGTTCTTGGAGTTTGCTGCTTGGTTTGGTTTAGGTCAGGGTGGAAACATAGATTTGTTAGAGGCTGGCCATCTTTGTGGTTTAAAACAAGAAATTACACAGGGAGACACAGCATATGGAATTCCATTTACTGTTTGTGAGTGAAAGGAGAGAAATCACATGCGGTGCATCTTAGCAAAATTGCCGAGCTGAGGAAAATAACAAAAGCTAACAGCACCTGGATGAAAGGTAGCATGACAATTTCCCAACAAAAGGGTTTTTTTCTACCAGCCTGGTGACTTCATTCTGGGACACTAGAATGAGGACTAAACTACGAGTCAGCAAACTTTTGTTCAAATCTAAAGTCAGTCACTCAGGGCTAGTTTTTCCTCTTTGTATCCTTCTCTCACTTCTCTACCTTTCTCCTCATTTGTCCCCTTTGTTTCCAACAGGCCTTACATTCTAAGCTTCAGGCTCTGGGCAAAATTGAGTCAGAAAGTCTTTTAAGTCTGACCACCCAGCTTGTCAAGGAAAAACTCTCCACCTGTGAAGCAGAGGACATCGCCACCTATGAGCAGAATCTGCAGCAGTGGCATCTAGATCGTGTGCAGTTGATCCAGAGAGAACAGGAACAGAAGGAGAAAGCGAAGCAGGAGTACCAGGCTCAGAAAGTAGCGAAGGCATCTGCCTAATAGGGTCCCCCAGGACCCCAACCCTCTCACAAGAACTTCACTCAACCCCGTGCCAGGACTCAACAGTGGCCTGGACAGCAGCCTCAGCTTTCTCTACCCATCTTCTTTTCTTAAAGCAGGCTATGTGCCCTACATGGCAAGGCACCATGACTGCCCATCGAGATGCCAAGAAGGGCTGTGGAATTATGCAGGTGGCTAGTGGTCAGACTGAAGTCGCCGGCTGAATACCTTAAGGAGGGCTCTTGAGGCTCATGATGGAGTTCCTGGGTCACAGGGATTAGTTATGAGCATTCAAGTTCCTAAGACCCAGTGACGGTACTGGGAGAAACCAAGGCTGAAGAGTCAAGTCTGAAGCACAGGCTTTTCTTTTTTGTTGTTTTTGCTTTTTTGAGACAGAGTCTCACTCTGTCACCCAGGCTGGAGTGCCGTGGTGCGATCTCAGCTCACTGCAACCTCTGACTCCTGGGTTCAAGCAATTCTCCTGCCTCAGCCTCCTGAGTAGGTGGGATTACAGGTGCGCACCACCACCCCTGGCTAATTTTTGTATTTTTAGTAGAGATGGGGTTTCACCATGTTGGTCAGGCTGTCCTTAACCTACTGACCTCAAGTGATCTGCCCGCCCCGGCCTCCCAAAGTGCTGGAATGATAGGCGTGAGCCACCGCGCCCAGCCAAGCACAGGCTTTTGAATGGTCTCCCTCTCCCCAGCCCAGGCACATGAGGCCAAGGTGAGCCGTGCATCCTGAGACCTTGTGTCCCTGAGTCTCCTCTCTGAGTGCAAGCTGCACTGTGGGCTGGCTGTGGGATACTCACACATTCCCACGTTCTCCTTTCTGGCACATCTTGCCCTTCTGGACCTGCACTGGGAGAAATTCAGGACAGGAGTGAACTCAAGGCCATGAACTCGCTGGATTTCAGTTTTTAGGCACCCACTGGGACGTTTCTAGGATGTAAGAGTTTTTTGAGAAGAAAGCTAGCTCTAACATGAAGCCTTTTTGGCTTGACTTCTCCATCGTGTTGGGGTAACATTTTTTTTTTCCAATTTTTTTTTTTTTCTAAAACATCATCTGAGCTCGTTTATCAAGTAGGTGAAATGAGCCTTTTGTGTAGACACAGGCACATGTGCGCACACACAACTTGTGAACATACATTTCTGTTGAAGTTAGAAAATGAGAGATGGGTTGAGGCTTGAAGTACGTCAGAGATACGAATGTTGTAAAACTGTCAGGAGATGGAAAATTCCTTTCTGAAGTTTCTCTTCCGTGAAAGTGGTCAGGGCAGATTTTGCTTACTGTGTAGTGTTGCCCTTAAGTACAGTGGTGTAATTTTATTCAAGATTGTACTCTTCTGTCAAAAACCTCTGGAAATAAATGTTTGGGGATCACATTAGTGTATTCTTTATCTTTGGGGAAAGGAAGAAGGGAGAGAGGGACTCATTGTTACTATGATTTTGAGGAGCATACTTTCAACCCTCCCTCAGACTGTGGGATTTATAATGATAACTACCACCACTAATATTTAGTAAGGATTTAACTGTAGGCTGAAAACCCAAGCAGCCCTATGAGGGAGGTACCAGTGTCCCCGTTTTATGAAACCAAGCAGCTCCCCTGCTGCTCCTCCCTGCCTGTGGCCTCCATGTGGAACTGCAGCCAGGATCCATCACAGGGCCCTTTAGACTAGCAAAGCTGCTGAATCTTACTTAGGCAGCGGGCCGTGACCAAAAGTCAGTTCCAACATTTTGGTTTACCAACGATAGCTTTTCAGCCACTCTGTTACTACATTAAGAGGAACATTTAAGACAAACCGAAGGGCAACTTTTGCCCAGTAAATTAATGACTGTCACAACATGAAGTATCTGGTTAAGGCTTTGGCTCAACGTTTTGCCTTCATTTTTCTTCCCCCTCCAGCCCCAATGTACTTTACTTCCAGTCTTCACCAAAAGAGACCACTTCTGCCACTGTACTGTGGTCCCACGGGAATTTCCATGTTCCCTGCTCCTCAGGATTCCTTCCACACTTGTGCCCCATTTCTCAGGACTCTTGGAGTCTTTCCCCTCCAAGTATTCTGCCCTTTCCCCATGTCCTTATCTCCTGAGCTATAGGATACTCTCCCGCCTTCCTTCACAATGGGCTCTTCCCAATACAGTTGTCCTTAGTCCCTTTCCCTAATGTCATCTTCTATGTTTCTTCCATGTGGATGGAGAAACTGCTCTCAGTGCCCTGGTCTCTGGAGATGACCTCAACTGGGTCATCTCCCAGTAACAAATTACCTTCTGCAGCTGACCTGCCATAGTGACAGCCAAACCTCCAGCCTCATATCACGAATCCAAGATCTTAGATCCTGAAGTCCTCACTCTCCCAGGCTTGTCTCGTACCATGACTGCTGCTGAACCAGCTTGCCCTGTAATTTCCTGCCTGCTAACCCTTAGCCTTTACCCCATCACCCCAACTCTTGGCCTCCAGAATCTGCTTCTCTTCCACTGTGGGCCCCATGGTCAGCCATCCCCCTGATGTTCTCATTAGCATCTTGGTTTTCTCTCACTCCCTTTATCCAGGCTCACCAGCTTTCAAGCTACATCCTTGCACCCATCTGTTATGGGTAGAATTGTGTTCCCTAAGAAAGGTAAATTGTGTCCCTAATCCCCAGTCCCTTAGAATCTGAACTTAGTTGGAAATAAGTTCTTTTATTGAGGTAATCAAATTTAGAATGAGATCATCAGGGTCAGCCTGATCCAATTTGGTGTTTTTTTAAAAGGGGAAATTTGCACACACAGACTCACAGAGGGAAGATGAGCATGTGACTGTACAGGCCCAGGAACACCAAGACTTGCCAGCAAACACCCGAAGTTAGAAGGGGTAAGGACAGTTCTCCCCTAGAGCTGTCAGAGAAAGCCTGGCCCTGCAGACACCTTGATTTCTGAGTTCTAGCCTTCAGAACTGTTATTTTAAGTCACACCATTTTTGGTACTTTGTTACTGCAGCCCTAGGAAACTGGCAACACCACCATTAATTTTCTTTTTGGTTCTGACTTACTAAGTGTAGATATATAAAGTCATAGTATTAGGCTGATTAGATTCTTCTACAAAATTATGGCTGTTCTCTTCAACTCAATAGTCCTTCCTTTAATTGACTCTCATATTTGCTTCCATAGCTTTTCTATTCTGTGTTAGCTCGAAGCTCTGCCCTCAGAACTACAAGCAGATGTTCTCTCCATCACCCTTCCTACTTTCAAATACAGGTATCCCCTCCCTCCTTTCCAAGGTTAGACTCTTCATTTGTGACCTTGACCCGTACCTGCCCACCTGTTCTTCACATTCAAGCATTTCCTTTCCATTTTATAGCATCTCTGTTGATTTCTTCTAAGTCTACAGTCTTATTCAAGACCTTATTCAACGCTTTTTAACAGGAAAAAAGCCTTTACCCTGCCATCAGTCAAGCTGTTATGCTATGTCTCCTTATGTCTCCAAACTTCTTGAAAGGGTATCTACACTTACTGGCTCATTGCTCATTCATTAGATGCTGAGAATTTGGCTTACAGCTTTACCACTCTGCTGCACAGCATGGTCATCAACTACAGTGATCTTTTTTTTTTTTCTTTTAAACGCTCCGCTCCATTGGGTACCACTGACCACCCCTTATAAGCTTGCTGTCTGCAGCAGATGTACTGTCTGTTCCAGCACTGCTTTCAGAAGCTCTCAAGTGTTCAGCATATACTATGTGCAAGGCACTATACAAGTGCTATGGAGTTTGCAAGGATGAATAAACTATAGATTTTACCCTCAAATAACTTAGATTCTAGTGAGGCTGGCACATCCACACCCGTCAACACACAGCTGAAAGGTGTCATTAGGCAAACAGTTAATATATGTGGGAGTTCACAGGAAGATCACTTTAAGCCCGGTGATGGGAAGAGCTCTAATGAAGGGAATTAATTGCCTGCTTTGTGCATTAATTAGTCACATACGAGTGCCTCAAGCTGCCCTGGGGTCCTCTTTCCACAGAGGCTTGTGTGGTGTGTTCATGAGAAAATATTTTAAATTAAGCTAAAATGAACAATTCAGATTAAACTTGTTTTGACTCACATCCCATACTTACCTTGGCCATAAAAAGGAAGAAAAAGCAAGGCGGTGGAAAGAGAAGAAAGAAAAAGGATGGACTATCCTCCCCTTGGTGCTGTGTTGCCTTGGCACCCAGCCTTGCATCCAACCGTCTTGTTGGCTGTGGAATCAGGTAGGTGTGTGAGAAGATTGGTTTAGATTCTACAAGAAGTAGTCAGAGGCCTTGAAAATAAGTTGATTATACCAGACACAGTGGCTCACACCTGTAATCCCAGTACTTTAGGAGGCCGGGCCAAAGGATCACTTGAGGTCAGGAGTTCAAGACCAGCCTGGCTAACATGGCAAAACCCCATCTCTACTAAAAATACAAAAATTAACTGGGCATGGTGGTTGGCACCTGTAATCCCAGCTACTCAGGAGGCTAGGCAAGAGAATCGATTGAACCCAGGAAGCAGAGGTTGCAGTGAGCCAAGATTGAGCCTCTGCACTCCAGCCTGGGCAACAGAGCAAGATCAAAAAAGTTGATTAAAACCTTTTTTTCACACTGAAAACAGTTTGTTTTTTTTGTTGTTTGTTGTTGTTTTTGTTGTTGGCTGCAGGTAACTGATGGACTCTGGGAAACCCTCTTGTTTTAACCACCCAGGAAAGGAATAATAGCTGCTATGGTGAACAAAGAACTTAGAATTAGGTATGAAAAACATTTCTAGAAGCTTGTTGTGTCACTTAGGCCCCCCAGGAAGCAGGTCAGCATGAGTCAGAGGTGGCAGTGAAAGCAGTTTTGGGGGGGAAAAGCCTGTGAAAAATGAAAGGAGGTGGAATTGGGATTGGGTGAGGAAAGCCTTCAGGTGGAGGTCCTACATCTGGAAAAGCAAAGGAGGGAGGAAGCACTACTGCCTAGCCTCTGTTGCTTGAGATGGGGGAGACTTTCAACACCCATCATCCCTATTGCCAACAACACCGAGCATAACCTCCTTTCCTACTGTGAGTCCTAGTCCACTACCAAACCCGGTGACACAGGTGCCTGCTCACCATTGCCCTCTCTCAGTGCATTCCCAGTGACCTTGATGAGCAGCGTGCCACCTGGCCCTCGAGGGAACATAGTCCTCTGCTGGGTCTTCTGGCTTCCTGTGATATATGTATCCACTCCAGGAGGCCGCACTGAGACTTTTAATCCATTTTTCCTGGGTCTGCCAGGTCAATTCGGGTATTTCAGTGGTTCTCAGTTCAGGCTATCCCTTTCTCCAGGCTTTTTTTATGAGCCATCATCGCAGCAAGTCTGCAATACCCCCTGGAGTGTTAAACCCCTTAAGCATTTTATGGATTCTGAATTAATTATTTAGAACTAATTGATGAGACTGGCCCCAGACTTTAAACTCCATGAAGACAGGCACTCTGTGTATCTTGTTCACGGTTGTGGCCCAACACAGAGAAGAGGCATTACCATCAGGAAGGGGCTTATAAACATTTATTGAGTGAAATATTTTTTATTAGGTTGAAAGGAAAGTCTTCCAACTGAGGTATAATTCCTAGCAGAAATACTGAGATGCTAGAAGCCATATGTCCTAAGCTGAAGGTTTAATGCCAAAGAAAGCCTCTTTGGATTTCTACAAAGTGTAGTGTAAGCCAAAATTAACACCAGGAGGAAGATTTGTGGGGGGAAAATAGGGAGTGAGCATGATGCATCACATCAGAATTCTCTCTACATATGTGTATCCCACTTACCTGCCTCAAAGGAAGGAGCTAGGAAGTGATGAAGCTATAACACACATCTTATCATTTCTAGACCAATAATAAAAGCCAATATTTATTGACCATTTATAGCCAAGTGCCATATTAAATTTTTGTATGCATGATCCTATTTAACCCACAAGAATATGACCATTATTACAGCTCTTTTTACATACAAGATAACAAAAACTTAGAGAAGTGATTAAATGCCAGGGTTTCCCTCTGTGAATTGGAGAGCCAGGGTCAAACCCATATCTGACTCCTAAAGTGCACTCCCAAACTTGGAAGATCACAGTCTCAGTTTAGGTTCCCCCTAAAGCAAGATAGGAGACAGAAATTTGAGTGCAGGTGCATTCATTGGAGGTGATCTCATCAAAGCAGGTGAGGAAAGGAGAAATTGAGACAGGGTAGAAAGGAGAGCCAACAAAGGGTGCATGATTGAGTAGACTGTGGAAACCGGCTCATTCTTGCTGTGGACCCTCTGAGAGACCATGAAGAGCACACCTCAGCAGTTTCCTCTGAGAGGCAAGGAAGCTAGCTAAGTATTTGCCCATTCAGTCCATTCCCTTATGGGTTGGGGACACTACAGCCTACTTCTAGTGCAGCACCATCACACTCCCATGACCAGGAAACACCCTTGGGCAGAGACCAGGAAGAACTTAGATTCTAGTGAGGTTGGCACATTCGCACCTGTCAACACACAGTTGAAAGGTGTTGTTAGAGAAACACCATCCACTGGTGGAGAACTGTCTGCCAATGACCAGGAGTAAGCCCAGGGCAGTGGTTCTCAACCAAGAGTGATTTGTTTCCAGAGGACGTTTGGTAATGCCAAGGTATTTTCCATTGAGCTGCTATTAGCATCTGACATTTGATAATGTCAAGGTATTTTGAAGGGCTGCTATTAGCATCTCATTCGTAGAGGTCAGGGATGCTGCTAAACATCTTACAGTGCACAGGATAGTCCCTCACAACAAGGAGCTATCTGGTCTAAGATGTTAGCAGAGTCGACGTTAGAAACCCTGGCCTAGGATTTACGGGTGGGGCATTCACAGGACTTTTTCAGGGAATGTAGATGAGACCCAACAATGATATTTGTAGCAAACAGCTCATTTACAAGTGATATTTCAGGCTAGAAGAATCATTAATTTAGTAGCTGTTTCTTGTCTAACTCTGAATATAAATATAAAATATGCAGTGATGCAGAGTGGGCCATTATTCTTCCTGAGTAAGATCCATTAGGGAAAAGAGTAAATGGTGATTTATATGGTTTTGCTGTCTGGTTGTAACTGGAGCAGGAGTTTTGAGTTCCAAAATGCAGATGCTGTGAAGTGACCTTGCGTGAGTCAGTGGAAGGTGATTCCGCTGGTACCCTGGGCATAGGTGAGAAAGAGATGAAGTAGAAAAAGGTCTCAGAGAGCTTTGACTTTAGTGAGTCATCAAAGCAGAAAATGTGGTGTGGTTGTATTTTCATGAGCTTTACAAATCCTGAAAATGATCAATTTTAAAAATTTTGCTTTAGGAAATGGTTGGAAAGTAATGGTTTTCAACAAAGGAAAATTGCCTTTTGTTCTAAATAACAGTGTCTTAGCTTGAAAATAACCTCTTATTCCCCATGGATTTAGCCTTTTTGCTGATACTGCATACTGCTTTGAGGATGTTATTACCTGTATGGTAACAGGGAAATCCAAACAAACAACGGTGGCAACACTGCTGAGGTTGTGGCAGTAACCACTGGGATCTTTGTTTAAAACAAAATCATTGCTTGAGCTGTGATTATGATGTATGAAAGAGATTCCAGATCTGAGCTAGACATATTCAGAAAACAAGGAGTTTATTCTTGTAAAAAGCACCTGAAAATAAATTTCATCATGGAATTTAAATGCTGGATCAAGGACTATGAGGAAGATTTATAAAAGGGGTATTATATCCTCTGATGCCCTCAGTGGTAGAATTGTTTGTTTTTTTGGCTTTTGTTTCCCATGATGCTTCATCTCTGCAGAGTTCAAACTTCTAATCCTTAAAACACCCTCCAAAGTGAATATGCCTATGATAGTAGGTAGAATAGACCATTAACGCCCATTACAAATGTTCTCCATTAACAGCATGCTGGGCCACTGCTGGGTATGAGTGTTTCCCAGGCTCTGGCTCATTAATTCCCACCTTTTTTTTTTGAGACGGAGTCTCACATTATTACCCAGGCTAGATTCTCCTGCCTCAGCCTTCTGAGTGGCTGGGATTACAGGTGTGCACCACCATGCCTGGCTAATTTTTGTATTTTCACTAGAGACAGGGTTTCACCATGTTGGCGAGGCAGGTCTCAAACTCCTGATCTCAAGTAATCCATCCACCTTGGCCTCCCAAAGTGCTGGGATTACAGGTGTGAGCCACCGCACCGGGCTTTGCCCCAACCTTGATCATAAAAATAATATGTCATATGGAGACCAGGAAGGTAGAGAAAAAGAGAGTGCTAGGTAAATGGTGGAGATTGCAACTTAAAATATGGTGGTTAGGGAAAGCCTTCCTGAGAAAATGACATTTGAACAAAAACCCACATGAGTGAGATTGAAAACCGTGGGATCACCTGGAGAAAAAGCATGTCCAGCAAAGGAAATAGCACAAAGGCCCCGAGATGAAAGGCTGAATGCCTGAGGAATAGCAAGGAGGCCAGTATGGCTGGAGCAGAATGTGTAAGGTAGAGAGAAGTGGGAAATGAAGTCAGAGAGAAGAGGTAGAGGAGGGATGGATTGTGTAAGCCTGACACTGGCTTTTACTCTAAGATGAGAACTTACTCAAGAGCTTTGAGCGTGGCTGGCATGATTTGACTTAATATTTTTAGAGGATTACTCTACTGTAGCTGCAACACGGAGAATAAGCTAGGAGGGCAAAGATAGGAAACAGGAAGGTCAATTAGGATGCTCCTGCAATAAACCAGGAGAGAAATGATTTGACTTGGACAAGGGTAGTGACCGCACATATGAGGAGAAGGTATCCGACTGATGTATTTTGAAGGTCAAGCCAGCAGTACTTGCTAGCCAGTCGATTTGCTGATGGGCCAAAATTTTTGATCTGAACAACAAGAATATGAATTTGTCATTTACTGAGGTAGAAAAGCCTAGGAGAGAGGCAGTTTGCAAAGGGAGATCAGGGGTTTGTTTGGGGACATGCTACATTTGGTTTAGGGTATTTTAAAGACTACTATTGGATATCCACGTGGAGATTTTAATGGGCACTGGATATATGAATTTGGAGGTAAGAGATGATGTACAGGCTGCAGATATTACTATAAAAATCATCAGTCTACACATGGCATTTAAATTCCTGAGACTGCAATTAAAGCAGCATGCATTTCTGGTTTTAGTGGGGACAATCTGAGCCATGAAACAGAGCCGCGTCTGTTGGTATATAGAGAGATCTCCCTGTGAGTCAAGCAGACCTCAGAAGCCCTGCTCCACCATCTGTGAAAACATTGCCAATAACCTCTAGAGAAGTATCCAGAAGAACTGCTCATATTAAACGAACTTGCTGTGACTAAAACTGCATATATGGCTCCAGTGAATTTCCAAGACATACAATACAAGATCAAAGAGGAAATAGTTCTGGAATTATGCAAGGGACCAAGAATTCATGAGTCAGGAGTGTTTTTAAAAAAGCATTGTAGGGATATAGAAAGTCATCCCGAATGAGCGGTACAATTAAGAAGAGAAAATATGATCACAGGACCTCAACAGACCTTTGTTGATTTTCTCAGAAGATAGGAAAAAAGAAACTGAAGGAACACTGATGCCAACTTTTCCCCCTCCACTGTGCCTGAATGGGGGGAGAAGGGGATGTAAACAGCAGGGCAGGGTTCAGGTAGGGTGACTAGCCCTCAGTGGTTCCCAGGGACTAAGGGGTTTTCTGGGACACAGGACTTTCAGTGCTGAAATCAGGGCAATCCTGAGCAAACCAAGATAGTTTGCCACCCTGGCTTCAGGCCAGAAGTAAGGCTTCCTGGAACTGAACAATTTGGCAGTGGAACAGAAAACAACTTATTTACTATTTAATTTGAGTCTGCTAGATGAAATTAAAATCTGTAAGTGATGATTTCCCACCCTGAGTGCTCACATGCTTAACCCTTTAATTTCTGGAGGGATTTCAGAATCCCTCTTAGCAAGTGGTGATTTCTAATGGGACCATTCAATGTAGCCCCATGGTTTGGAGGGGGGAAATTAAGATCAAAAGGAGTGGATATGACACACAAAGGAATATCATAATGACTCGGGACAGGCTGCAGGGGTCTTCTGAGGCTAAAGGACCTCTCTGCAGACAGGCAGGGCCTGGTCCTGGAAGTCTCTATTGGGAACTTTCTGGGCAAGGTTTTGTGGCCACATCGGGGGAAACTGAAGGGCCAGGGCCTCCCCATCTACACGCTGCCATTGTGAGCAGTCTGTGCTCCCTAACATATGCTGATCCTGCTCTCTGCTGAGACGCTGTGTCAGCCCTTGCCTCTGCCTGGAATTTACTTTTGGTCCGACCAATGCACACACACACGCGCACACACACACACACACACACTCCAGAGCTCAGCCGAGACATCATTTGCGGTGCTTTTCCTGTGGTCACCTAAGCTCGCTCTTGAATTTTAGGAGCCCCTGTCACAATGTGGTATCATTGCCTCTGCTGGTCTGTCTTCCCCCAGTCGGTCAGGGCAGCAGTTAGGTTGTATCTCGTAATACAACCCACTGCCAGGTACAGGGTAAATGTGCAATAATCGTTTGAATGACGGGGAGGAAATCCTCCTCTTGTTAGGTATTCTTTGCTACATATATAATCACTTTTTCCCAACAACTTCTAGTTCCTGGGTATGAGTCAAAACCATAACATATGATGTTAGTTAGATAGAGGATATTCTGTAACAGTGAGCAAGGAACTAAGAGAAAGATAAGGTGCTGAGCACAGTTGCTGAATATGATAGGTTCTGGTCTGATCTGTTTTTTCTATGATAGGTTCTGGTCTGATCTGGTTTTTCTTTTTTTTTTTTTTTCAGAGACAGAGTCTCTCTCTTGCCCAGGCTGGAGTGCAGTGGCACAATAATGGTTCACTACAGCCTTGAACTTCTGGACTCCCAAAGTACTAGGCCTTGGCCTCCCAAAGTACTGGGATCACAGGCATGTACCACTGCACCCAGCTATCCTTTTCCTTTTCTTTTCTTTTTAAGCAATAATTTTAATTGTTCCTTCCCTTCACCTCCCAGTTTCTGTCCTTAGATGCTCACATCCTCCAGGGTTTGGCTATAAAAAGTTAACGAGGTAGCAGTTGCAAGTATTAGCAAGACCCTTTCAGGAGTTTGCCAAATGCCAGGGAGCCCATCTTGAAAAGCATGTAGTCAGTCCCTGCCGTCATGCCCTGACTGCCCAGCATTCTGCGTGAGTGGCAAAGCCCAACTCAGGAACACAAAGCAAAAGACAGCACAGCACACACATGAACTTTTGCCACTTTTGTATTTTATTGTGGAACTGAGTTTTTTTTTTTTTCCTTTACATCAAATATCCTCAATGGAAGAGGGGATATTGCACACAAATATCATAAAAGCACTACATATTACTTTCACTGGAAACTAATTTTCTACATTAGATATGACTGGATAGGATAGAAGTGATGCAGGATTATAAGACATAATACCATACACAGCTGCAGACTGACACAAACACCATTCAGAACAAGAGAGAGGAGTGTGAAGTGCTTCTCAGCCGGGCTCAAGACCACTTCTTTCCAGTGCTGGAAAGAGGGGCTGCATGCAGTGTAGGAAAAGCGTGTCTCTGAACTGCCACAGGGTGTTCTTGAAAGGGCAGCCCGGTCTTGATGCCACTTCTCCATGGCTCCCGTTTTGGGGAGCTCTAAACAAATGCAGAGAAGCTGCTTATTTTTTCCCTTCCTTTTCAGTTTTTGATGCTGCCTTTAAAAATCAACTTCATGAAGTCACAGATTTTTTAACAGTAAATAGTTTTAATACCAGGTGAATAACCTAATTGCTTTCAAAGAAATGCTCATCCCTAGGCTGCTTTTGGTGTATTGTTCAGTTGGTTAAAAGATAAAAGCTTACAGTTCCTTTCAAATGGAAACAGGATCTTTTCTTCTAAATCTGAAGCACAAAAAAAAAGTTATTATCCTAACTCACAATATCATTACTGAGCAGGAACCTCCTGTGACAGGTGACTAAAGAGAGGCAAGAAAAGCAAATTCAGAATTGTAGAGCAGCTCCTAAGAGCTGAAATTTGGTAATAGAGGGAAAATGAAAGGTGGTAAGATTTCCATTAGCAAATGATTAAATCTTAATTAAATGAGTATTGGAAAGCTCCTAGACTGCATAAGCTATTGGAGACACTTAAAACATTCATATACACTGGGGAAACCATTCACTATGATATGTAACGTTAAGAAAAAAAATTTTTTTTGAACTCCATGGAAAATGGCGTTTAAAAGGGGGAGGAGGGGAAGTTAGTCATTGTATCCAGTCCCACCACAAGACTGAGAAAGCATGCACAGGGCTCAGGGTTTTGAGAAAGGGGACAGAATTGGTTAAAATTGAAAATGGAGGATCATCTCTAACATTTAGTCTCTGTAGAATTTGTTTAAGAATACTACCAAAAAGGTCATGATCATGAGTGCTATCTCGATACAATCCCATCATTTAAACAGAGTGTAAATTCCTTCCACTCAAATATTCAATCTATACAATTGGATTAAGTAATCAGTATGAACAAAGCTCCTAGAAGTCTGTGTCAATCTTTAGCTCTCACTTAGAATGTACATGGTACATTGTGATGGCTGTTACTAAACTAATCGTGTATTTATGGAACTAGCAAAATTAGGTTAGTCACACAGGCAGGAAAGGTGTCTGGAAGGACAGGAGCAACCTGTAATGCGAATATTGGTTTTCTTGGTATACTCAGGCTCTGTGGTCATTATTGAGAACAATGGATGGAGAAAGGTATTGATAGATTTCACAGGAAAAAGAGCCAGCTGACTAGTGACAGTTTTTTATATATTTTTCCCATTAAATCCCATAGCAAAAAAAAAAAAAAAAGAGAGAGAGAGAGAAAGTGAGGGGGGTGGAGTGGTTATAACTGAAGACTGGTTATAATTCTCCTACAATGTTTATAGTTTTTAAAGCAAAATAATGTACATGTTAAATACATTTAATTTGGGAAATTGGAAAATAACTTCATCTTCTGTCAAAGAAAAATCAACCAGAGGTCTGGATTTGGCAAGAAGGCTAAAAATCTGGTTTTCTTCCCACACATTATGTAGACCAATTCAACTTAAGAGCTAATCATTAAATAATTAACTCGAGTATCTTAGGTTGTCTTATAAAATAAGTTTGAAGTAGATGAGTTTATACTCAATGAAATTCATTTGCGTCACAATGACTTTTCCATCATGTGTTAATTTCTTGTACCCTTAATATGTTATTTTTCAAGGACTTGAAAGAAATGGGGTAATAAATAAAAGCTGCGTTTCTAGAGAAGCCTAACAAAAATAGAATATTAATTTTCTTTAAAAAATTAAACATTTGAAAAACATAATTCACAGCATTAAGTAGACTGCATAGGTCCTCAGTGAAAGGACCCTGAAGAAGCATTTTTTTAAACCCTCATTGTAGTTAGCAGTGCAAAACATACACTTATCAGACAAAAATAAACTAAAATGTTAATTTTGAAATAAATAACTAACATAGAAAATAAAATGAGGTCATTGTTCTCTACTCCGTAGATCTTAGAGTCTGCAGGAAATGTAATGTGACAGAGCACAACACAGTTGTCACGGAGAAGTTTGCCGCATCTGAACACTGGGTGCATTGATCTGCAACTTGAAACTTGATGTCAGTTTTAATCATGATCTGGCTTCCCAGGTTCACAGTTCAATGATGACAATGATGGAAATTTTCTCTCAACTCTACATGAACCGTAGGAGTTGAGAATTCATTTGTTTTCAATGTACTATTTCTTTTGTTGTTTTTTTTTTTTTTTTCCAGAAAAGAAAATCCCAAAGCAAATTTGTGCTAGGGTTCTTTGAACTTGGCTCTTTTACCTCATGGTTGAAGATCTTGAAAGAAGTATGTAGGATACCACTGGGTGATGTACTTGTCAAGGCCCTGAAAAGTAGCCTACCATGCCATTCTCCCCCACTCTCAAGTAGCACTTTTATGTTATGGGAATCAAGGGGTGGGAGGTATCATTATTCCTGGTAGTTATGGGTTTTTAAAAAATATCATTACTGCAATATCAGACTTCAATCTTGCCAGAACTTCAAAAAACATTATTCAATTTTTGTCTTACGAAACACTTAAAAAAAAGACTATCACTTGAGAATTTTCTTTGCAATTTCCTGTAAATGAAAACATTTGTTAAAAAGTTCATCTATGAAAAGTTCTCACATATCTTAAAAAAAAATTCTTCTGTACACTTGTTCCCATAATTATGTTGAAATTAATGGAAAATTTAAAAAGCCAATGTAAGACAAAGGTAAATACTGTACACTTGCTGAGAACCTCTTCCACCATAAGATTCACTGTTTTCCCAGTTCTGATAATAGAAGCCATTTCAGTCTTGAACTTGCAGTAGTAAAGAAGCTGTGAAAGGCACAACTTGTTTGACTGAGAGGCCACAGGTGCACTGAAGTGGGATTCAACACACATGACTCAGCATCAAACTGTTGGACCAATCAGACCAGCTTCTAGTACCCCCACACGCGCTCACCCACGTGCTCCTTTAAGTATCTATAATCCTATAGGGATGTTTTATAAACTTGCTGTCTCACATTAAAAAATAAGTGCATCAAGTATCTTTGTACATTCAAGTCACTTCCTAAGGCAAATTGTCTACCATATGTACTCCCAACTGCTTTGGTATTTGCTTCAGTTAATTGGGGTGGACTTGGGTGTTGCTGCATGCAGGTTAATTGACTCAGAGTGGACTAAGTGGGTGGACAAATGCTGGGAGCATGCCTTAGATCAATCTACTTGTGTGTTTAGAGTCTGAGAGTTCTGAATGGGGCCCAAACCATTTGCATGGCCAGTCTACACTCACTACGTCATGTCAGTGTGCAGCCTTCAAACTGAAGGAGCTTAATTAAGATGTGAAAATATCACATGCCCTCATAACAAGTTTTGTTCTTTTTACTTTTCTTCTAGCCAACTTGTTTTAGAAAATTAAGACTCTTTTTGATGACTCAGACTGACAAAAATGGAAAACTTTGCCTATGTAGACTAAAGAATGCCTACTGCCTGAGCAAATACAGACCTAATTGTTGGTTATTTTCTCCTCCTTACCCCACCCTGCTCTCTCTTTTTCTCTCTGGGTATCTCACCAGAACTCTCTGTCATTACATCTCCTTCTCTTGCATTCCTTTTCTTTCTCATCCTTTCTCTGTCTCTCTCCTGCGTTCTCTTTGTGCTCTCACTCTCTTTCACTCTCTCCTGCGCTCTCTCTCTCTAAGACAAATGCCTCTACCTAGCAGAAGTCAGTTGGGTTGGCTAGTGCATGGTTTCCAAATGGTCAGCAGAGATGAACTGGGTAGGTAATTTTGCAGGAACTTGAACCCTATTGTGGGAATACTGTTACTTCCCTTAGCAATCAGCAAAAACTGAGAAATTTAGTGACTTGCATCACCATGACACAGTATAGCATTTGGCAGGTAATTGTTCAGCGACTTAACTAGATGAATTGACTTTTTAGAAAAGGTGATTTCAAACTGAAGAATTTCTGGAAACAAAGTTCAGATCCTGTGGTGTGGCTGGCCTTGGTTTTTACAGTTCAATCTTGCATGCAGGGAAGGATTCATCTTGCATAACCACTGTGCTGCTGCTTGCTAAAACCATGATGTTGAGGTCTTGCTGTTTCTCGTGGGTCTCCTGGTACCATTCCCTCATCACTTCTGAGTCATGAGTTGGGATCAGTGTCACCTGCAGGGAGAGACAAAAAAAATAGCGATTTAAGGGCAGAAACAGAAACCATACGAAAAAAAGAAAATGAACAGCTAGGTATTAGTTAGACCACTGGAAGAAGAAGAGAAATGAGAGAAAAACTATTTTCCTCAAGAAATGCAAAGGATTTTTCAATGTATATTTTCCAGGAACCAGAATAAAGCTGCAAAGAAAAGCTATTGTTTCTAAGGGAAATTGAAGGCTGGAACCAAAAGCAACTAATCACTTGTCAATTCGTTCATCTACATTCACTGTCAGTTTCTCAGTTCTTTACTGTTAAGAAAGTGCTTCTGTTAGGGTACAATTTCTTGTATTTCCTTTAACACAACTGGTACGTTTTGCATAAAAGATATTGCATATTTAATCCAAGGAGTTTTATCGTGCACTTCAAAGCCCTCAAAAGCCCACTCATTGTGCGTAACTAACATTTTGTCCTGAGAACAAAGATCTGCACCTTTACTTTATGTGTGTGGTTGGGGATGGAGGTATGGGGTGGGTAGGTAATGTCCTGAATAGTATAAATTCCATCTAGTATTCAGTAGGAAGCCACTGGATGCCTCTCATTAGATTTCATGTGATTAAATAACAAGTAATTCTGTATAATATGATACAAGCACAATTTACTATGTAATTTTGTACAGAACCACAAATAAAACTTGATAAGCAAAGATCACAGCTGAATTAATAATGGCTCGTTCTAAGAATCATTTAAGGCCAGGAGTTCGAGACCAGCCTGGGCAACATAGAGAGACCCTGTCATTACATAAATAAGGGATGGTTTGTGGTCAGGCATGATGTTTGGGAGTTGGGAGTGTCCTGTGAGAGACTATATTCAGCAATGCTGCTACTGTGGAATTTCACATAGACAGCTGTTTTTCTAAATGGCCCTATTCCTAGCTGCAGTCTACTCATACAACACAAAGGAAGAAAGGCAATTCCTCAGCAGCTCTCATATGGAAATACGACCGCTTTGATTCACACACACAAGACTCTTGGCATACTGGAGGAAGGGCAATTAATCTTGGGCCCATTTTGCAGAAAAATGGTTTCTGCTTTAGTTAAGGTGGCTTTCCTCCAAGGCTGTGGTTGCTGGTGGTGCCAAGAATATTATTTCTTGTACTACCTACTGTGTGTTAAACTGACTTTGTTCTCAGGATATTTCATGTGTGACAGACACAGGAGGCTCCTCATGTGAATCCACAGCCAGTCACATGAGGTGCCTCTTTAAACATGGTGCCTTCCCATTGCCTCTGGACACAGCTCAATCTGCAGTGCAGACACTGTTGAGGAGTTCTCACCTGCATGTTGCTGCCCCACTGAGCCTTTCCTTCCAACAAAGCGTCCAGGACAGCCCGGCTGGGCTCCTCAGCAGCAGGGTCATTCCCACTCACCACGTAGTAGGAAGACCGCACTCTCTTGAAAAATTCCACATCAACATTCTTACTATTGCTGTGGTTAGGAATGTAGCACAGGTCCAAATACACAGGGAGACCTGGGGGCACAGTGGAGGACTTGGTTGCCTTGGTAGTTCCTGGTCCTTGGGTAAATAGACAAAGACAAAGCAAGGTCATAGCAAGGTGAAGAGACCATACATCCAGCACATGTTCCCTACTCAATCACAAGCAGGTCCTCTGGGACATGCAAAGTGGTGACAGCATTTCCATCTCCCTGGGAATCTGTCAAGGGCATTTGCGCTAGCAATGTGACAAAACATAACATGGTTGTTTACCATCTCAATAGGAGAAGTGAAGAACGGGATGGTTTCCCTTTGTGGACAGCCAACATTAGGAAGCAAGAAGAGTTTGAAGGCCTTTCCCAAGATGGCACTAGATATATAATGCCCCTCCTAAAGAAGTTGCTAATGTGCTTCTTTGTTTGATAAGTGATCTAAGAAGTAGATTTTAAAAGTCAAAAGAAAACATCTGCATTTGGCAAAACATAGCTAAGTTATCTTAGTAATCCACTTTAGCGTCTCATGATTGCAATTTTGTCCACAGCCGGATATTATACCCTAACGTTCTACTTAGTAAATAGTTTTGATCTTAACCCCATATGATTTCCAAGGCCCTCAGCACCTCAGTCTCACTCACAAACTGATGAAACACCATATTCTCTCCTTAGCACAGTATTCTGAAAACTGATACTTCTTTCCCTAGACAAGGCTGGATGCCGAACTTGGGCAAAGGACGGTTCAGAAAGACCAGGCTTTCTCTAACTAATCAGGACATATCAGACTGCAACCAAAACCCCCAGTCAAATCACAAAGGCCTGGGAAAACTAACTTGTTCCAGTTAGGAAGTTTAAGGCTTTTGAAATGTTAATAGAACTAGTATTTTGAGGCAGTGGTTCTTTAGCCTCACTACATAATTTGAATCACCTCGGATGCTTAATACTGACACCCAGGCCTCATTCTCTAGAGTCTGACTTAAGTAGGTTTGGGTTGGGGTCTGGCACTACTGTCTTTTAAAAGCACCCCAGGTGATTCTAACATGCTGCTGGTTTCATTGCTGTAAAGCCAATTCAAATACCAGCTAGATTTTATATGCTTAATCCTCTTTCTCCATAGGATATTTAAAGACTATCATCCCAGATTCAAAACCACCAGCTAATTCTATCAACTGTCCAGTTTTACTTTTAGAAGGGTGAGGGAGTGGTGAGAATCAGCCAAAGTAATAATTGGATAAGCTAATTCATTCTATGAATAGATCAATAGGTTATTTTAATGAATCTGAGCTGAAAGCCCTCAAAATACCCAGTGGGGGCCTCCTAAAGAATTCTGACTTGTAGTAGAAGTTTGTGAGTTACAGTCCTTCCAGCAATTAAACATGTCTGCAATTTCCCCCTCTACTCTAAATCACTACCATCAACATCAAATGAATATCGCTCACAGAAGCACAAACCAACAGAACCGCTGAAAGTTGGCCCAGGTTTGCTTTAAAAGTCAATTAGTACTGCAACTTTGCCTTTGTAGACATCTAAAAGCATCTCCAAAATAAATGAAAATTAACTCATTTTCACTTATTTTAAATTACCTCTTTAAATGTCCAAAAAGTTTTTTTAAAAAGTCAATTGTGTGGGCTAGGATGTATATGTTCTGGCAAACTTGGGAGTAAATTTCAGTTGGTTTTATCCGTTTAAATGGATTTCATGTTTTCTCCCTAAGTGCAGGTCAGTTGTCAACTCTTTCAGATGAAAGGGTTAATTATCTGGTGGTTTTTCATTTTAAACATGAAAAAAATTCCGATTATTTTCTATGTGCATGTAAAAAGGCCAAATGTGCTGAGAACTGAGTCTTAAAATTGATACTCCATATTGTTTAAAGTAAAAACTTGTAGTTTTAACAAATCTAAATCCTAAAGTGTACTTAATTGGAGAGCTGCAAAGATTACTCTATCAGATTTTCCCTAATAAATCAGGGCAATGTTACTTAAATTATGTTGTGCCTTACATGTTTGGGTCCATTTATATTACTTTGCGAATTGTGATCTAAAATCTCTGAATAATTACCTAAAGCAAATAAAATGTATGAATGCCAATCCTTGTGATTGATGTGAAGCAACAAAATGAAGTAGTACTGCAGAGACCAGTTCCATCAAAAGCCCAGGTCATTACTGAGAACATGATACATCTGGGAATCATGACCAAAACATGAATGATCAAAAATCAGGGATATCTGCTCTTGCCGAGTGGAATTTCATTTGCTTATTTATTTTTGAGAGACAGGGTCTTGCGCTGTCACCCAGGCTTGGAGTGCAGTGATACATACAATTCTGGCTCACTGCAGCCTTGACCTCTTGTGCTGAAGTGATCCTCCTGCCTCAGCCTCCAAAGTAGCTAAGACTACAAGGATATGCCACCACACCCAATTAATTAAAAACATTTTTTTCTGGAGATAGGGTCTCGCTACGTTGCATAGGCTGGTCTCAACCTCCTGGGCTGAAGCTAACCTCCCACCTCAGCCTCCCAAAGTGCTGAAATTACAGGCATGAGGCCATGCACCCAGCTTCCAAGTGGAATTTTAATCTGAAATAGCATTGAGTCTCTACTAATGAGGCCATGGGTAAGAGAAGGGTAAGAAAAGAGCCATCAATGTTTTTCTCTCAATTTTCACTGGATACTCACTGGTCACCTGAAATTATAGTACTTTTTGGCTGACATGAAAATGGAACACTGCCTTTAATGAGGATTTATCTCCAACCTGGTGATGTTTTAAATAAAAATGTAACAATTTTTAATTTTAAAATTTAATTTTTTTGCCGGGCGCGGTGGCTCAAGCCTGTAATCCCAGCACTTTGGGAGGCCGAGACGGGCGGATCACGAGGTCAGGAGTTCGAGACCATGCTGGCTAACACGGTGAAACCCCGTCTCTACTAAAAAATACAAAAAGCTAGCCGGGCGAGGTGGCTGGCGCCTGTAGTCCCAGCTACTCGGGAGGCTGAGGCAGGAGAATGGCCTAAACCCGGGAGGCGGAGCTTGCAGTGAGCTGAGATCCAGCCACTGCACTCCAGCCTGGGTGACAGAGCAAGACTCCGTCTCAAAAAAAAAAAAAAAAAAAAATTTAATTTTTTTAAAAAAAGGACTCTAAATCTTTGGTCTAGACTGGTCGATCCAGTCTTGGTGTGAAACCTCTGGTTCTCCTTAGGCCTTTAGGAGCTCCTGGACTGTGTTACCCTGCTGGATTCTGGGGCCAGCATGGCTGAAACCAGTCTTCCAGAAGCATTTGAAAGATACATCCTTGGTTCTGAAGATTTAGAACAGGGCTGTAGTTGCTGTGTTCCAAAATGGCACAAAATCAGGAATCCCATGTGATAAATCACAGCTGCTTTGAACCATACACTGAGCTATTTCCAAGCCTTAAGGCCACACTGGACTGAGATATATACCTTTGGGCAGAGGAGAAGAATACAGGGAAGGTAAAGCATCAATTGTGCTCCCTCATCTTCCCAGTACAAAGCCAAACAGGGAAATATAAAGGTTGTAAATTAAGTAGAATGGTTGTGGCATATATCCAATGCCCGGCCTTCTCAACCTACCTGCAGTGGCAGTCTTGGCTGACTTGGATGCAGAGGCATTGGCAGCATTCTTGGTCTCCTTGTCCTTCTCTTCCCCACGCGCAGTTTTGACCTCAGGAGTGGTGGTGGGTTTTGCTGCCTTTTCCACAGATTCTTTCTTCTTAGGAGAAGCCACCCTGGACACCTTATCCGAGGATTCTTTCAAGCCCCCTGGTTTTGGTGAAGCTGCCAAGGGCTTAGACTTCCCATCACTCTTTTTGACAGGTGAAGATGACTTGGTTTTTGTACCTGGCTTTTTGGTTTTGGTCTTCTCTTTCAGATCTTTCTTTAGAGCTTTGCCCAGGTTCTGCTCAATGGCCAAGGCCTCTGGGTCCACCATGGACACATCAGGATGGCGTGGCGAAGGGCTGCGGTCTTGCACAGGAGCTGGAGGTGGGTCCATGTGTTTGTACGTGACAGTTTTATCTGTGGGGATGGTTTCCGACTCGTCTTCAGAGTCGATATTGGCATCAGCCGTGATGGAGGGGCACTCTTCAGTCTCCGGGGGAACATCAGAGTCGGTCTGGGATGGGGCCGACTCGCTGACTGAGGTGGGAGGGGTTTCATCACACTGTCGGCCCTGTTGCTTTCCTCCTGGAGGCGGTGGGGCTCCCCCTGATTGAGTGAGGGGCTTTTCAGATTCTTCAGTGGGCTCTTCACTGGCAAACCACTCAAGAGGATTGGGATTAATGAAGGAGGGCGAAAGCTCTGTCTTGGGGTGCTTGTATTCACAGGAGGACACGAGGCATAAATCGACATCCTGGCGGGCTTCTGAGGGGGACTTCTTTTCTGCAGTGTAGCATAGGTCTGAAGTCTCGTAGGAATATGTGGACGCCTGAGGGGTTCTAGTGATTTTCTCCGTAGTCTCGTAACAGTATGTGGAAGTATCGGGGGTTAGCGTCGTCTTTTTAGCTGTCTCATAGGAGTAACTTTCAGACTCAGGGAAACCGGTAATTTTCTCAGTGGTCTCATAAGAGTAGCTGGGGTCCCCAAGTGTGTGGCCACCATCCTCAGAGTCATCATAGCCATTGCTGATGTCATCCAGAAGCCTTCTAGACCTCTCAGTCTTTTCATAGCTGTAACCACTCACTTCAGGGGGGCTGGTGGTCTTTTCACTTATGTCATATGAGTACCCACCCTCTTCAGGGGTCCGTGTGGTCTTCTCAATAATTTCATAGGAATAGTCACCATCTTCAGGGGTCTTGGTGGTTTTCCCAATGGTCTCATAGGAGTAGCCACTGTCACTTGGGGATTTTGTGGTTCTCTCTATCTTCTCATAGTAATAGCCGCCCACATCTGAGGTCCGGGTGGTCTTCTCATAAGACTCGTAGTCATAATCTTCTTCATCTGGGGACCTGGTTGTTTTCTCAGGCTTTTGATAGGCATAGCTAAAGTCACCAGGTGTCTTCCCTCCACTGTCCTTCTCCAGGCCAGGTGTGGCCAAATCTCTATTCAAGGCTAGATGGTGTTGCATGGTATCAAATAACACTGAGGCACGGAAGCCATAGGGCTCTGCGGATGCTGCATCTATGGGTGGAGAAGAGGAAGTGTGGCAAACTGCTATTTTCTCTTTGACTGCAGAGGTAGAATCTGAAAAAGTAGGTGAATATAAAGGAGAGGACTCTCGTGGGGTGAGTGGAGAGATATCAGATTTTGGAGAGAGCTTCTCTCCTTCCAGACTTTGCACTTTTTCAGAGGTGAGTGAGGCATATAAGGACATATCTCTTGGAGGAGCAACATCAGATAGAGTATCTTCTTGGAGAGGAGAAGCGATCTGAGAAGGGGTATGAGCAGAAGAGGTGGATGGGGAGGCCTCTACCTGAGATACTGAGATGAGCTCAGAAAGATCATTATCTTGGGTATAGGACGGCTCCTCCATAGGTGGTATCTTATGTGATAAACTGGAGTCCTGCATGTCAGAAGGACTGTAGTCCACTTCAGTTGGCCCATTTTCAGTGATGTGAAGCACACCTGCACCCACTGTAGGATGATCTGGAGACTGTCGACTGAAGTCCATAGCAAGGGAGTGCTCAGGAGATTCTTGGCCAAACTCAATAGACATTGAGGACTGTTCAGATCTGTGATCTTGAACGGGTGTCCTGGACTTTGCAGTTTTAGGGGAGAAGTCTGGTGGAGAAATTGACATCGGTCTTGGGCATTCTTCTTTAGATGGAGACATTTCTGTTTCCTGGAATGTGGTAGGTGTTTGCACAACAGACACTGAAAGGGAGTCATCTACTTCTGTGGAATGTGGGGAGCCAACCTCAGCATGCAGAGAAGGAGACACATCATCTGTTGTTGGCTCTGGAAATGAGCTCGTAGCCACTGAGGCTGTGGACACTGAGGCCACACCCTCCATATGAGAGTATGTGTCTTCTGCTACACCCTCATCAACAGGAGTAGCTGACTTGTCTGAGACAGTACCTTCAGAAATGGACATCTTAGTGTCTTCTTTAAAAGATCCAAACTGACTGACATCTATTTGTGTGGGAGAAACATCTCCTAATTTCCTTTCATCCAGAGCCAGTGCTGGTTGAGAACTCGTGGCTTCAACATCATCAGTTTTCTTTTCTTGGCCAAAGTCTTCTTTTATTGGTACAAAGTCTGTGCTTTTCCCTTCCTGTTTGTCTTGGTAAAGACTAGTGGAAGTCATTTCAGAAACTGGACTTACTTGGTCTGGAGAGCCTTGTTTTTCACTCTTTTCTTCAAAGGGGCTTTCGGCACCTCTGCCAGAAGCCTTGTCATCAGCACTTAGAAAACTTTCATAGGCAGACTCGGATCCAATGAGGGGCGGGCTGCGTAAAGGAGACAAAACTTTTTCAATAGGAGACTCTGAGTCAGGCACGGGCTCATCCATGGGGCTTACTGAAGCTCTTTCACTCTCATCTTTGGCATCACTGAATTCAAAACTCACTGGAACTGCTGGTGGTTTTTCGATGACTTCTGTAGGGAGGTGACTGGATTTCTCATCGGTGGGAGATTGGTAGTAAGGTGTGTGACCAGCACTGCCAGTCACGGACTGGGATGGTGACACTACTTCCAGAGTCTTGTCCTCAGGACTAGCACAATGTTCTTCAACTACTTCTTGGGTCACCTCAGGAGACACCGGGGCTACTTCTGCCTCTGCAGAGACTTTAATCTCATTGGGCGTCAGAGAGAAGTTCACACTACGTTCACCCAGGGGGGTCTTTTCTAAGGGTGATGGTGGAGATGGACTCAGGGATGGGCTCTTTGATGGGCTGAGCTTTTCACCTGAAACAGCTGAGATGGTATCTTTGATGTCCAACGTGGTGCTGGCTTTCACTTCAGAGCAGTAAGCATCACGTAGAGCAGATCTGCTGAATTTGTCTTCCTCCATGGAAGAGGGTGGTGATATGGTAGAGGCTGAAGCATTGTAATCCTTGCCATCAGTGGCATCTGTTTTTGATCCTTCAGAAAATCCGTTGAGTGGTGTAACATCAGCAGGTTTAGTGTATTCCTGAGAATACAATGAAGACTCGTATTTGGTGATATTTACGAATTCCTGAGAAGGGGACTCCGTCTCTTCATTGTTGGTCTCATCGCTCATCACATCTCGAGGGGTAGACATCTCATCCATGGGGGTGGGCTCACTGGATATCTCAATAGTAGACTGAGTGTAGCCAGAGGTGGCAGTGAATTCCTCAGGCTGGTCTTCTCGATTCTCCTCATCAGAAGCGGTGGCCTCGCTCTCTGAGCCTCCAGGTAAAGTCTCATCATGAATTGAAGATGCAGGTTCTCGGCCAGGAGACTGGGCTCCTGGTTGCTTGGTTGGTGTGGTGAGGAATCCATACTGCTCCTCGGCACCACCAGCCTCTGCAGCCTTGTCGACCACAGCCATCACATAGTCTTCAGCTTCCATTTTTTCTGGTTCATATTCCTCCTCTCTGGCATCTTCAGCTTTGTCCTCCTCATCAGCCTCCTCCTCAGATTGTTCAGCCTCTCCTTTCTCAATGGCCTCATCCATGTCTTCTTCGGCTCGGTCGTCCCCACTGGCCACAGACTCCCTCTTCTCCCTGATGTAGGCATCAGCCTCTGCCTTGGCACTTTCCTCATCCTCAGTGGGGCTGTGCTTAGAGGCGCTCACACATATGTGTTCCTCCCCATCCTCTTCTGGCTCCTCAGCCTCCTCAGTTTCTGCCTTCTCTTCATAGTCTCCAGTCTCTGAGGATTCTTCAAACCCTGCTCCTTCATCTTCAAATTTTTCAATGTCGTCTACTCCATGCTTCTCGACGGGCTCCAGCTCCTCAGGTGTCTGTTCACATTCGCCTTCCCCTTCAGTGGTGGTGATTCCCTCATCAGGGGACTCGGCAGGACCTTTGGTGACTTCTGTCTCCTTCTGGATGACGTAGGCTTCGACTGGCTCAGTTTCCTTCAGTTTCTCTTCATCTTCGATTAGCTCCAGCTGAGGCTTGATGTCCTTTGTTACATCGACCTCTTCAGCCTTTAACTCTTCAAAGTCCTTGGTTAGATCCTCAGGAGATGACATAAGGGACCTCTCAGCTTCGAGTTCTTTGGCAGGGCCAGTGGCTGCTATTCCAGCTGCAGCCACCACGGCGGCTCCAGTGCCGACAGCTGCAGCGACAGCCTCTGTGGCCTTGCCTTCCTTCTTAATGACTTTTATTTTCCCCTTCTCCTTTGGCTTCCCGGCGGCAACAGAATCTTTCTTGACAGGCTCTTCCTTCTTGGGTACTTTTGGTTTTAAAGCAGCTGGTTTTTTTGCTTCAGATAGTGGAGTAGATGATTTCTTTGCGTCTTTAGGGAGCTTCTTAATTTCTTTTTTGGGCTCCTTTTCTTCCTTTTTCACTTCCTTCTTCTCTTCCTTCTTAACTTCCTTCTTGGCCTCCTTCAGCGGTGTTTCCTTCTTAACCTCTTTCTTGGGTTCTTTTTTCTCTTCTTTCTTGATTTCTTTTTTGACTTCTTTTTTCACCTCTTCCTTTTTTGGTTTTTCCTCCTTCTTGATAGGTGTTTTGTCTTCCTTTTTAGCCACTTCTTTCTTTGGCTTTTCCTTCTCCTCTTTCTTGTCTTCAGGCTTTGCCTTTGTTTCCTTTTTCACCGTCTTCTCCTTGGCGGCTTTGGGTTTGACATCTGTGGCTTGCTTCTCAGCCACCTCGGCCTTCACTGGAGATGGCTCTTCTTTGCTGGGAACCTCCTTTTCGGTCACTGAAGGTTTGGTCTCTGTTTTTACTGGCTTGTCTTTTTTCACTGTTACCTTTTCTTTGCTTTCAACTTTGGGTGGCTTTTCCACGTGATTCACTTTTGTGACCTCAGGGGTTTCTTCTTTTGACTCCTTGCGCACAGATTTGCTAGGAAGTGGTTTTGTGGCTGGCTTCAGACTTTCTCGGCTATCAGCCCTCTGTTTCAGTTTTGTTTGTTTCACCACAGGAGTGGGCACCTGGCCAGTGAGATCCTTTTGGGTGGCCAGTGGCTGCTTCAGAAAGTCTAGATGTTTGAGTTTTTCCAGTCCTTCCAGGATGTTGTATTGGGTGCTGTTCCCAGGAAACAGGACTCGGATGATTTTTTCCGCAGGGTTTGCTGGATGCCACACAATCAAAGATGAGACTGAAGTTAAGTAGGAAATCGGGAGATCTACTTCTTGACCATTAGGCAGAATGAGTTCAGCCTTGTCTTTGTTGGTGCCAGTCCACTGCTGCATAAAATACTGCATTTCCTTGCTGCTCTTGACTGGATTAAGCACGTACATCTCAAGTTTACCCACTCCCATTTTTTGGAAAAGAATGACAGGATCAATAGTATTGCCTACACTTCTAAACAGAGGTTCTGGTTTCATGGACAATTTGTTTAGGTACTGGAGAGTGAAGCATGCTTCTTCTATGCTTCTCTTCATCTTGATGTTTGGCTCTGGATTTTTGAGATTTTCAGGTACATTGAGAAATACAACTCCTAAGTCAGGGGAGATGAGGTTTTTCATCCAGTCACTATTTGTGGTGGAGCCCTGGGACTGTTCTTCCTCGAGCTCTGCAATTTTCCGCTGTAGCATGCTGTTTATTCCAGGCAAATTGTCATCCCCAATGTGGGTGAGCAGGATGGAGTCCACTCGGTCTAAGTGTCGGATGAGCTTCCAGAAGCAGGATTTTCTCTCTGATCCGCCATTGATGAGCATATTGAAACCATTCACTGCAAACAAGGCAGAATCTCCCCTCCCTCCTGGAAAAATATAACAGCAGGGCTTGGAGAGCTTCAGAAATCCACCTGATGTGGGAGGTTCCAGGATGTCAAAGGGAGATGGGACTTCCACTGATTCTGAGAGATACTCAGTAAACTCAGACAGTCCTTCCATTTCTGGCAAGATAGAAGCTGAATTGAGTTTAATATTGATGAAGTCTTGGAGATTGTGTCTGTCAAGATTGGAGTTCTTCCAGTCCCCTTCTTCAGGACAGAACAGGGTTAAGCTGGCTTTGTTGGCAGGATGGGTGGTGCTTAGTAACTCCCCGATCTGGGTTTTAAAAAAAGAAAGAAAGAAAGAAAAGGTGTAAGTGATTATCATCACTGATCCATCATCTCCAGCTATAACTATGTGTTATAGGATCACAGGATGCACATAGGACCAGTTTCAGACATGCACTCATGTAGCGATGCTGGTTGCTTAAATGCTGAAATACTTCCCTACTAGAAGGTGAACAGCCCTTTGTCCTGAGCCCCACTACTACTGGCTTCTACCTCAACCAGTACCCACTCACCCCAGCACCTCCCCGAAAACCCCTCCACCATCTATTCCTGCCCAGCAGGGGAATGCCAGATCTCTGCTCCAGTTCTAAGACCAGTGACCACCTGAGCAATTGGGGATTGTGCTGCAGTGGTTATGAAACACTTTGAATATTATCCCTAGAGTAAAGGCAAAGATGCCCTTTAAAAAACATTAAACTATATCAAGAGAAAGCTGTCTGAGTCATTTCACCACTAATAAAAAATGTTTTCTTTTATTCCACTAGACTTGGCGAAAAAAAAAAGGCCTGATTGACACCTCAAAGAAATTCAGATTAACAGGGCACTTGTTGCGGCCTCCTTTTAGAATCTGTATGTAAAAAAGAAAAAACCTTGGTGGGTTTTTCCCCATAGGAGACAAGAAGTTATGGACTGCCTGTTACTACAAAAAATTACTGGTTTCTGGTATCAGTGCACACTGATTAAAACATGAGGGGGTCACCCAGAAGATTCTCTGCAGATACAAATGCTTGTTTATTAAAGCCACGACATTAAAGTGGTTGGATAATTATAAAAGCCAGTGGCCAAATCTGTTCCCCATTTGCTCATATTTAACTCCACAGTGAGCCACTCTGTTCTCTTATCGCTCCCATTCTTTTCAGGGCAAGTTGGGTGTGAGCAGCTGAGATCAAATGTGGCTGAAACATTTTTCAACACATTGTTAAGTACTTCCCAAGGATGTAAACACAGAAAAGCAAATCAGGACCAAAACAGAAATTGTGGTTTAATAAAAACACTACTTTCTCTCTCACTCCATATTGTGGCCACATATTTCATGGTCTTAGCCTAGCAAATTAGTGATGGAGAATCACGCCATCAACTCCAATCTTCTTTCCGTCTCAGTAAAGCTCACAAATCAGCTCAGAGTTTTGACTGAAAAGGGCTTTGTGTTCTGGATGACAAATGATCAAGGGGTAAAGCCAAGGTTTCATTTGGTCCAGGCATCCCTGAGCCAGCAGGTCTGAACTCTTACTTTCTAGTATTAGATTAGTTTCCTCTGTCTCCTGGCTATCAGCATTCTGAGGCTACTATTATGAATGTTTGTAAGAATAATGTATAGAATCTGAATTTTCCTGTATTTGACTGCAACACTGCAGTAAAATAGTCATTTACGTTTTGTTAGCACATTAGCCCTAAGCATAACATTTTATGTAGAGGGTCGCAAAATAACAAAATAATAAAACTTTGTTGTTTTTCTGTGACTTCACAATTTTCTATAAAAAGGATAAGAATCAACTCCATTTTGGCAGAGACCCTTGTCACAATCATTGTAGCACAATTAAAAGTCTCTAGATCCCAATTTTCACACAGAGCACTTACAAACTCTTCATGTTTTATAATACATTTTAGGAGGCAAATTTAGGATAACTGCTGAATCTTTAATAGTGAAATTTAAAAATTAAGTTTAGTTCATTTTAATTTTTGAAATTCCACCCTAGCTGAGAGGTGTGGCAGCCAAGGGTATAATCCAGCTGTTAGTAGGGGGCATTCAATCACTAGCTCTTTTCTATGTAAAGTATGTAATCACCAGGTTGAAGCAGAAGGTAGAAAGACTTAAGGAATATCTTCCGACTTTTCATCTTTTCACCTCTATCCAGAGAATTTCTATGAAATGCAGGAAATGACCCCAAAACAAGATTGCACAGAATTCTGAGAAGTCAGAGGTCATGAAAGATAGCCAAGAGACACCGGTGAATGAACAACCGTGATGTACAAGGCAAAGTAGAAAGCAAGCCAGCATTGCTTGGACAGGTTTCTTTCTGGAGATGGAAAATCTGGTCCCTCCGAAGAAACAGC
The DNA here is from genome assembly GCF_000951035.1 of Colobus angolensis palliatus. Classification (NCBI taxonomy): domain Eukaryota; kingdom Metazoa; phylum Chordata; class Mammalia; order Primates; family Cercopithecidae; genus Colobus; species Colobus angolensis. The sequence goes on from NW_012118376.1 coordinate 7,857,012, forward strand.
AGCACACTCTGAATGATGAGACAAGAATGCAGAGACAGGACTGGACAGAGCCCTCAGTCGTAAAACAGACAGATGGAACTGGGCAGAGGGAAGAGGAGGAAGAACAACTCCTACATCCTTGGAACTACACAACAGAATGAAGCCTGTGTTTTCCCCCACAGCCTCTTTCCAGACCTGTGGGCCAACAAGCAGAGTAGAGAGTACCTCAAGGGCAAAGACAGGATCTTAAGAGTGGCCAGCCCAAGGCAGCACCCAATCAAGCTTATTCAATGAATAGATGAGAACCATAAGGAGGATCCAACAATGTTAACAGTGGGAAGAAAGCTTGTGACTAGTTCTTAGACTTGGAAACTGAGGCTTCTTCTGAACAAATTGGGAAATCATCATCATGGTAAATGGTACCTATTATAACCCACTACTCTAAACATATCTGATAGCAGGAAATATATCTTCTGTATCTTTGTATTTTAGTTATCTTTGTTTCCTCAACACATAATCAGGCTCAGGAGATGTTTGTTGATCTGTGTGCCAAACTTGGCCGTTCAACACATGTTGTCTTCCTGGAGTGGGTGCTTCAGATGTAACCACACTGAGTGCCACCCTGGTTCTTGCAAAGTTGAATGACAGATGCAACTGGGAGGAATATGCTTTGGGACAAAGATAATGTTTTTTGTGAATTACTTTTTCTGATTAAATGCAGGCATACTGGAAGAGGAAGGAAGATATAATAAATAAATGGTTTTACTACAGATGATATTAATGAAACAAGATTTGAATTTCTAAACCATGGCCTGCTAACTACATTTCCTTTTTGATTAGGTTACTTGCTTGGCTGATGAGGAAATACAGTAGACAGTGTATCTCTGGGCTTTAGCAAGACATTTAATAGGATCCCTGAACAGTGTGATAGCAGAATCAGGTGGATTTCCAGCCAGCCATATAACTAGTGCTGCTTAATGTCAACCTGGAGGGAGGTCTATGATGGGCAGCCTCATGTCTCATTACCTGGCCTGTATTCACTTGGATGAAAATGGTGAAGTCATGCGTATATCTGTAGATTGTATGAAAATGGGAGACAGCAAAATGTGGGATGGCAGAATTAAGGTATTTATAAAAGCTCTTGACATGGGGATGATGGTGGCTAAGTCATCTCTAACAGGATGGCATTTTAAAGGGATAAATGTAAGGTTCAATAAACCAGCAGGGTTAACTACAGGATTGGGAGATGTGGCTTAACAATAATATCCATGGAAAAGACTCAGGGATTTTAGTTGATGGTCAAATGGATTTATCATGAAGCCAAAGAAGCTTAAACTTCAAGGTACCTTATTGGCATGGCCCTGAACTTAACTGTGTATTAATAATTGCTTCATTTTTCTTAAAAAAGAGCCCTTAAATTATATAAATTGTAGAGCCCCTCAAAGCCTGCATCTCTTCCCCATTGATATTTAATGGTGTATGGTGATGGTCAAAAGTCACTTTTAGACTTCTTTAATAGAAGATTGTACTGAAAACTATAGACATTATCGACTCTCACAATCCTAACCTGGTCAAATGACTCCTGAAATAGGGTGTCCAGTCTGAGTCATGACATTTTAGAGAAATTAGACCAACAAGCAAAAACCTGAAATAAGTCTCCCTTACTGGCTCCTTCCTCTTGGCCTCATGACCTCTCAACACTGGACCTGGGCCCCTTTCTCTTCTGAAAATATTTCTCACTCTAGGTCACATCATGTATCTTCTGGGCTTTAAATACCTCTAATATGCTAACGGATTCCAAATTAATATCTCTAGCCCAACTCTGAGTTCTCTGAGCTCTGTTCTCATAAATCCAACTGTCTGATTTCAAGGCACTAAACATGACCAGGACTAAACTCCTGAATTCCCCCCATACCCATCCCATCTCCTCTTCTTTTTAAATTTTAAGTAGAGTTGGATTTTTTATTTTTTTAAGAGACAGAATCTTGCTCTGTTGCCCAGGCTGGAGTACAGTGCAGATTATAGCTCAGTGCAGCCTAGAACTTCTGGCCTCGCGTGATCTTTCCACTTTGGCCTCCCAAAGTACTGGGATTACCGTCATGGGCCACAGCACCTGGCCTTCACCTCCCTTTCTTGACAGAGGAACAAGTTGGAAGGACAGCGAGCAGGGTTTTGAAGAACGGTGGATAAAAATTGAAGATGATTAATCTAAAAGGGAAAAAATTGGCAGTGTGGGTGAAGGGTATCTAAGACACTGTAGGTGGGAAAGGGATCACATCACTTCCTTGAAGATACAATGAGACAAATAAGGAAAAACTTTCCAACACAGAGACTGAAAAATGCCCCCAGGAGATGATGATTTCACCATCCCTGGATTTCAGGGAGGAGTGGGGTCAGCCAGACAATAGTACTGTCTGTTAGTTCTGGTTTTGTTAGTTGATCTCTGGTGATTAAGACTCCAAAACCCTGAAGCTCAAAGTGTACTGATAGTTCTATTTTTTCAGTCTATTTATTTTTAGCTGTTCTTATATTTTTTTAAAAAGTATCATTTTTGTTTGTCCCAAATTGTGGTTTTGGTTTCCCTGGAGTTAACTAGTATATTTCAAGGACTGGATAAAAGGAACAGGGCTGGACACCAAGTGGTCCTCAAGGTCTGTTTGTTATTCAGTTACTCAACCCTTTTTCCAAGGCAACAATGGGCAATCCTAGCTCCAAAAGGCTGATAACCACTGGTCCAGTCCAGTGATTTTCAATTCACTTTAGCTGTGGCATCCTTTCTTCAAAGTCCACAATGTAAAATAGATAAAAGCCGAGTTGCTTTGGTTGGGGCAGGAGGAAGAGTGAATTTGACCCAATATCCCTTGCCTTCCCCCACCACACTGACACCATTGATCTAGTCTGTTAGGGAAAATCCTAGAGATCCTTTTCAATATGTATTAACTGTTGCTTTTTCAAAAGTACCAGCATGGGGGTTTGTGGGTGGCGGAAGAGAACATGACATGATACCTGAGTATAATCAAAATGTGTGTCCTCCAGAACCTACCCCAATAAATATAAACCCTGGGGAATCTGCCCTTCCATGGAACCTGAGTTCTTCAGTTAGGGCAATTTTCTTTTTCTGTAGTTAGTGACAAAATCTGACACATGCACAGCCCATGGTGCTAACATTTTGCTTCCATAATCTAGTAAAAATGGATAAGCAGCAATCTTCATAACAACCTTATTTAAAGAAGGGTAAGGGGAGATATTATTTGAGATGCAAATATGCCAAATTGTGTTACTTCCTTATTGAAAATCTTGGCAATGACAAACACTTTTCTTTACATATTTCCTTTGCTTGGTTTTTCAGCAAAAAAAGACAAACCAATCACTTGGGTAGAAACCAACCACTAGAAAATAACTACAGAACTGCACAGGAATGTGGAAAGTGCCCATGTGCATGCAAATGAGCTACAAGCAGGCCACTTAACTGCTCACCATGTCATTGGGCCCCTTCCAGCCTTCTGCAGCTTTCTGTCTTCCCTGAGGCAAGATGCTAATAATGTGTGTGATCCCAGAGCTACTAGACAAATGCCCACCTACCTGCCTCTGGGTACAACATGCACATGGGGACATAATCTTGCAAAAGATTCTGACATTATAGTGATCAAACAACAACTTCAGGACAGTAGGCAGAGTGAGAATTGTAGTCCTAGCTTTGGAATTTCAATGCAATCGAACAGTGGCTTACTAGGCCTTTACTACGTGCAGGTGCAATGGATACAGAGATGAATGAGGCAAGATGCACAAACTCTAGTGGCCTTGGAGGCAGACAGGGCCAAAGCTTGCATTTTGAAGTGGTAAAGATAAACCAACTGGGAGTGAGCTCTGAAGCCTCTGAGAAAGGAGCTGCCTGCCTGGGGGATCCCGTCCTGGTGTGTGTTTCAAGATGCAGATGATGCCACACCTTCTGAGAGCTGGGGCTTCAAAAATGTTCCTTTTCACAGTTTTGCATTCTCCCCTCCCCAGTGGCTGGAGAGTGAACATTATTATGCCATCTGATCAGTGTTTTTAAAGAAGCCTCCAGGTGACCCAGATGAAGTTGGGCAGTGTGCTTACAGTTCTTGCCAGTGATGAAAGTATAAACAGAGCTCTCTCTGAACCACAGGGCCAAGGAAGATTAAGTGCAGAAGGACACGTGGCCCTTCACAGTACACATGAGATGGACAAGCTGCCATCTCAGGAAGACAGTTTTAAACAGACTTGGTAACTCTTCTTATCAGAACATCCCTCAGTCCCTCCATGTAGAAATCTGCTATCGGCCACAAGCAGGCTCCAACCTACTATGGTGATGGGTCTGAATTGTTTCTGTAACTGCTATAAATATATAACCTAGATAAACAAGGTTCATTACTTTGGAAAGTTTCCCGTCCAGGATAAATTCCCAAGCACAAATAAGCACATCAAAATCTTTGATCTCATTTGACCAAATACTGCTAACTTCACACAGTTTTCAACACTTCACATGTGTCATCTTTGAATAAGACACGCATTAGAAATACGAATGACCCAGCTTCAGTCCAGCTACTTTAGCCATGTTTTTTTTGGGTCACAGACGTGCCCCATTTTCCTACGTGCCTCCTTTTGTAGAGCCCTCTTTCTTTTGTGGGCTGTTCAAACAGCCCAAGTTCAAACATTGGGACCAGGCATTAAAGTAAGAAAAATCTGAAATAATTAGGCCTGGAAAAGGAGGTGCCAAAAGCCCAAGATATCTTTGAAGTATTATTTCAGAAAACATGAAACGTAGGTTTTCTTTTGGGCTCTGACATTTCAAGTTTCTCCATCATTTTTACCATCTGTAAAGTGTTGACTGTTCCAGTGCCTCCCATCTATATCTCAGGCACATTAAGAATTATTCCAATTAATTGTAAATGAGTGCTCTAAATTATTTTGGCAATGAGCCACAAAAATAAAATATTTTGGATCATGCAATTTTGCTTATTTCAGGAGAGCTGTGAGTTTCCCTTCCCTTCTTCTTCTGTCTCCCCCAGTGCTCTCAAAGAGGAATCGAAGGCAACCAAGCCACTAGAAACACAGATATTCTCAGACATGAACCTACCTCTTGGTCGGTGAAAATCTCTATGAAGTTCTGGAAGGAGAAAGAGCCGGACTGGAGAATGAGCTCTCCGGTGTTTTCAAAGCACTGCCCGGTCAGCACGAGCAGTTTGTGTCGGGCAGCATCAGTGATCATTAAACGCACCTGCAATAAAGCACAGACCGTAGGCCCTGAGCCGCGGGCAGTGCTGCCGTCCCACCACCAGGACAGGGCTAGCCTTCAGGGCCATGGGAGTTTATTACCAGCAAAAGCATTCATTCCCCAAAGGTCTAATTTCTCCTGGAGGCCAGAAGAGCACGGAAGGGTTGAATGGATCCCTGGCTGTAGGATCACCCACAAAGCCAGTAAGTGTAGTTATCAGTTTGCCCATGAATGCCGTTTTCAAAGTTTCTCTACAACCAAGACAGTAGCAATAGTTGACTTTCTCCCCCTAGTTTCCTCCTCTTTTTCAAAGCTGCCTTCACAGCTGGTAATCATTCGTTCCACAGCTGTTAGAAATGTCTGCTAGCAGCACGTGGTCTGTGAAACCAGGGAAGACTTGGAACTGTCTCACAGGCTGAATCACCATGTATAGTTCAGGTTCCCCAGTGGCCTCCTCAGGAAGCACGGGGTTCCAAACTAGGGTCCCAAACCAACCCCTCCCATACGGCATCTCTTTCCTTCCAAGGCGTGCAGCAAGCACACAGCTCCAAGTGCAGTTTCCAATGGCATCAGTAAGGTGCTTATCATTGAATAGAAAGAAAAGGCTGCCCCTATGTAGCAGTCTTTGAGAGAATTGCAAATGGTTTGCGCTGAAGAACTCTGTGAACTTTTAAGTGGAAGGAAGCCAGCCGTCCTTCAGCAAATACCACTCCAAAGCACCAAGGTGTCTATTCTGAGCCCAGTTCATGAACGTTCAGCACATACTACTTGCCAGGCATCATGTTAGGCACTGAGGGGAGGATACAAAAGTAAACAGACCATGACCCTTTACCCAAGAACCCCACAGTCTAATCATGGAAAAAACACATGTACCTAAGTAATTGTTTCAGCCCCATCTGCTCCACAGGCAAGCCTGGATTCCTTTTATAAAATTCCATATTTTTCCTTTCTCACAACTCTTCCGGGCAGTTTGCCTGGACATATATTAATCCTCCAGCTTATTTTTTTTTCCCCCTTTTGAGACAGGGTCTCACTCTGTTGCTCAGGCTGGAGTGCAGTGGTGCCATCTCGGCTCACTGCAACCTCCGCCTCCTGGGTCCAAGCAATCCTCCCATCTCACCCTCCTGAGTAGCTGGGACCACGGGCATGCAACACTATGCCTGGCTAATTTTTTGTATTTTTGGTAGAGATGGGGTTTCACCACGTTGCACAGGCTGTAATTCTCCAGCTTTTTTCAAGTTCTAATTACTTCCTGACTCTGTCAGTAACAGAGATTGCTATCCCATCACTTTCCTCAGCTTTGCACCTTCATGCATTGTCAGAGGTCCTGCTGATCTAAAGCAGGCAGAAATAGAACAGGTGACATCACGACAGTCAAAAAGTGGCAGCAACTCAAGTGTCCATCAACTGAGGAATGGATGCACAGATGTGGGCTATCCATACACTGGCACTGTTCAGCCCCGAAAATGAATGCAGTCCTGACATATGCTACGACATGGATGAACCCTGAAATTGTTAGGCTAAAATAAGCCAGACACACAAGGCCACATAGTATATGATTATATTTATATGAAATGTCCAGAACTGGCAAATCAGGACAGGCAGGTTTGCGGTTGTCAGCACTGGGGAAGAATGGAGAGTGACTGCCGATGAGCTCAGGGCTTTAGGGTCATGATAGACACATTCTGGAATTAGATAGGGGTGATGGTTGCAAAACTTTGTAAATACACTAAAGACCACTGAATTACATACTTTAAAGGGATAGATTTTATGGTCCTTGAATTACATCTCCATTTACAAAAACAGGATACAGTCACAGAGATGCTCAAAGTGTGGGTAGAAGGGACACTGCAAATAATGGAGGCTCCCAGGGACTTTGGCTACTTTAATGTCCAAGAAGCAACTCAATCTCAAAAGTGCTCAACTGTAATAAAGGAAGTGGAAAGTGGAGTGACAGCAACTCCTCTGGCCTGGGTCACCAGGGACTCTTGGCTTCAACCAAGTTCTTACGTCACACTGGGCTCCGAAATACCCAGTTACTCTCCATAGCAACAGTTTCATATGGTGGTAATAGTAACAATCACAGCTAATATTTACATTTCAGTCATTATGTGCCATGCTCTGTTCTAAGCACTTGGTACTTCTAAGCACAACATTAAATATGAACCTTAAATGTAGAAACTATTATGACCTCCATTTTACAGAGGTGCAAACTGAGACAAAGACAGTAAATAGCTTGCTTGAGGCTCCCAGCTAGTAAGAGGCAGACGTGGGATTATGAACCCAGGTGGCCTGGTGCCAGCCCATGCTTCTGACCACTATGCTAGCCTGCCTTTTCACAGTGATAGGAGTGTGCAGGGAGGCTCTGAATGGGGCTTGCACTGAGATGCCATTCTTGAGACGCCATTGTTCTCCAGGCTTGTCCTGTATGTCCCAGCCTGAGGGCTTGTGTCTATTTCCCCTAATACATCCCTATCAGACTCCATCCCAGCAGCACTCCCCACCACCCCCCTCATAAACACCCCAAATTCATACTCCCTTGCCTGGACAAAATCTTACAGTTCCAGCTACTATCTTCCACTTTGTCCTTATCAGGAGGAGCAGTCTGGGTGGTACCGATGCAGAGAACCAACCATTAGTGGGGGGGTTAAGAAAGACCTCTTAACCCAGAACTTCTCTCTGTTGTGACCCTCTCCTGCCCCCATTTGCCCAGCCCTTCTAATCCGCTGGGTCCCTAGCCAGTGTGTGGGGCCCGGCCCCAGATTCTACAGAGCTGAATGCTTACCTCAGTGCTGACTGCTTCATCAGAAGGGTTGATCAGGACCACTGTTTCTAAAACGTCACTTCGGTGATGAAGGATCTTTTGTCCTGCAGGCACAAAAACACACACAAAAGGGGAGACCTTTAGCTTTTCCAGATGAAAACTGCCCTGCCTGCTCCTGGGACAGCACAGGAATTTCTGCCTCCGACGTGGTACACAGCTCCGAGATTCTCTACATCATTTTGGGAAACATAATTGGTGCTATTAAAAAAGAGCCACTAGCAGGTTCCTCCCGGAGCTGCGTTTGTGTGGTCGGGGGCTCCTCCTGCTCTCACACTCTCCCGTTTTCAGGGTCGGTCTAGGCAGCCTCCTTGCGGTAATGGCGGTTTTCATCTGAGACAAGGGTGGGTGCCAGGAAAACTCAATGGGGCTCTTGACATTTCCTTTCTCATGGTAATTGGGGATGTTTCTCCGTATCAGCCTTTCTTCTGGTGAGAACTGCACTGAGATTAATTAGGAGCCTTATTGTGAAATGAATGACATCCAGAAACTCCAGCTAACAATTAGCCCAACAATCAGAATGGCTGTCTGAGGCAGGCTTACAGTCTGTTGGAGTATTCATTAATTAATTCACTTGCTCATAGGAAACTGGAGACACTGTAAGCAAATGAAAAGTGGAGAACAACCCTCCCACGAAACAGGGTGGCCAAACTGCCCCCTAAAAATATGCACAATGGATGGAAAACAATAAAGCAAGGTGTTGGGTGTGATGACCGCCTGTCTAAGGAAGGCTGAAACCCTGCAGGGCTGTGGCTCCACATCCCTGACTTCCCCCCACTCACAGGTCCTAGGGTCATTCCGTGGCTGAACCAGCCCTCCAGCCAAAGGAGACGGAGACCTGTGCATGACCTTCTACGAAGACTCCCCCTCCCTGGACAATGGGATGAAATGATTAGGCGGATGTACGGCCAGAGTTGGTGATACAGGCTTGGGCAGCTGCTAAGGACAGGGAAGTGGGTGTTCTCTCTGAAATGTGGGAGGGAGACGCATGGGTGGGAGGGTAGACACAAACTTGTCTGCTGCTTGGAAGTACAATGACGCTCAGGCAGCAGGAGGAAATGGAATAGAATCTGAGGGAGGCAGACACCAGAGGAGAGAAATACATGAGGAAAGAATGACCAAAAGCAACTGTTTTCTAGAAAAATAGTTCGGCAGTTCTTCAAAAAGCTAAAATAGAATTACTGTATGACCCAGCAATCCCACTTCCAGGTGGAATTGAAAGCAGGAACCTGAACAGATGCTTGTATGCCAATGTTAATTGTAGCATTATTCACAATGGTAAGACAGCCCAAATGTCCATCTATGGATGATTGGGTAAAATGTGGTGTATCAATACAATGGAACATTATTCAAACATAAAGATGAATGAAGTTCTGATAATGCCAAAACATGGATGAACCTAGGAAACAGTCTGCTAAATGAAATAAGCCAGATACAAAAGGATAAATATAGTGATTCCAATTACATGAAATCTCCAGAACAGGCAACTTTATAGAGTTAGAGAGTAGATTAGAAGGTAACAGGGACTAAGAGAAGGGGAATGGGGAGTTATTGTTGAGTGGGTACAGTTTCTGTTTGCAGTGATGAAAATGTTTTTAAAATAGAGGTGATGAACGCTGGACACAGTAGCTTTTGCCTATAATACCAGCACTTTGGGAGGCCAAGGCAGGGGGATTGCTTGAACCCAGGAGTTCAAAACTAGCCTGGACAACAAAGTGAGACCCCATGTCTAAAAAAAAAATGGCCAGGTGCAGTGGCTCATGCCTATAATCCCAGCGCTTGGGGAGGCCGAGGCAGGTGGATCACGAGGTCAGGAGTTCAAGACCAGTCTGGCCAACATAGTGAAACGCCGTCTCTACTAAAAGTACAAAAAATTAGCCGGCTGTGATGATGTGTGCCTGTAATTCCAGCTACTTGGGAGGCTGAGGCAAGAGGAGAATCATGTGAACCCAGGAGGCAGAGGTTGCAGTGAGCCGAGATTGCACTATTGCACACCAGTCCCGGCAACAGTGTCAGACTCTATCTCAAAAACAAACAAACAAACAAACAAACAAACAAAAACAACAACAAAAAAACTGGGTGTGGTGGCACACACCTGTGGTCCCATCTACATGGGAGGCTGAGGCAGGAGAATCAATTGAGCCCAGAAGGTCAAGGCTGCAGTGAGCCAAGAACATGCCATTGCACCCCAGCCTGGGTAACAGAGCAGGACTCTGTCTCAAAAAACTGATAAAATAAAAAAAGAGGGGATGGTTGTACAACCTTGTGAATGTAATTAATGACACCAAATTGTACATTTTAAAATAGTTAAAATGGCAAATTTTATATTTTATATATATTTTATCATGAGTTAAAAATTAATAATATACCAAAAAACATTCACTAGTACACTATAAATGGGTAAATTGTATGGTATGCAAACTAGATCTCAATGAAGCAATTAGAAAATGAAAAACATAAAGCAGTCCAGGATACACTGATTCTTTTTCCTTTATATCAAGAAGGACCAGAAGTACTACAGAAACAGCAACATGTTGAAATAGTCACCACCAACCACCATCACTGTTACCAAGCCCATTCTCCCCCACCATCTTACTTTTCCTAACAGCTAACATTTACCAACAAACCCCACATCACAGATGGAAGCCTAAACAGAACAATAATGGTGTCAGGCACTGTTCTAAGACATACATGGCTTCATTTAATCCTCAGAAGAGCTCTGTGACATAGGTACTATGATTATCCCCCTTTACTGTCAAGAGCAATGAGTCTACAGAAGAGAATTAACCTGCCCAAAGTCACACAACTAGTAAGTGGTCGAGCCAGGATTTGGAGCCAGGTCACCTGGATCTAGAGTCCTTCTGCTTCGCTGCCCTATGGGTTGGTTACTGGACTAAAATTTGTTAAAATAGACAAGGCACAGACACCAAATGCCAAAAGACAGTTAGGGAAAGGTTCAAAGAAATAAAATCAGAGATGAGCTTACAAAAGCAGGAAGGCAAAAAATATTAGGAGAAGAATATTGGCCAAAAAAAGGCAAACGTGGCAGAATATCCCACATAAAAGAAGTTAAAATTAAGAGAAAATGTGTGATGTCTTACTCCAAAAGCCTAAAAATAAACTCCAAAACAGAACAAAGTCCCACAGTTTGAGCAGATAAAGAACTGAGGCTTAAGAAGAATAAACCACAGGAAAGAAAGTTAATTTATTATGAATGCTAAATACTGTAATTTATTGGACATTGCTTTTTGGCATTTTGGTTGTTTTTGGTTTTGACAACCATGTACATTTAAAGCTAAAGCAAAAGAAAATCAACTGAAATAAGCAAAGAATAAAATGAAAATTGGCAAGACACATGAAACTATCCTCTTTCTAGGTCTTTCCATCAGTGGTCTTCTTGAAACAAAGGTTTCAAGAGCTTCAAAGGCACTAGGTTGAGATGAAATTAAGCAAAAGCTTAAGACCAAGGAGAAGGAATATCATTTCTTTGGTCACAATTTTGTTGTGGGCACCCAGAGCATCAGGCAGCGCAATGTCCGAATATGACTGTCATCATGTCTGTATTCTGCAGGAATCCATACAAGTAGACTTGAGCAAGGTATGTAAAGTGGCTCCCTCCGCAAGTGATGGTAATGAAATCAGAGCCTCTTTCTTTCTGAAGTGATCCTACACCATGCCCTCAGCCTTGCTAACCGCACCCTTCAACACCCATGTCCAGGCGACAGCAGCCTGCACAGTCCACCCGCCTCCACATCACGCTCTTCCCCAAACACACAGTGAGCTTGCCTGCTGCCGAGGTGGCCCATGGCAGGAGGCGTCTTACCATCCACCAGCAGTCCCTTTCTTTGGCTTCATCACTTGCAAACAAAACAAATGCCACGTGACAGCTGCCATTTACCTCCACTCCTTCCAAGTCAATCTTCAGACCAGTTTGCCCAGGAATTCAACTAACGATGTTCTCTTTTGTCCATCTTTGGAAATATTGAGAGGAATGGCACAGACATGCACCAAGATGCCATGGCTGCTTCTTCAACAAAAGCCTTTTTATAGGATCGGATTTGAATGAAGGAGGGGATTTAAAGGGAGAGAGAGAAGCTTCTAGCTCTTGTCACAGCCAGACTGTTGGCCAGATTCTTTCCCGGGACGACGTAAAGTGGGGCCGGGCCACCCCAGCATCTGGTCAAGCCTGGCAGAGGGGCCCTGACGCGCCCCCACCCCTGGCATCCCCGTGGGTGCCAGCTTTCCTGCGGCAGGCGGGTGGGTTCTCAGCGCAGGCGACTGGGATGCTCACAAAGTTGCATATTTGGGGAATGTTTCACACTGGGAAACGGGCCAGGCATTCTGAAGGGAGGCCACCACCCTGGCTTGTAAAGGTCTCATTCAGTTGCTTCAGAAAAGAAGTTCCCAGGAAAGAAAGGCGGCCGGGTTCCAGCCTCTCTCCCCACCATTGTAGTCCGCATTCTCCATTCAACACCTCACAGGGAAACCCTTAGGCAGCCCGGTGAATAGTTAACTTTCCCCGGCATCCGCATCGGTCTGAGGGCAGCAAAAGCGGGGGCTCGACCTGGAATGACTGTGTCACTTATTGCTTCATAAGAAAAAGTCTTTGAGGGCTTCCCCACAAAACTCAGCATGATTGTGAAGCCTCGACCTGGGTCGGGGGCGGGGGCAGTGGAGAAGACTGTGTGTGACAAAAGGGGTCCGCGCCACCTCAGAATCAAAAGAGGACAGTCTGAGGACCCTCGAAGCAGCAGGGGCCTTGCAGACAATGAGACTTTTGTTTGTGTTCTCCCAAAGCTGTGTTTGGAACTCAAAAGGAAGCCTGCATTTTTTGATTATTGTGGGGATTTTATTCCTTTTTGAAAACGTGTCAGATTAATTGAACCTATGTGTCTTATAAGATTTGGCTTTTTTAGTAGCTTATGTTTAACTATATTCAATTGATTCTGAAATCTCTTAAAGCAAAATGTTATTATCTACGTATGTAAATTTCTAGGATGCTTGCGGGATTCTTCTCCACAGAGTTTAGGATTCATCTACACACACAAACACACACACACACACACACACACACACACACACACACACCCCTCAGAGGCTTCACCCTGGTTTTGGAAGAAGGAAATAGAAATGGTAATTGAAGAATAAAGAAAGCCTCTGATTTCTACTCAGTATGAAAGGGAAATGATGAGGAGGGTCCTGAACTATTGGTAACCAGGACTGAGGGGCAGGGCATGGGCAGGGGCTTTAGTCAGGAGAAAAGTCGTCCTGCCCCCATCTCCGCCTCTCTGCTCTGTCAGCTCCCACTGCCGCCCTCTCTTCACCTACCAACTACTTCCAGCCGCCTGCCCAGATTCAACAATGGAATAACTTACAATGTGAAGATTCTGGAGTTAGAGAGAAAAATACGTGAGATAAAAAAGGACTGGGTTGATTTAGCTGAAAGTAAAGTTTGGTCAATCGAGAAAGACCATAAGCACTAAATGTCTTGATTTTACAGTCTGTTTTCAAGCCGGGCACGGTGGCTCATGCCTGTAATCCCAGGACTTTGGGAGCCCGAGGCAGGTGGATCACTTGAGGTCAGGAGTTTGAGACCAGCCTGGCCAACATTGTGAAACACTGTCTCTACTAAAAACACAAAAATTAGCCAGGCATGGTGGTGCATGCCTGTAATCCCAGCTACTTGGGAGGCTGAGGTATGAGGATTGCTTGAACCTGGGAGGCAGAGGTTGCAGTGAGCTAAGATCACACCACTGCACTCCAGCCTGGGCAACAGAGTGAGACTCCACCTCAAAAAATAAAAAAAACAAAGTCTGTTTTCATTAGAAGGAAGAAGAGAAGGAGGGAGGGAGGAAGGAAGGAGGGAAGGAAGGAAAAAAGGGAGGGAGGAAGGGAAGGAAGAGAAAATGATAGCAGTCAGAGTTATTCAACTCAACCTCTTTACCAAAGTGAATTTTTTTGAGAGGAAACCTCTAACCTCCGACCCCTTGTGCAAAAAGCACTCCCAAGAGTAAAATGTAGCTAAACGGCTAAGAGCAAGAAATGAAAGGTGCTTGGTACAGGAACTAAGAATTAATAACTAACCAGCAGGTCTCCAGTAGCTTGTAAGAGCAGCTTTTGGTATGAAATCATTTCCAGCTCCAGGCCTCCTTTCTGCAGAAACCCACATGGCAGCTAAAGCAAATGTGTGGTTGATTTGAAGAGAACAGGAGCTGGTGAGGCAGGAGGGGAGACGCCTGAAGCAGCAGAGGTTTGTAGTGAACCTTTTCTTCCAGAGCCCCTCACAGAAGTCCTCTCTATCCCTGTCAACTAACGCTGGGGCCCAGAGGCCTGGCAGGAAGGTATCCCCAAAACTTCCTTCGCAGAGGGAGGAAAGATGCCAGCAAATAAGGAAGCCTCACGAGCAGCACAGAAGCCTGTTCCTGAGAGCCCCAGGTGGTTCTCCCTGTGCCCCTCTATCCCACCACATCATTTCTAAGCAAGAAAAACAGAGAGAAAGAGAAAGAGGTGAACATAGGTTACCCAGTAACCATGCTCTGAGAAGCTACAATGAGCAGCTCTCCATCCCAGGTGCCCCAGCTTAGAGCTCCGGAGAGGGTCCAGGAGAAGGATCAAGGCGACCTAGCCTAACAGAAGACTTCCTTGGCTCCCCTGGAGCAAGAACCCACCTCAGCCCTGAGGGAGGACATGATCCCAAGGCACGGTGAGACGCAAAACCCTCACCCCTGCCACAGAGGTACTGTTAGAAAACAAAGGTGCTAGGAGACTTAGTTCTAAAGCCACGGATCCCCAAAGACCAACAGCATCAGCACAGAAAACAGAAGGCCAGCTGTTACCAGGAAATTACACAGAATCTGTCTCCAGGGAAGTAAAACTCCTAGCCCTGGAGGGAGCTGGATCTCTCAGAGGTCCTCTGCATCAAATTAACTCCCCCAATCAACTCATTCATCTTTTCACCTTCTTCCACTCTTGCACATCTCAGCCTGAGGCTTGGAAAAGAACGTTTTCTAGGCTGGGTGTCTCAGAGGCAACAGGGAACATGAGCAAAAAGGTGGCAAAAGCATAATTCAATATGCATGCTGGTTTTAAGGTCATGCACACGTTGGAGCACCTTCTATGTGCCAGGTGCCATCCCACCTGGGTCCAAAAATGACTGAATACAAGGCTAATACATAGAAATGGGTAGTGACAAAATCTAATCCTTTGATCACCAGAGAGACCATCACCAGAATACAGCAATAAAACCTTACATGTGTAGAGCGCCTTAGAGTTGCCAAAGCATTTTGTCCTTCAGGTAGTTCTTTGTTTAGTCTCACAGCATTTTTATGAAGTAGTGGGGCAAATATTATCCTCTCTTCATGGATGAAAGAGCTGAGGTTTACTGACTTGACAGTGTGGAAGAACAGGCCTGGGTACCCTTGTCACGCTCCATGAGGCCACTCAAGGCCAAGGTCAGGGCTGTGACACTATTCCTTTCTCCTTTTCCTGATCCACTGCCGTCCAAAATGAAGATTTTCAAGCTGTGATGCCAAGATTCTCCTTTGTAAGAGGTTTAAGTGTGCAGCCAGGACTGGCTGCTGGTCAGTCAACGCCTGCTGAATTGTCTGTGTGTGTGTGAGTGTGTGTGCGCGCGCACGTGTGTGTGGACCCAGCAGGGCACCCTTATGGCCTCCCACACACGTCCTGAGGGCAATTCCTTCTTGGTTTCTGCTGAACCATCAACCAAGTTCTTTCCCACCTTCCCTCGATATTCCTAGAAATGACATTTCTTTTCTGTGGGAAATATATTTTTGTTTATGCATCTGTTTCATCTCTGATACATGTTACTGAATCTATGGCTCTCCAAATTTTGAACACTTGTTTTTTTAAGAGAATAAAAAATACTCAAGTTCAGGAGACTTTGCAAATAATTTTCTTTAGTTTAAATAAAGTGATCATTGCTTGTGAGTTAGACAACATTTTTTTACCTTGGATATCTTTTGTGTTACAGGGAATTTAGTTATTACCTAACTTGAGTCTGTACCTAATTTTCTCTATACTTCCTGACCTTGTGGTTGTTAGTTTTCTTTTTTGTTTTCAGTGGTTTCAGTTTGGTTTTCCATGTGCAGGATTCTCATTTGACCTGCTTTCTAGAACCTCTCTTCGGTGTTTCTCTCCTACCCAGTCCCATTCTCTTAGGTTCCCCTCTTCCTTTTTTTCTTCTCCCTTTTAAAAATTCTCAAGGCAAAGGGATGAGAATCAAGGATATGAAAGGTTAAGGTGAAAGACAGGGGAAGGAAGAAGTTTGCTCCCTTTTTCTCTGTTTTATCCTCTGGCTGAAAGAAGCAGAAATAAATAATATAGATGGTGTTGAAACTTGGGCTCCCTGGAAGGCACCTAAGTAGAAAACCCAATCCTGGCACCAGCTGTGGTTGATAAGATAGCCTAAGGGTCACATCTTCAACAAAGTACAGAAGCGACAGATTAAAAATAAAAATAAAAATAAAAAAGGCACATGGAGTGAAGGGCGATGTAGTAACCTGTCAGGGGAGCCAACTCCAGGTGTCTTTAAATACAGTGACCAGCCTGGGCAGTAGGGTGAAACCCCATCTGTACAAAAAATACAAAAATTAGCTCACACTACAGGTGTGTGCCACCATGCCCAGCTAATTTCTTTTGTTTTTTGTAGAGATGGGGTCTCACTCTGTTGCCCAGGCTGGTCTCAAACTCTTGGGCTCAAGTGATCCTCCCACCTCAGCCTCCCAAAGTGCTGGGATTACAAGTGTGAGCCACTGCAGCTGTCCTTCTTATACTGTTAAATGCCTTTTTTTAAGACTCTCGGCCCACAGATGGTCTTTCAAGACCTCTACTGCATCTTCAGGCACTATCCTTTGCTATGTTAATCTCAAAAATAGCCCCCGAAAAGCCATCATATTTGCTCATGTTTTCCTCTTTACTATACTCCTTTTCCTTACTCTGAGCAGGGAAGACTTAAGTCTTTTCCCCCTTTCACTTTAACCTTTCCTGCTCTCTTTATGTTGTCCTGACATGCAGCAGCCAGAGAAGGGTGTCACTTTTGAAGACTCTGATAAGCTACGTGAACATAAAGCTTTGGGTAGATGTTTTAGCTCTATATATTAAGCTTTATTTTATTTTATTTTATTTTTGAGATGAAGTTTTTCTCTTGTTGCCCAGGCTGGAGTGCAGTGGCACAGTCTCAGCTTACCGCAACCTCTGCCTCCTGGGTTCAAGTTATTTTCCTGCCTCAGCCTCCCGACTACCTGGGATTACAGGCACCTGCCACCACACCTGGATTATTTTTTGTATTTTTAGTAGAAACAGGGTTTCAACACGTTGTCCAGCCTGGTCTCGAACTCCTGATCTCAGGTGATCCACCCACCTCAGCCTCCCAGAGTGCTGGGATTACAGGCGTGAACAACCACGTCTGGCTATATTAAACATTAAAGAGGACCATGCAACAAGGTTTTGGCAGGTAAACTGTTCTGACCACCTCTTCAGAGGCTCTGCCACAGGGGATACTGAGCCACTGTGTATGGGATAGTCCCAGCTCCTCTCAGTGGGCAGAAGCAGGAGAAATTTAATAGAACTTTCTCCAACTAAACTCTTCACCACTTCTCCCTCAACCAAATCCAAACCCTATATTTCAGCAGTAAAATATTTATTAAAAGGCTAAAAAAAATATTTAGTAAAGGGTAAATACTTGCACGAACTATTGAGTACTCTCTTGGAAACATCACACAGAATTGACCTTCTTGTAAGCTTCCCTTCATATCATTGTTTTTATAGCAGATAAAGAGATGTGAAACCCAGCTTGCTGCTGACTCAGGCCTATGGAGAATCATACCTTGAATGGTAGGATGCAGGCCCTTGGGTTTTAAATTAGCCATTGAGTTTTTCATTTCACCTAATAGCATTCAACTTAAAGAGCCATACTAGTAAAGCTTACATGAAATAAACCGGTGATTTACAATGCTGATGTGTTCATTTAATTTCCACTAACAGGAATCTAAATTTTTAGTATATCGGATATTCATGCCAGTTGGTCACTGCATTCATTTTTTGCCCTACTGGGATACTTTGCTTGAAGGTTGTTTTAAATAAAGAGTGTTGTTTGGTGATAGGATTTACTGTGCCATAAAATAAGGCATCATGCCCACTTAAATCTAATCCATTTCTTACATGTCCAGCTCATAATTTTATTTCCTCTGGGAATATCTCTCTGTCCACTTCAATTCCCAGAGCTGTCTCTTACCCTCAATTTCTGGGATAGCAGTTAAGAGTCTCTATACTATATAGCTCAATTAGAGGAAGTACATAGTATTTATATGAGCTATTGCCTCCAACCAACTTATAAGACTCTAGTTAACAAAATGCTTTCACATACTTTCATGTATCTCTCATTGAACTTCCTGTGAAGGTGGCAATTTCTATGTAAATCTTACAGGGCTTAGATCCGAGCCTTCCACCTATACGGATTCAGGTGATGACAATCTTTTGCAAAACAGGAGAACTAAAAATACACATACCCATAGTTACACACAAACACTCCATTTCTGAGTGGGATTTAACATAATAGTGTGGATTGAAATGTGTGTGTGATTCAGTCCACACTATTATGTTAGATCCCACTCAGAGGGATTTAACAAGCCAAGTAAGCACTCAAAGTGTGATTTGCTTACTTTGTCTTTAGAAGTAAGCAAATCAGGTGATCTACCTTCAGGATCTGAAAAATATACACCCAGGCCACCATTAGCAGAAAGCCCACTGCTGTGCATAAATAATTAAAAAGAAGACACTGCCTAGCTCTTTCCAAGTGATTAGGGCCAAAAACTGCCCCAAAGTTTCAGGAGTTGTGTGTTTGGTTTTCTCACACGCCCATTGGATTTTGCCTGTGGTCATTCTGCCACCCCGTAAGATCTCTTCAGGAATTAAAATTAGGCATCACTAGAAAGATTTCATTTTGATTTTATATTCAACTACAAGGTCTTCACAAGGTCACTATTAAAGGGGTGCCACAGCATGTCCCCAAATCACATTTTTTGCTGAAGGTTAATTTCTTACCTTAACAATGTAGTTTTTATTTATTTTAAGATGAATACCATTGACCTTTGGGAGATTATAACTGAAAGAATACATCTGCTTATTTAGGAAAACGTGATGTAGTAAACCAAAGGAATTAAGTTCTGGGCCATATATTTAATCAATGGTTTACTTAACAAACAGACATTTGTTTCTGAGGCAATTCAACCAAATCTGACCAATGGGCATTTTCAAGGCATTGATAAACGTACTCTGAACCAACAGACGTAGCTCTCCTGAGAAACAGGTCTGAAACCCTTGACAAAGAGCAAGTCAAACAAGGTAGTCAAATAAATTCTATCCTCTTCTATCTTCTTTTTAAAAAGATAGCTGAAATTTTAGTTTAAAATGAGTTCAAGGAGGGAGGGAAATAACCTGGAGACTCTGAGGAAACTTGCCCTTGAGCAAATCCCCAGATTTTCATTTACATGAGAAGTAACAAGTATGCATAAAATCACTTTCTACATTCCTGTCTTGCATTATTCTCCATTGGGTATTTTGTGTGTATTCATATACACTTGGAATATATGCAGTGATCCATATGTATGCTAATCAAAGTTCTTACAATGTATTACTCTTTGCTCTTTCACAAATAAAATAGTATAAATAGGGAGCACATTTTGTCCCTGTAAAAATGCCAACAGGTAAGTCGGCCCTAGAGAAAAATGGACCAAATCAAGCTCTGCCAGAGCTCTGGAGTATAACTGAAAGAACATAGGATTTCTGCCCAGAAAGCAACACCGAACACCTCATTTATTTTGAGGTAGAGGCTGTCGCTGGAGAAGCAGGAAGGTGAGATGGAGCACCCTAAAGTTGCAGAGGGCACCACTGCTCAGCGTAAACTCAGATATCTGGAAAATGCAAGTCTTCAAAGTTAAGGATTGGAAAGGCAGGAGCTGAGCAAGCCTGAGGCCCTCCTCAGCTCAGGGCCTTGGCCAAGTGACAGGAGCTGGACAGGGGCAGGAGCCAAGTGGAGGAGCAGTGCTTTCTGTGGGTCAGCTATCCCTCCAGAGGAGAGCCGAACCACATTCCCGACTCCAGTTCACTTTTTTCTCATAGTTCTTAAACAACAGAAGATGATGCCTTAATGTGTTATCTATATCGCCCTGAAAAATAACTGCATTTCCTTCTGTCATATCAAATCAAATTCATTATAAAATTTCCTGTTTCATATCTACAAAATTGCTCTAAAGAATGTTACATTTTTATTTTAAAAAATTAAGGGTTATTGGGGGAAAGAAAGTCTACTTATCAATACTTCTTTTGATTCCAATGACAAAGTAAAAACATATTTCTCATTTCTGGTCCATTCTCTTTCAATATAAAATGTCTGTGCACTCTTGCTTCGTTAGACAAAGCATTCCTTTAATATCTTGGTCTGTTTTTATTTGATTTAAAGAATGACAGTTGCAAAAGGATATCTAACAGAACACTAGAGGTACACAGCTTGGCACATACAAAATATTCTGAATGAGTCTTTCCCTTATAGATGGATGATTCTTTTAAGTGGGCTCAGTTGTGTGCTTTCCCCAGTTTGCATCTGACTCTTGTGGTCAACTGAGAAGTGTCCTGTTCAGAAAAGTAGTAGAGAGAGAACCAGCTCATACTGTATTATTAATATTTTCCGGAAGCTCTGATAATTACTTTGCAGTTTCATCTTAACTTGCTAACTTTCTAGTCCTTGGGGGTAAAATTTTTGCTTCTTGTTTTAAAAAAATCCAATTAACAAATTGCAAACTATCAGATAGATGTAGTGAAAATCAACCCAAATAGGAAATTCTGCTCACTTATTTTCCATACGACTTGCATGGACCAGGAAGGTGGTAATTTAGCAGAACCATGATGTAAATTTGGATTCCCTGTTTCCCTTTGTTCCTCCTCTCTCTTTGTAATGTCTGCATTTTGGCATTTCTGCATTGCCTCTTTGGTTTCAGAGGTTTCTCACCGAGCCATTTCCCGTGGAAAAAAAAAAAAGAAGAAGAAGAAGGAATATAGCAATTAGCATACATTATGTGGCTGTACCAAAAGCTATACTCACAAACATGTCTGCATGACAGACAAGTGGGCTGTGTTTCGTCTTGTTTCCTGGACTGCCCCGTCCTGCCCACAGTCTGCCATTTGCCAACAGAAGATGCCACCCCTTCCCTTCCTCCGCCATCAGCTTTCCCAGCACTGCGCAGCCAGTCAGCTTGCTGGCTCAGAGTACTACTTAATGAGTTTTTAATTCAGTTTTGACTCTGGAAACCAGCCAGCTACTGCTGCCTGGGGCTTGCATCTCCCTTTACACATCCTCAGCGAATAGTCATAAAGACAAGACGCTTCACTGTTGGATTTCTACAGGGAGGATTAGCTAGGCCTCCGGCCTCACATTATCGCCAGGTCTTGCTGGCTGCAGACAAAAAAAGGGTTAAAGGGAGTTATCTCACAGAGCCAGGGGAAGAATCAGGGAGACACCTCTGAGTGCTGGGAAGCTGCTGTCTCAGCCTCTCTAGGGAGTGAACACTGCTCTGTTGTCAGTGGGCCACAGTTTCCAGAACTAAACTACATGGAATATTTTGGAGGCCAAATTCACATGCATTTTTACAAACAGATGCCCATTGTGTACCGGGATCCTGGAATACTCCTCTCCACCAAGGTTCCAGTGGCCACCTCTTTCCCCCCCCAGAGGCTGGAAAGGGGTCTGCACACTGTCCTTACCTCTCTGGATTCTGTTGACTATCATGAAAAAGTCAATGCTGCTTGGGGAGGCTCTGTATAAGCCACAGAAGCTACTACTCTAGGAGAAAATGTTGAAGAAACTCTCTGAGGCTTAAAGTGCTGGGATATACCTTGTACATGATGTAGTTTCTCCCACATTTGCCAAACCACAGCTAGCATATTACAGTGTAAAATTTCAGGGCCTGGGACTTGCAGCCAGAAGACCTGGGTTTAAGTCTTCTTGCCACTAGTGTCATTTGGAGCAAGTGACACTGAGCCCTGTCTGTTATATGGGGATAATAATAATGCCTACTCTAAGAGTTGTTGTGAGGGTAGAACATGATGGGATCTCAGAGCTACTGAAATGTTTGCTATCACTAGGATTTCTCCCTTCTAGTCTATCTGGTTCTACAGTTAGGCTTTGCAGCTTGCTCTATCATAGCACGTAGAATGCTCTATCAGGGTGTCTCCCAACATGCAGTACATGTTCTACTGGCAGTATGCAAGATTGGGGTGATACCCTGATGAGCTTTTCACATTTTAATAGTAATGTATATTTTGTATATAATGAATATGTTTCTGGTTATATGGCACTGCTTTTTCATCTAGGAGAGTGATATAGTCCTGTTCAATAAATGGCTAAGTGAACTAATGATCATTACATCCTATCCTCTTGTTTAGTGGATGGGAAAACTGAGCCCAAGAGGTCATGTGACTTGCTTGAGGTCCTGTTTCTGGTTTTTGGCCAGGAACAGGACTGTTGGTTGTTCTTGGTTCTTCCTCCTGGCCACAGACTTCTTCGGGATCATTGAATCGTGTAAGTAACATCTCTATTAGCGTTTTAACCAACTGATGTATAACATTTTAAATTCTGATTTATTTTAGATTCTGGTTCTGCGGACTTGACTATATTGTATGACTTAAGGTATCTTAAGTCTATTCAGTATCTATTCAGTCATTTATTTATTCATTCATTCAACAAATATACATTAGGAACTTCCCATATCCCAGGTCCTGGAGATATAGTGGTCAGCAAGACTTACATTCTAGTAGGGGCAGAGGAGCAAAAATAAACAAATAATTAAGACAATTATCAGACAGTGATTGGCAAAGAATTAAAATATGGACATGTGAAAAAAACAAACTGGGTGACTATATTTTGACCAGGGGACCAAGAAAGATTAAGGTCAAGAAATCCACTACAAATTAGCTGACAAAATTACCTTTTATTTCTAAAGTGTAGGCTTCAGTGGGTCCTGTACTTTGGTTTTAGCCTTTCAAGGTTCTCATGGTATTAAAATAGCAACAGTAGGACAGTGTATCATACAAGACATACATGTCCAATTGCTAACAGGTGAACCCAATTGAAAAGAGGGAAAAAACAAACAAGGAAGAAAGGAAAGAGACTCTTCCAAGAAAAATACTCATTCATGGGTAAGTATCACCTATGAATATCACCTATGAATAGAGAGAGAGAAAACTCCCTAAGAAATAAATACTAAAATTGTTTGAACAAAATCGCTTGCAAGCAAAAACACGCAGGGAAAGCAATGTTCACCCAACAGACTGAGAGCTCTTCTGTTTAAGACCACACAGACCTTACCCTGTCCCTGAAGATAGGCAGAGGAGCTGGAACTGAGGTCCCACCCACCTCAGAATGGATGTCTTAGTTAATTACTGAAGACAACTGTATTGGTTCCCTGGTTACCCTGCATGTGATTTCTATGATCCATTACCACTGTCATATCAGGCATGAGCTCTACAACTCATACAAGAAAGTTGGCACCAGCAAAGAGATGACCTTGCAACATTACCAGGGAAACAGTTCCCATCCAGCCCATCATCAGCCCCTTTTTAAACTATAAGAAGAGACCCAGAGAATAGCCAAATTAGTGTCATTCAATGAAGGAACCACTGCTCTTCAACTCAAGATGCCCCCAAAATTCTGATGCTAAAAATAAATTTCATACCACAGATGATGTCACCCTTGTCACAGTCCTGGCCTAGATTATCAACACCCTCACCTTAACTAGGAAACAATGCCTCCTACCTTGTGAAAACCCTGGGAACCAGGTCTCTGGGATTAAATGATGCAGTCCAATTATAAGTCTTATAGCAGTCTGGGAGTGGCAGCTCATGCCTGTAATCCCAACAGTTTGGGAGGCCAAGACAGGAGGATCACTTGAACCCAGGAGTTCAAGACCAGCCTGGGCAACATAACAAGACTCTGTCTCTACAAAAAATTAGCCAGATGTGGTGGTACACATCGCAAGTACTCATCCTAGCTACTTGGGATGTTGATGTGGGAGGATCACTTGAGCCTGGGAGGTCAAGGCTGCGGTTTGCCATGACTGCACCACTGCACTCCAGCCAGGGCAACAGAGCAAGATCCTGTCTCAAAAACAAAAAACAAAAAACAAAAAAAAAAAGAGAGAGAAAGAAAGAAAGAAAAGAAAAAAGAAAAAAGTCCTATAGCCTGTAACACAGGGTTACAGAAATATGAATTTATATGGATCTATTCCAAACATCTGTTTCACAGATGAAGACATTAAGGTTCAGAAAGGCTAAGTGACTTGTCCAAAGTCACATAGCAAGATAATGGCAGGGCCAGGAGTAATGTGCAGGTTATCTACACACCCATCCTCCCCAAAGCAAGAGACTGAGGTTGCTCCCACAGGACCTCATGCCCTTGCAGCTCTATGATCCCGACACCTCCTTCCTACATCTATACTTTATCCCACACCAAATGGAAGCATTCTATTAAGTGATCGCATCTAAAGTGGCAAAAAAAAAAGTATCTGATTCCTAATCTAGACATGACTCAGATTCCTTATTGAAAACACAGGTGGGCTGCAAGAGAAGCAGTTTAAGCTCAACTCTTAGGTTGCCTGTTTGGGTCAATGATGGTAAAAGCATGGAATCTCATCCAGTTGGCTACAAACATTGGGCTAGAGGCAATCACACATCCTCCCTTCTTTTGGAAAAGAAATAGACTAAGAAACATAACTGCCTTATTTACAAAGCTATTTAGGATCAGAAAACTCTTCACACAGAATGTCCAGTAAGTCTCCTCTCCTTAGGCTGCTCTATATTTTTCTTTTTTTTTTTTTTTGAGATGGAGTCTCATTCTCTCACCCAGGCTGGAGTGCAGTGGCTTGATCTTGGCTCATTACAACCTCCACCTCCCGAGTTCAAGCAATTCTCCTGCCTCCGCCTCCCAAGTAGCTGGGACTACAGGCATGCACCACCATGCTCAGCTAATTTTTGTATTTTTAGGAGAGACAGGGTGTCACCATGTTGGCCAGGCTGGTCTCGATCGCCTGACCTCGTGATCCACCCACCTCGGCCTCCCAAAGTGCTGGGATTACAGGTGTGAGCCACCGCACCCAACCTAGGCTCCTCTATATTTTTCTTTCACAGAGACCCATCATGACAAACTCTAAATGATGAATGAACTGAAAATCCCCATACAGTGCACTGGAAGGCTTCAAGCCAGGTGGCATAATCACTCCTGAGCAACACTCAGTGTGCTGGAGTTAATATTCTACCCACATGCATTCATAAAACTCAAAGGACTCCAAGAGGAAGGGGAAGTGTTTTTTAATGATGATGGTTTAACATTTACTAAGTCCTTACTATGTTGGGTCCCGCACAATGCATATAAGCAGCAAAGACCCTGGACTCTACTGAGGTGACAGAATTTAAGCAAGGAAGAAAAAATCAAGTGAACATCCTTATATTTTTTTTAGAAATATTTCATAAGCACTAACATAAAATGATACCTGTAACTGCAGGGAGCAGGTAGTAAGCTTTTTATAAGGAGCTTTTTCCTTCTGTGTTTTTGTTAACTTTCTTTTTTCAGATGTCTTTCTTTTTCTTAAAAACATTTTATTTCATCTTTCCTCCAAGAAGTAAGAGAAGAAGGAGAAAAAAAAGAGAGAAGATGTCTCCCCGCCCCCATAGGTCATATTACGGCCCTTACGTCAAAGATTTTTCAAGTAAATCACTTTGAAAATATCTCAGAGGGAATGAAAAGGTCTTTCAATTGTCACACTGACAAAGACTTTTACTTTTATAGAATAAAAATATTTCTGCCACTATTTTGGTTCTTTCCTTTCTCCCCAGCTCAGACACTCATCTCTTGCCAATCACACCCACTTTGCTAGTGGCATGACTTCATCCTTCATCACAGAATGTTAGGTTGCACGCAGCACTGAGTTCAGTCCCCTGCCTTGCATGGCGTGATGTGTCTACAGTGCTGTCTTGGACCTGAAGGTCCTTTTCACTCTCTGGTGATGATAACTTAGTACTAGCTCATCACAAGGTTTCTGAACTGGCTGTCAATTCTGTTTTTTTTCTTTTCTATCTTTCTTTTTTTCTTTTTTTTTTTTTTTGAGATGGAAGTAGTAACGCGATCTCGGCTCACTGCAACCTCCGCCTCCCGGGTTCAAGCAATTCTCCTGCCTCAGCCTCCAGAGTGTCTGGGATTACATACACTCACCACTATGCCTGGCTAATTTTTGTATTTTTAGTAGAGGTGAGGTTTCATCATGTTGGCCAGGCTGGTCTGGAACTCCTGACCTCAAGTGATCTGCCCGCCTCAGCCTCCCAAAGTGCTGGGATTACAGGTGTGAGCCACCGTGCTGAGCCAACTCTGCTTTTTTTCAACACCTATGGTTTCAGCACATCAGCAGCAGAACCTAAGTATGAGCTGAGGGAGCAGAAGTCCCTTGGGGTAGAAAAGACAGGCAGAGGAAGTCAGGAATGCCACCATGACTCTTCACCAACTGCAACTTCCCTGTCCACCTGTCTGCAGAATCCTGGCCATGGGGGACAAGATGCCTTTTGGGTTGAAAACAGTCTCACAGAGAGCAGTATTTTTCATTTGTTCATCCTTTCATTGGCACACCAGCACTAGTACTATTATTCACATGAGCCACAACAGCCAGCATGTATTGACTGTTTATTATGTATTGTTTGAGTATTATTATGACATTGATTCCATTTCTCAATGACAGCTGTAGGATTGACTTCATTGTACACATGGAAAACCAGGGTACAGAGAGATTAAGTGATTGATCCAAAGCCAGGTGGCTTGTGAGTGCCAAAGTTGCAACTCAAACCCACATGCATCTGGCATGGAAGCTCATCTTCTCTCTCCGTCCCCTGAGTACCACTGAGTCAAACACCCTGGCTGACTCAGGGTTGCACTCTTCTCAGTCCCCCGGCCTGGGATCCTTGAAGGTGGATGTACCAGAATCTTAAGGAAAAACAACACGTTCTCCCCAGGCCCAGAGGTACCATTCACTAGTCATATGATATAAATGGTGTACACTGACTATGTTCTGGGGTCTTTCTGGCCTATGAAATCCCCAGCTCTCTCTGGGTCTAAGTCTAGACCCACTCATTCATCCAGGTAACACTTTGAGGCCCAGGACCAATGAACTGTCACTTATTTCCATGGTCAGTCTAGCTTTCTCTTGAAGCTCTCCAGAGACAAAGAAGCCTGTAGCAAATCACAATGAGGATTCTGGTCCCTGAGGTGGAGAGGGTGGGAGCCCCACTGTTTGCCCTAGTCTCTGCTTTCTGTAGATTAGGAGATTTCAAAGACTAATCAGAGATTAGTCTTCTTTGATGTTGCCTATATATCTGTCTCAAGGAATAGAACTAGCTCTGTTCATTCTTCAGTAGGCTTAAAATGATATATGATAGAATAAAATGATGACATCATGAGGCTACTGAATTAATATAAACAGAAGACACCATGGAACAACGAACCACAGGAACATTCATGAACCCTCCCACCTAAAGGGACTGCAAAAAATAAGGCTCATTTCTAAACAATGTAATCAGCGAGGCTATTTCCAGCCTACACTCATTTCCTAGACAATAGTCACAGTTGTTTAAATAACATCAGCTATTTCAAGCCTGGCAAAATAAATACAGGCTCACAGAAAAGTATAACTTGTAGTAAAAGACCTAATACCATTGCTCTTGATTAAAAATGTGATTCCTTTTTCAGAGTCTTTTCCAAAATGGAATGAATACAGAAAGATTTTTTGGTTTGGAATTTTTTTTTTTTAAAGTTTCTAACATACAGCTGAAAACCACCCTTTATTCTCAGTTCCTGATCCATAATAACATCCTCCCTCCTGCCTTCCGATTCTCATTTATGCTGAGTGAAAATGGAAATACACAAAAAGGGGAAGAAGATAAAGGAATGGCTGAAACTTCTTCCCTTGCTCAGTTCAAAAACACATTTTTACCCTCCTCCATAAAAACTAAAAGAGTCATCACATTTTAGCTCTACAAGACACCAGAGAGAGACAAGGCATAGAGAAGGAGCTAGTTGGGTGTGCTTCTGATGAAGCCCCCATTCTCTACCAGGTAAACACATTATTTCATGTGGCTGGAGGTTGCATGTACTCAACAATCATGAGTAAGGCCTGAATCTCACACTAATGCGTCATGGAAAGTCGTTTCCTTTAAAATTGAACTCAGACTCAAATGTGAACTTGATATGAAGCTCTTGGTTCCTGGAGGGCCTCTGAAATCTTCATTGAATTTTCACAAATGTTTCTTTCTTTATTTTCATCATTGAATGCCTTGAAGGCGGCCTGCCTCTAAAATCTATCAATGCCAATGTTTTATGGCCATTAAGAGAGTCTAGAAGGCACTTCTTCCTTCGGGGCATAAGTTAAATCACTGGTGTAATGATGTTTATCAACAATACAACAGCAGATGGTCAGCTTAAACAGATATTTGTACATACACAGCCACGCTTGAAGATGTTCCAGTGTTAACTGCTTGCTAGTCCACAGGAAGCAGGCACCTAGTGATATTTTTCATTATATTAACATACACTATCTGCCTTTTTAGTAGCTTCCAGACACCAGGCATTTTTGTTCTCTTCAGAGAAATTCCAAAGAATCTCCAAGGACTCCTAAGAAATAAGTCCAAATGTAGGGACAACAGAGTAGTAACATATTGTACTAATTTAAACACTCTTCTTCAAAGAAAAGTCACCTTTCTACAGTCTTTTTTTTAGTAACCCTCTGTCAGTTCCAAAAGCAGCCTTTTTACAATCTTTCATCTAGGACTGTTTTGCTTTCTTCCAGTCTTGACTGAACAAGGTTCCTTCTCTTCTAGAGGTTCCAAAAGAGGCTTTGGAGACTGGCAAGCTTGAGTTCAAATCCCAGCCCTGCAACTTGCTAGCTATGACCTTGGGTGGATTATCT
Source organism: Colobus angolensis palliatus (assembly GCF_000951035.1). Taxonomy (NCBI): domain Eukaryota; kingdom Metazoa; phylum Chordata; class Mammalia; order Primates; family Cercopithecidae; genus Colobus; species Colobus angolensis. The sequence continues at coordinate 7,886,062 of NW_012118376.1, forward strand.
AATCTCTCTGACCCTCAGGTTCCTCACTGGGACATAGGAATAACAGCACTCACACCCCATAGGTCTGTTGTGAGGATTAAGTGAGGTCTTACAGGTAAGAAGCATGGCATTATGGACGCTCAATAAATGGGTGTTGCTATAATCACTCTAGTTATTAGGCCATGTTGCCCGAATCTCTAACTTTCTGCCTAAGTGAACCCTTTCAACATCAAATAATATACATTATATAAAACTTCTCTGGGCCCAGATTCTTGTCTCTAGGTATGCTCCATTCAAATGTCTTCTGCCCATCAGCACTTATACCCAAACTGCCTCACCACATACAAGTCCTAGAACAGTACGAGCACCAGCTTTTTATCACATCAATCCTACCTGTCGCCTTCCATATTCATTTCCACTGAGCCCAGGATTTGGGTCTCATTAGGAAATCACCAAAATTTCAAGTTGTCATTACTTTACCAATCAATACATCAGTGGTCCTCTCCAAATTAGTCATACTCAAATCACATAACTCAAACACCATTGAAAACCTCCTTCCCCTTCAACCATAGGGCAGCTCCCTTGTGCCATGTTTAAAGGAATCCATTCACATTTTCCCAAACACCTCCCCTCTTTCTTTTCTCCAATTGCTTTCATCACCTAAATCATTGTATGAAGTGAGACAAGATTTAAGGTTCACTGAGGTTTGCATCGTTTACAGTTTCCCACTATCTCTTACTAATACATCAGATTACAAGGGCTATCATAAGAATTGGGGGAGACACCGGGCGTGGCGGCTCACACCTGTAATCCCAGCACTTTGGGAGGCCTAGCTGGGCGGATCACAAGGTCAGGATTTCGGGACCACCCTGGACAATATAGTGAAACCCCATCTCTACTAAAAATACAAAAATTAGTCAGGTGTGGTGGCAGATGCCTGTAATTCCAGTTACTTGGGAGGCTGAGGCAGGAGAATCGCTTGAACCCGGGAGGCTGAGGTTGCAGTGAGCCAAGACCGTGCCACTGCACTCCAGCCTGGGCGACAGAGTGAGACTCTGTCTTAAAAGAAAGAAAAGAAAAGAAAGAAATGGGGGAGAAAGAGTGATAATAGCTAGCATTTAGTAACTGCTTTCTATGTGCAAGGCATTACTGAAACTGCCTTGCCTGTATTATTTCCTTCAGTACTGTCATTTCCCATAGTCCAGAAGCAATTACTGGAAGGTTTAGAGCTTTGCTTTTACAGCAAGAATCTATTAGGGGATGGTCATGAATCTTATCAGGAAGGTACAGGCTGTCTAGTAATTTTTCTCCACTTCCAGGGACTGAGATCAATCATTCCCTTTAGATTCTGCTGCCCACTTGCCCCCAAGACCCTCCCCCATCCCTGTAATCAAAGGTGTCCTCCCCAGCAGTCCTCAGGGAGGGTGGGGAAGCCCATGGCTCACTGTCTCCGGGAATCCCATCTCCATCTTGTCCCTTGGCGCTCACTGTCTGCATCCCACAGCTGCAGCTGTTGACCTGTGTTTGCTGCTATTTGCATTTCAAATAAGTTAATAAAAGCAACGAACTAAATAATAAATTGGAGATTTGTGTTTAAAACAACAATGACAAAGGCCTTTGATTAACCCACAGTACCATAGAAAAGCAACTCAATAATACCACTAATGGTACTTTATGCACTTACAGGGCCTCTCAGCTGATTGTCTTGGGATTTCTACAAACATTACCCTCTCATTCCAAACTGAGTGAAAAACAACATCTTTGGGTAGGAAAAGTAGGTCAAGACAGATATAAAAGAAATGCACTGATTTGCATATGGTTACAATTAAAGTCAGTGAATCATTCATCCATCTGTTTAACACACATTTTCTAAGCACTAAGTGCTGGTCACTGGCCACTTGGGCTGCTGTGAGGAGTTGACTTATAATTTATTGCCTTCTACAAATAAACCTACAAGGATTAGGAACTGGGAAGGCTTAACATCTTCCAGCCCGTAATGATGCTACCACTCAGTTCTGACTCGTGACTTAAAAGGTCTTTGTGAGTCTGTTTCCTCATCTGTAAAAGGGCAGTGGGGAATGGGGAGTGAGTTTGAACTGGCTACTCTTGAGAGCTCTTTTCTACTCTGATACTCAGTTGGACCTCTGGGGCACTCTGGTCTTGCTCTGTGTCCTTGTGGGGGTCAGAGGAAACACTGTTTCCCATATTGTGCACGGCAACAGAAGCTGGAACCAGAAGAACCATGTTTGAGTCCCTAAATCTTACCAAGTCCTGGTTTGCAAAATGGGAACAATGACAATTCTTATCTCAGGGTTGCTCTGAGATTCAAATGAGATAACATGTGGGAACTGCATTGGAAAACACTGTCTAAATCTGAGTTATCACAAACATCCATGAAATTTGAGGTCAGAAGTGGATAGCTCATCTTTCTACTGTCCTTAAGAATCTCTATCATATCTTATGCTTTTACTGCTCAGTTTGCACACCATAGCTCTTATCTTGTGGCCATGCTATTTCATTTTCAAGTTGCCTTATTTTTGTTTTTGTTTTAAGAGGATGAGATCTTAAAATTTCCTGCCTTCACCTATCATCTTCTTGCTCACTTAGTCAGACAGATTTCTATTTTTTGCTGCTATGTTTAATGTTTATCCCAAGAGAGGGATTAAGAAATTCGGCACATAAGCAAGTGAGGTTGAGAAGCAGGGGTGGTCAGTACACAGGCGTAGGGTACCAGGCTGAGCTTTCCTGTTGCCTTCATCACGCAGCAGCCTCCAGGAGTAGCAAGTGTGGTGGTGGATGCCATAAAGGAAAACTAGTGTTTCCGAAGGAGAGGAGGTGAGAAGCAGGAGGGGAGGGCAGGGATGCAAGCTTGGGGGGCCATATGCGTGTTCAAAATGAAAATCAAGCCGGGCGTGGAGGCTCACACCTGTAATCCCAGCACTTTGGGAGGCCAAGGCAGGTGGATCACCTGAGGTCAGGAGTTCAAGACCAGCCTGACCAACACGGTGAAACCCCATCTCTACTAAAAATACAAAAATTAGCCAGGCGTGGTGGCAGGCCCCTGTAATCCCAGCTACTTGGGAGGCTGAGGCAGGAGAATCACTGAATCTGAAAGGCGGAGATTGCACTGAGACAAGATTGTGCCACTGCACTCCAACCTGGGCAACAGAGTGAGACTCTATCTCAAAAAAAAAAAAGAAAAGAAAAGAAGAAAAGAAAAGAAAATCAATTACCTCTTGTACTCTTTCAGATTTTCTACAGAAAGGCTACTCAAAAGTAGGGAGGAAACTGTTAACAAATGAAGAGATTTTAGAAAGTATTTCAAAAACAGCCCCTATCAGTCAGAACGTCACCACTCTCCTGATTCCACTGATGCTGGGAACATGGTGTAGACAGGCTCCAAAGACGATTGTATGTGCAAAACTGCATATTCTCACAATGAAGGACATTACCTTTGTGTAGACTTAAACATCCTGCTGTATTTTTTCATTTAATCTGTCACATATTCTTATTCTTAGTATAACTATCAGAAACTTCCAGGGACAGGAATACATAAAACTATACCTCCATTTTTGTGCCAGCACACTCTTGAGAAATCGCATTCTCAATTACTGCTTTTGTTAAGTTGGTCCATAGCTCAAGAACCACCAATGGCTCCTCAGTTCCCTCAGGATTAAATCCCAGCTCCTTGACCTATAATGTAATCCATTTCACCAGTTAGCTCTTTGCTATACAGTACTCTGGGGGGAGCAAAATGTACAAAACACAGGATCACTACTCTTGGAAAGTTTAACAATTTTGTTGATGAGGCGAGACTCTGCAGATAAAAAGTTTAGAAAATAATATACGCTATTACAATCACGTGCTAAACCAGTGAAGGGACACAGTACGTAAGGACACAGTAAGGATGCACCTCCAACTCGCCAGAACGTCTGGGCTTCCCTTCGCAGGATACGCCCTCCTCAGAAAAATACCTAAGCCATTGTTCAATCTGGAGTCTAGAATAATCTAGCTTCTGGGCCACCCTAATGATATTCAATAATTTGCAGTGCACCAGCATTTACCAGGGTAAAAATTCCCCAGATAAAGGAGTCCTGGTTTAGAAGACACTCTGAAGAAGTGCAGGGATTAACAGGAACGACTAGGATGCTGGTTCACAGCACAAGGAAAAATGCTCACAGAGGAACCAGTGAGATGCTCAGTGCCTACTGGGATCTCCAGAACTAGCAGATCTGGGGGAAAAGGCCCCAGCAAATAAGACGCAGCTTCTAAATTGGCCAAGCCTGGTCACAAAGGGTGGCACAATCACTAGGCCTGGCAGCCTGGTTCTATTAAGCACCTCTCCATCTGGTAGGGGACATGTGTTTGTTTATTCAGGAAAACTCTGGTTGGCAAAGGTCATGAGCTCAGCTGGGCAGGAAGCCGGGGACCGCTGAATGATAAACCTTAGTGCTCCAACACTTTGTTCTGACTCTCACCTGCCCATGGCCATCTGTAGTGGCTAAATTAGCTAAAAGTTGTCAAACGTCCCTTTGTGTCACATAGATACTACTTCTGCATCTGTTCACAAATAGATGAGGCTGTTAACAGTAAACTGGAATGGGACCAAAAACATTCCATAGGTCCCAAAATATGCCAGCCCGACATCCACTTGGAGGAAAGTCACTCAGTCTATGTGGCATTATACATGGGCACAGAGCGAGTCCATCCTAATTCCTTGGCCCTAAATCCTATTCCCTCTGGGAACACTTCAGATACTCACTATTTCTAGAAATCTGAGGGTGTCTACAGCATCTTCACTGTGATAGACACACGAGAATGAGCTAGGAATAAAAGACAAGTAATAAAGAAAATGAACAGCCGATGGAATTTTAGCAAAATAAAAAGATAATATTACTTTACAATTTAGTATCATTTTGTTTTGGTTTTACTTTTGTTCAATATGTGAAAGATCAAATGCAAGGTATTTTAATCAAGAACTGCCTCCTAACTATAGTTACAATCTGCAGATTTTAGTAAGAAATTATCTGTTGAAGGTCATCTTCCCAACCTAGAGAAAAGAGATTTTTTTTTAAATGAACATCATAAAAGTAACAGTAGCAGGCTTTGGGGGAAACGTCTTTGTGCAACGCTCTGCTCCTAAGATCCCACAGCTGAGACCTGGAGATGTTTTTGTCATTTCTATTCTCATTTGTTATTCAAAGTTGACCAATGTTCTCTAACCAAAGGGAAAGGGATCTTTCCAAAAAGGACTTGATGGAAGACTAACAGAAGGGAACCCAGAGAATCAAGAAGGGAAAGTAGACTAAATCTGACATGTTCAAGGGTTTGTATTCTTAAAAACCCATCTTCTTCACCACCATCACCACCACAAGCCACATATCACCCAGCTCTGTAATGTCCTACCAGGATTCAAGTCCAACTTGTCATTACAAATCACCCCCACACTGACTCCAGGCCTCACTTCTGCTTGTCTTCGATTAACTCTGAGTAAGACTACATGGAAGATGGGTACCCACAGCAATGGCAAGAGACCACTGCTTCCAACACACAGTTCAGATTTTAGCTAAGTAAAAGACTTTCTGCCTTTACATGAGTGGTTCTTGTCCAATCCATTGTGGTTCCTGCATATGTGAGGTAGAGTGCCCAGCAGGAAGATGGCATGGGTGTGGCACGTCCACCCTCCCTCCCTGCTCTCTCGTATGAGTGAGATCTCTGCCTATGGTGGACACCACCACCTGCCGCTGTGTAACCAAGCACAGCTAACCCGCTGCCTCCTGTTTTTGATGGGAAGGAAAGAAAAGACAGATCTGTGCAAAAAGCAGCAGCAAACACAGATCTGAAGCAAATACGAGGTGGATCGGCAAATACATGACTATAGTCGGGTCGGAATTTATAGAACCTGACACCAGACATTTCCATAGTGCAATTTCCTGACTAAATTTTGTTTTCTTATTTTCACTCCTGTGACCCTAGATAGGCTTTCTTCTCAGACTTCAGTCGGCCTTGGTTTCCCTGTGGTTCCTCTGGTGGAATCGCATTGCTGCTTCCTGTTCCAGCAGGCCCAGCAGGCCCAGCAGGCCCAGCGAGCACGAGAGCAGCCCAGGGCCCACGCTGCAGCCACTGTACATCCACAGGATGAGCTGCACAGTGTTCTCCTCACTCACAACAGTACTTCTGAACAAAAATTATAGTTTTCAAGAAACTTGGTTCATTTATAAGAAATGCTATAAAAATATCATGGGGCCAGGCATGGTGGCTCATGCCTATAATCCCAGCATTTTGGGTGAATCACTTGAAGTCAGGAGTTCAAGACTATCCTGGCCAACATGGTAAAACCCTGTCTCTACCAAAAATACAGGAATTGACTGGGCGTGTTGGCGGGCGCCTGTAATCCCAGCTACTCAGGAGGCCGAGGCAGGAGAATTGCTTGAACCCAGGAGGTGGAGGTTGCAGTGAGCCAAGAGCACACCACTGCACTCCAGCCTGAGTGACAGAGTGAGACTCTGTCTAAAAAAATAAAATAAAATAAAACAACCATGGGATTTTCCAAATACTTTCTTTATTCTTCAGTTTTTCCTTCACAGACCTGGTGTTGGTCCACATAATGCTCAGGGTAGGAAGGGGAGTGAACAGGGTCCGACCCCAGGTTTTGCAGAACAAGGAATCCCATTTATTTCAAAAAGCTAGAGGCCAGTTGCTTCACTGTGTACCTCTCTCCTCTCCTGGAGGAAAAAACATCTACTTTTTACGTAAATAAAACATATCCACAGATAGGATAATTTAGGAACACACCCTGCTAGAATGCTGTTCTGGTGTGTACCTTTAGGGAGAACCACCGTCTAAATACAATGTGGGATCCTGCATTGGATCATGGCATGGTAAAAGGACATTCAGGGGAAAACCTGGAGAAATTGGGGAAAAAATCTGCCATGTAGTTTTTAGTTTCGATAGAAAGTAGCACGGTTATGTAAGTTGCTAATAGGGGAAGCAGGGTGAAGGGGAAACAAGAACTCTCTGTACTATCTCTGCAACTGGTCTGTAAATCTAAAATTATCTAAAAATAAAAATGTGTTTAGAAAAAGGAATCACTGTGAGATGTCGAAAGTGATTAAAAACACAACCCAGTGATGACATAGTGAGTATTTACTATCTAAAGAACAGGGAGGGAGTTGTACAAACCACAGAGGGAGAGGTCGGCCCCCGGGTCAGCCCAGCTCGGCACTGCCAGTTTGGAACCACACCTATTTCAGTCTCACAGAGACAGTTTTTCTTTAAAACCCTCTAAAAAATTATGAAAACAAATCCACACCCATTGTGGACAATATGGATGCCACAAATGAAGAAGTAGCAAGCAGAGGTGTCTAATCACTTTACCCAGGGACAATCATCCTTGTTCATCTTTGACCATGTTTCCTTCCAGCACTTTTTCCACACAGCCATTTTTTTACATAGTTGAGGGCACAGTGGAAACACAATATTTTGGTCCTGTTTTCTTCACTTTATGTTCTATGATCAATGACTTACCCACTGCATTGCTTTGGACATGATTTGTTTGTTCCTCCCAAATCTCATGTTGAAATTTGATTCCCAATGTCAGGGTGTTGGAGGCGGGGCCTAGTGGGAGGGGTCTGGGTCACAGGGGCAGATCCCTCATGAATGGCTTGGTGCTGTTCTCATGAAGTGAGTGAGTTCTGGTTTTGGTGAGATGGGGTTAGTTCCCAGGAGAGAGTTGCTATAAAGCAAGTTTCCTCCTTCTGTTTGGTCCCTCTTCAAATATGCCTGCTTTCACTTTGACCTTTTCCTCCATGTCTTGATGAAGCACAAAAGGCGGAAGCACAAAAGTCCTCACCAGAAGCCAAGCAGATGCCAATGCCATGCTTCTTGTACAGCATGTAGATCCATGAGTCAAACACACCCCTTTTTTTAAATAAACAATCCAGTCTCAGGTATTCCTTTATAGCAACACAAAATAGACCAAGACACTCCCATTTATCCAAAGTTTCGTAAACATGGCACTCAAAGTTGCCCACTAACTCCACTCTGCATCACCTCCACAGCTGACCTACCCAGACACCAACTGCTGCACTATTAGGATGCAAGAAAACTAAGGCTGCTTCATAAAAAGGAATGAGATCATGTTCTTTGCAGGGACACGGATGGAGCTGGAGGCCATTATCCTTAGGAAACTAATGCAGGAACAGAAAACCAAATACTGTATGTTCTCACTTATAAGTGGGAGCTAAATGATAAAAACACATGGACACATCAAGGGGAATAACACACACTGGGGCCTATCGAAGGGTGGAGGGTGGCAGATGGGAGGAGGGAGAGGATCAGGAAAAATAACTAATGGGTACGAGGCTTAATACCTAGGTGATGAAATAATCTATACAACAAACCCCCATGACACACATTTAGCTGTGTAACAAACATGCACATGTACCCTGAACTTAAAATGAAAGTTAAAAAAAGAAAGTTGTGGGTGCTTAAGGAAAAAAATCTGTCCTATATCCAGCCCTCTCTGGGCTTCAGTTATCCCTCACCGGCCAATTAGGCAGAAAAGCTAGTTCCAGAATGTTTGGGGCCATTTCAGCTTGCAGCCAGTCAGTGATGCATAAAATATTAGTACATGCCAGTCACCACCAGAGAAAAAATTAAAACATGAGAGACAAGAATGTAAATTAGGTTTTCGGAGTAATAACGGCATAAAATATTAAATGGATTCTGAGTCAGTATTACATATATAAAAAAGTAAAAACAGCAGACATCAAGACCTAGGAAACTATGGTGCTGTTTTAAATGGGCCAATCTGTTTATATGGAACATCAAGTCAACATATTTATTTTTGTAAAAGCTAAATGGGACTTAGTATCAGCCCAATTTCAAAAAATGGGTAAAAACCTAGGTATGCAAAAGATGCAGAAACGGCCTAGGCCTAGCTCTTATTCTAGAAAATGAGATCCCACATGATATACCCACTCAGACACATACACACAGCCAAATCCTAAAATAAACTTAACCCCGCTAAGGATTTTCCTCCCCATGGCGCACTCAAGTGGCTACATCAATATTCAGGAAGAAAAACCAAACATGCATAGAGAAGCCAGCATTGAGGAATACACTTAAATTCTTATTTCTATTTCAATTGTCCCACTTCCTCCCTTCTGGATATAGGGTGTATCTGGAAGTAGAAAATGCAGAGAAGTTCTTCCCTTTTGCCCTCACCTCCTGCCCTCACCCCCATCCCATTTTCTCTTCCAATCCATCAGCTCACTATCCCCATGGTTCTGAATAAAAGCACAGAGGGGTGACAGAAGAGGGCAGCAGTATCCCCACTGGGCAAACAGACTGTCCAGAGGGTGTCCTGGAGACGCTCAACAAACTGTTTAAAAATCAAGTTCTTCTACAGCCTTACAAGGCTGGGCCAGAGTCTTACTAATGAGCTAGCAATCTTTTCAATAAAGCCAGCAAATCACCAAACGTGTCTTGTAAAATTCAGTACTCATCTGATAGATGATGAGAGCATACAGTGAAACAAATGTCTGTTGTGAAAAAAGAAAAACTGGAGATTTTGCTTACCACCCCTCTTAAGTTTAAACAGGCTTAATTAGTACATTTTTCCAAAAGGGAATAAATCATTTAGTTAGAAATAAGAAATTTCTTTCCAAGTTAGTCTGAGGGAACAGTGAGGCTTAAGACCTCAGAGGTGGTCTACTACATTACTTTTAATGGCAAAAACCACAATTACTTTTGCGCCAACCTAATAGTTTTCCAAAATCTAGAAAGAGCAGAAAACTGTGCAGGGATTTACATGAGAGTACTCTATTCAATTTTTTTTAAATAAAATAATATTTAATGGGCACCCACTATGTGCCAGCATTGTGCTAGGTGCTGGTGGATACAGTAATGAATAAGATATGGTCTCTGCTCTCCTGGAGGGTGAGGTAGTAAGCAGATCATCAGAAGTTGCAGGGTACATAACAGGGGACCTAAATTAACCCAGGTGAAGGGGAAAGCTGGGTCCTGAAGAAGGAGTAGTAACTCTTAGCTAAGTGAAACTAGCGGGGAAGAATTTCGGTAAGTTCAAGGAGAAAGATCAGCCATGTGAATGCTCCAAGTTGGAGACAGACGGAGAGGTAGACACAGAGGCTGCCATCTCCTAACTCCTCTCCCTCAGTACACCACAGTGTGGCTGCTCCCTTTGTACACAATCCAAACACATGGCCTGGGCTATTTCGAAGAGCATTACAGAGCAAGGGGTCTTTTCCTGCATTATGCAACACACCTCCTTCTGGTTCCCGTTTCCTTTTCCCACCTCAGCATCTCCTCGGTGTGTGGCAAGTGGATCCACATTCTAGGGCAGTGGCTCTCCAAGTCTGATGAACAGAAAAACCATCTTGTAAGCTTGTTCAAAATGCAGATTGCCAGGTCCTACCCTGGAAGACCCTCTGGAAACTGTACATTCATAAACGCACCCCCTGCCCTGCCAAGTGGTTCTGATGAATGTTTTAACTAGCCTGGTCTTTCTGCAACTAATTTGAAAAGAAGAATATTCAAAACTGGCAGAATAACATCAAGGACAGGTGGCTGATTTCCTAGATGATCTCAGCAAAAATCTCCCTGTGTATGGGCCCTTCTGTGGGTCTCAGCTGGTCTCCATGAACGGAGGGGCTGAGGGACTATCCCCCGAATTCTCAGAAGACAGGAAGGAGAGGGGATACTAAGGAGCCCTGTGTACCCTCAGGGTGAAATTCTCATGGAAGAAAGTTTCAGAAGTGGCTTGACTAAACTGTTCTTTGGTTCCATAAGTGCATTGCAAAAGATGTGTTTTTAAAAGTAAGTATTTTATAAAATAATTTCCATTTTTGAAATCTTCGTCTCTCTCATAACTATCATAAAATTTATACTTAATCAATGTAGATAATGGGCTATAAACTGAGTAACGCCTTATAATCGATTGTTCTGACATTTAGAGAAACTTACCATTCCCCTAGTTTGGGTGATTTTCTTTCCTGTGTAAGTAAAAGAAATTTTAGAAACCACTGTCCTGAATTCTGCTTTGCATAGACTCCTTTTAATTTTCATGTTAACTTGGATCCAGTAAGAAGGCTTTGTTTTTCTGTCTGTAGATCTGTCAGTGCAGACAGCAAACTGGATCCTCCTCTGGTTCATTTTCTAGTCAGCAAGTTTCCCAGGCAACAAGCCACCAAGCCCAGTCTATCAAATAGTAACCAATTTTCTCCCCTGACATGTCTCCCAAGTCCTCCCTCCCAGCTGGCCATCAGCACACCGCTCACCTCCTGTCTGTACTGGAGGAGAGGATGGGTAGTTCCTGGGAGGGCACAGGAATACTGGCCACTTGATCGCCCAGCAGATACATAGCTGGGGTGTGTCCTCGCAGGCCTCGCCCTGGGCTTCCAGGGACCAAGCTTCTATGCCAGGCGCTTGCCTTGCTTTCTCTGCATTTTGTGATTATCTGCTTCATGCCTCACCACCCCATAAGGGTAGAGACTACCTTTCTTGTTTTAAAATCACTAAAAAGAATTCATCCTTGGAAACCATCATTCTTAGCAAACTATCACAAGAAGAGAAAACCAAACACCGCATGTTCTCACTCATAGGTGGGAACTGAACAAGGAGATCACTTGGACTCGGGAAGGGGAACATCACACACTGGGGCCTATCATGGGGAGGGGGGAGGGGGGAGGGATTGCATTGGGGAGTTATACCTGATATAAATGATGAATTGATGGGTGCTGACGAGTTGATGGGTGCAGCACACCAACATGGCACAAGTATACATATGTAACAAACCTGCACGTTATGCACATGTACCCTAGAACTTAAAGTATAATTAAAAAAAAAAAAAAAAAGAATTCATCCAGTGATGCATATTACCTGGAATACAAATAGTTACAGAGCAAGTGATGAGACACAGGTAATCTTTAAGATATTGGCCTTTCTGATTCAGCTTTACTGAGAAAGGTGATATCTTGGTTCTAGGCTTTGCCTTTTTATTTATTTATTTTTTTGTTTTTAAGAAGATTTTAGACCAGGCACAGTGGCTCACTCCTATAATCCCAACACTTTGGGAGGCCACGGTGAGTGGATCACTCGAGGTCAGGAGTTTGAGACCAGCCTGGCCAACAGGGTGAAACCTTGTCTATACTAAAAATACAAAAATTAGCCAGTCGTGGTGGCGCAGGCCTATAGTCCCACAGTCCCAGCTATTCAGGAGGCTGAAGCAGGAGAATCGCTTGAACCTGGGACTCACAGGTTGCAGTAAGCCAAGATCATGCCACTGCACTCCAGCCTGGGCGAGATAGCAAGATCTGTCTCAAAAAAAAAAAAAGAAGATTTTTGATAAAATGTATTTTTCCATCAGACATGAATAACACTATCCTTGCATCCCATAGTCAAGGAGGTGCTGCTTTTGAAAAAGGTTTCAGTTGCCCCAGAAAGAGGCTGATGCTCTGTGTCAAAAGCACATACTTGCTGTACGTGGAATGCATTTGCCCCAAGCCTATAAGGTTCTTAGGAGCCCTGCCTTGGAAAACAGAAGTTCTTGAGTTAAAGAACTTCCCAGTGGTATTTGAGGGTCTTCAGAATTGAGCAGTAAGCTCTGGGGACCAGATCGCTGGGATCTGAACCCCATCTCCATTACTCACTGGCTGTGTGACCTTGGGCATGCCATTTAACCAAGCTGTGCCTCAGGTTCCTCATGGTGGCATGAGGATAATAATAGGGCCTCCCTCTGGGAAGGCTATGAGGATTATACTGGCACATACACGAAAGTGCTTAGAGCAGCACCTGGCACACAGGAAGCACTTAGTAAATGTTATCTATGATTACTGTTTACTCCCCTCACGAAGATCAACGCATGCTGCCTTCACAAAGAAACAGGGAGCAAACCCGGACTCAAATGACACTGGCTCTGTCTGAGAATGGCGAGGCCTCCTGCACAGAAATCACTAGAAAGGTGGCCTGCCTGACTTTATTTTTAGCTTTAATGAAAAAAGCAATCTAGTCCAAATTAGATGAGCTGGGTGACTGTAAGATCCAGCCATGGGGCATCGTTCAGATTTTTTGGTTCTGGTGTCAAGCTGGGCTGGAATAAATTGATTTAAAAGACTTAATAAAAAATTCAGTCTCCCTCCTTCCAACTGGTATTGCAGAGCTCCCTAAAACATCTCAACTAACACATTACTTTCTCGTAAAAGAGACTCTCTTTTAAAAAAGAGTGTAAATTAAACCTACCTAGCATTCCAAAATCACTCCCAACGCGTCTCTTCTTTGACCTATCTCTTTATCTGACTTCAGCCATCCTGGGGTTATTCCTCTCAAATTGCCCACATTTCTGGGTCTTACTTCACTCCTCAATGAAATTTAATGGATTTGGCTGGTGGTTCATTACTGAATCCATGTGGAACAATATGTCATGCTTCATGCATAATAAATAAATGACATTTCTAAAACAATAGGGATGAATATAAACTGAGATCTAGAGCAAGAACCTCCAAGTGACCACTGGGCATACCATAATTAACTAGTGATTTAGGACAACTCAATTTCCCATCATCATTGTATGGGGCCTTAAGGAAATCCAGCAACTCTTCACTGCTTCTTGAAGGAGATGCTTGGAGTCTGAATGGAATATTGTCAGGTGAAATTAGGCTACTTCTGAGTTGTGCAACATTCCCCTTCAAAATCTTGCTGATTATGCAAACACTGAATAATTACACTGATTCATGTATTATTCTCCATCAGAATGACAAAGCATTAGCACTGGCACCCCATTTCACTTTGCTAATGAAAAACAGCAAGCTTTTAAGACCACCATCCATCAAGAGAGAAAAAGAACTCATTCAGTGTAATGACAGGTGCATGACAATGGAAACACGGTTCTCTCTCCTTTTTTTTAAGCATATGGGTTGCTGCCAAAGATTAAAATCATTCTGTGCTTAATATTATTCTCTTTCTTTGTGTTCCTCTGAGGTTTCGTATTTTCTTTTGGCAGAGAAATAAAAAGGTTGAAGCAAGAGATCCCAAATTCCCCAAGAGTATCTTTCTATCATTTCATACTGTGTTGGTGAGCATTTTCCATTAGGGTTTCTATCACTGTCTTTAGAGACTAGTACCCTCCCCTTCAACAGTCCAGGGAACAAGTCTGCACAAAGGTAGTTCTTAAAAAATATTAACAAACTCAACTGAGAAGGGAATTAGTCCCATACAGTGCTCCCCACAGCTGGACAGAGCATGATTTTCACCAAAACAGAGTATAATTCACAGGCAGCACCAGAGATAGGCAGGGATGGGGCCCTCTAGAATCTCACACAAGCAGCGACAGTCTCCCACAACTCAGATGGCCAGGGGAAGAGAAGGATCTGTGTTTCAGTTATAAGAAGGAGTGTATTCTAGTACCTCTCCCACGCAGCCCCTTCTCGTGCATTTCTAGTCATGGCCCAGACTATCTCTCAGAAGCATTACTTAATTTTCTCCCCAGCACTCTAAAAAACTGTTTAAAAGACCCAAGCGTAACACTTCATGTGTCAGAAGTTCTTTATCCAGCAGCATCAGCTGTGAGAAATTCAGCGTGGGCCTGGCACGGTGGCTCATGCCTGTAATCCCATTACTTTTGGGAAGCTGAGGTGGGGGATCGCTTGAGGCTAGGAGTTCAAGACCAGCCTGGGAAACACAGCAAGACCTTGTCTCTACAAAAACAATTTAAAAATTAGCTGGGTGTGATGATGGACACCTATGGTCCTAGCTCCTTGGGAGGCTAAGGAGGGAGGATCTCTTGAGCCCAGGAATTCAAGACTCAGTGAGCTATGATTGTGTCCTTGCACTATCCTGTCTCTGAAAAGAAAAATTTAAAAATTTAGCATCGAATTCAGTAATAAAACCTTAAAAGGTAGAGTGAGGGAAAGCCTCTGAGCAGGCAAAATAGACACTACTAAGTCAAAGTACTTACAGCTCAAAGACTTTATACCACAGAAGACTCCTTAGGGAAGATTTGGGATCAAGTCTCTCTCTCTCTCTCTTTTTCTTCTTTAGAGAGGACGTCTAACAAGCTTAGTTACTAGGTTTTCCAATCCACAGCAGATTCAGAAGAACAAAATAGAAGGAAGGTGTACTGGATTGAACAGCATTTCCCCCAGATGTCCACCTGGAAACCTTAGAATGTGACCTCATTTGGAAACAGGGTCTTTATAGAAGTCATTAGTTAAAACGAGTTCACGCTGGATTAGGGTGGGAATCTTATTCAATGACTGAATAAGAAGAGAAAACACAGAGACAAACAGGGAGAACATGCCATGTGACACTGGAAGCAGATAATGGAATGATACATCTACAAGCCAAAGACGCCAAATATTGAGCCTAGGAGTTCAAGACCAACCTGGGCAATATAACACGACCTTGTCTTTACAAAAAAATAAATAAATTAGCTGGGCATGATGGTGCACACCTGCGGTTCTAGCTACTTGGGAGACTAAGGAAAGAGGATGGCAGAAACCACTAGAAACGAGGAGAAAGGCATGGAACAGATTCTCCCTCAAGGCCCCCAGGAGGAACTAGCCTTCAGCCTCTCGGAATGTGAGATAATAAATTTCTGTTACTTACGCCACCCAGTTGGTAATACTTTGTTGTGGCAGCCCCAGGGAACTAATATAGAAGAGTACTTAGAAACAAGCACACTGAAGGTAGTTTAGAAAAAAAACTACTGGCAGTGTGATATCAAGGGAGGATACCAAGACAGATACGTTTTTTAAAAGACATATGAATTGAAAAATCAGAGCTGGCATCATTCTGTCTGGTGGCAAACCGATAGGTCCTCTCCAAGAAGACACTGCAAACATAAAGACATAATTCAATTGTGGATGACGGTCATAATGATGACCTTGAATTGGTTTTTAAAAGGCTGGATTCTGTTCAGGGTACTTAAACAAGGCCTCACTGTACTGCCTCACCCCATAGCCCTAAAAAGGAAATGTATTTGTTTGCCACTTGGATTGCACTAAATATTATCTTTTCTATTTGGCATCTCAACACGGCAGTGTATTCTTTTGTTACTAAATTATCGGGACTAACATTTCACATTTTCTTCTCTGGGAATCTTGATGAAATTATACAGCTTATCTATGATACGTGCAAAGATGTTTCTACATTTAGTTGGTATTTGTCTTTCTATAGCAACTGCACACACACTCACACACACACAAGGGAACACAACAGAAGAATCCATGATTAGAACTCTAGCATATGGACACCTATGCAATCAGACTTTTCACTATGGATTTCACACAACAACTAGAAAATCTTATTTTTGGAGAATGAACTATGAAGCTGGGCCAAGAATGATTATATCTTGACTTCAAATCACTTAAAAACTCTATGCCTCGATGCCACCCCTTATCTATTAAGAAACAGAATAAAAACCACAGTCGAAAATGTTTACAGACTATGGCCCATATAAAAATGACCCATGACAGTTCTGCTTTAGTCTTTAATTAATTAGCCCCACACCATGTGCCAGAGTCAATTTACTTTTTTTTCTTTTTAATTGAAACTTATGCTGCAGAATTTTTCCTGTTCTACTTGGGGAGCAGTTTTTTTCCTGAAAACATCCTTTTTTTCTTTTATTTCATGTCTCCTTACTTAGTCCTAAATCTCCTTAAATTATCTTTTAAAATGAGAAGTATATAACTTTATGTAAATATATTTTAAATTGTCTTTTTAAGGTTTGACTTTAAATTTGTTTCCATGTAATTCTTCCGCGAGCTCCGGTCTCCTGGCTTAGAAACCCCTAGGTACAGTTTCCCCATCTCTTCCCTGGTGATCAAGGAGGTTTCAGGTCTTCACTGTGTTAAACCACATGGTGGAGTTTTGCAGACTGCCTGCCCCTCCTCCTTGCCTGATGAAATGAGGTGGATGTAGAAACACAGTCCCTCTCCACAGGCAGAGCAGATCCCATAGCACATTCCAGTCTGCACAATAAGTGACCGCCCAGGACTCCATCTCACGGGAAGATCTTAAATCACTCCCTTCCACTCTGGCTTTGAATGAGCTCCAATTCGCCTTCCACTCCCAGCCACCTTGGAGTAAGTAGGAAGACTGAGGGTCACAGGGTGGGCACCAAGCCCAGATGGGGAGGGCCACCAAAGTATCACTGGGTGGGGCTCCACAGGTCTCCTTTGCTTTTTGCTTTGTCAGCATATTAGGATTTGGGGCTGGGGGCTGTGTTCCAGAAATAATAAAAACCACCCATTTGGAGAAACACGTGGCAGGGCTTTATAGCCTCTGGGCCTCTCTGCAGTGCTGTGCTGGGAGAAACAGGCAGACAGTGAGAGTTCCCTGCTCCAAGATGCAGGGAAGGTCAGCCAGAACCAGTGAAATGGGATTTGCTGTCGTCCCCAGTGTAATCCAGAATTAGTGTGGAAACGTTTGAAGGAGTATTTTCTCTTTCTTTTTTAACCAAACCTCTAAGTAATATGATATCATTGCCTTAGGCTTTTTTTCTTTTTTCAAACTATGATCCTCTTGCAAACCAAACATACAATCGTCTCAGAACCTCTCCATATAAGGAGTTTCCAGACAGACTGAGATTCTATGTGATATTTCTTGGGCTTAATGAAGAAAGTCATTCTAGGGCATTGTCCAGCTTTCTGAGTCATGCCATCGGGGTACTGAGAGGCTGGCTCGCTCAGGACAAGGCCTGGCCTTTCTGGGCCTCAGGAAAGCCATGAGTGAGAAAGGTCACTCTGAGACTATTGATCCCTAAGCAATGCATTTATGATTTCAAGAGACCCACTCAGCCCAGAGACAGGGCTGGTCTGACTATAAAATACCCTGCACGAAGGTTCTGAATTCAGGACTTTCCAGATGGAAAGTTTTCCAACGTGCATCAAAGGCCATTAAAAACCTGCTGAAGAAATTAAAGACTTGTAGCTACTATTAAGCTCCAACCAGTTAAATCCTGCACTGGGTGACCACTGGTCAGCCCCACCAGCCATGCTCAGATGTGTGTCATGGCACCAGTGTCTCTGCAGAGCAAAGGCAAAATGGAGCAGAAGAGAGGAGAAATGGGAGGAAAGAAAGAAAGAAACTGGAGGGCAGGAGAGGAGTAAAGTGTGGAAATGTACCCCAGGGGATAAAAGAGTTTGAGGTGGGAGTGAAACTCTGGGTGCAGGGAATGGCACCCTACACTGGCCTGGCCAATGCTCCAGAAGACACAGACACCAGAAAAAGCAGGTGGAGTCGTGTGAACATGGGAGCCTGGTGGGTATCCATAGGCAATGAGTGGTCTGGAAGCTGTAGAAGAGGTGGATGGTGCGCTCCCAACCCCAAAAGGTTTCTGTCTAGAATGGTTTCATCGAGCGGTGATCCTTTGATTCATAATGACTCATACCCTAAGATGGGGATTCAGACAAAAAAAGAAAGATCCAAGATGGACGCTAGAAATAAAACCAAGCCCACTTTGATCTTGGCCCTTTTATTTTTTCATATTGCCTAAAGTTGGTGATTTCATTCATCTGCATAGGTGTAATAGGATTGCTTCAATAATCAGTTTTACCTCTTTCCGATGCATTCTTCTTGCTGGAAAACATTAGATATGTGTAAGTCTCGTCTTTTAACATGTTTCTCCCCTGTTATTTTTGTCCCAGTTTCTGTCACAATTAACTTAATAAAGAAAGGATCTATTTTCCTTTCCCATGTTGCTGAAAATAAATTTATGAGTGATACTTAATAGTTGTCAGGACGTGCAGTTGTTTTTCTCTTCCTTATGCGTACCTCTTCAAAAATCTCTATACCAGTGGTCTTTAAATGAAGGCTGCAATACTTTACTGTGGCATGAAATGGAAGTAGTGGGTCAAGACCAGTATTTTTTAATAGCATAGAATAAAACAGATTCGAAAATGTCACAATGCATTGTAGATAATAAGGATAGGCATTGTTTTGTTAAACTTTTGTTTCAATTTTATATGTATGCATGGATCACCCTGGTAAAAGATGTTTGTAGGCCAGGTCTGGGGGCTCTTGCCTATAATCCCAGCACTTTGGGAGGCTGAGGAGGGCAGATCACTTGATCCCAGGAGTTCAAGACCAGCCTGGGCAACATGGGAAAACCTCATCTCTACGAAAAATACAAAATACAAAAAAATACAAAAATTAGCTGGGCATGCTGGCGTGCACCTGTAGTCTCAGCTACTTAGGAGGCTGAGGCAGGGGCAGGAGGATTGCTTGAGCCTCTGGAGGCAGAGGTTGCAGTGAGCTGAGACCACACCACTGCACTCCAGTCTGGGTGACAGAACAAGACCCTGTCTCGAAAAAAAAAAAAAAAGTTTGTAAAACATTCTTATACAATATATGTCTGAATATGTTTGTCTTTAAGGTTAAAAACTAAAGTCCTCTGAACTGGGCTTTTCTTATGTATCAGGTATATAGGATAAAGATCTGCTGCCTCTAAAGTCTCAATTTTAAAACTGTCTCTATCACAGATGGGATGAAATTTAGTCTGATGGTAATTTCAAACTTAGATTTTTATGTAAGAAAAAGAATTGTTAAACTGTATATGGGGTTTCTTCATATTCAGGGACAGATCTCTGCTTTCATTTTGTGACATCCAAGAGAGAATCAAACTGCCTTTCTTACCCTCAATTGTAGTCCTTTCCAAGAACTTATGTCACGGCAACTTATTATTTAAAAAATGACAGAACCAAGATGACTTCAGACACCTCTGATCCAAGGGTGGGCCCAAAAGGAGCCTCAATCGGCTTCAGCATTGGCCAGACACCCCCAGACACTTGCATCTTACCTTGCAGGGCTAGAAACTGCATCAGAATGCCAAACTCCAAAAATGAATAACGATTCAGCCCTGGAAGAAAACTCTCAGTTCAGAGAGTTTGGTGACTTGCCCAAGGTTAAGTACAAAATATATTTGCAGAGCAGCTAGAATGAGAACCCAGGCTTCCAAGCTGCAGCAGTCCCAGTACAATGCACTGTGATAAAGGCTTGATATGGAGGCACAGACCGACCCTAGAGGTTACCAGAACTGGAGATCATAGATTAGTAAATTTTTTTCTCTTATGACTGTTGTATGTATCTACTCTAACCCTTAACTCAGACTGACATCTGCGGCTTTTCGTGCCAAGTCATTATTCTACCACATACTATTTTGAGGTTTCTGAGGTTAGTATTCATAAGAGCTTTCCAACCTCTGACTCAAATGAGCTCTATTTTCCCCAGACACATAACTTACTATTGAATCTCATTTCCATGAGAAATACAAAAGCAATAGTGATTCATGTCTCCAGTGCTAGGCTTACCATTTTTGAAAATGTGTATGCTTTTTCCTGACTGTAAAATACTATGTGCCTGCTGCATAAAATGTAAAAAACACAGAAAAAGATAAGGAAGAAAATTAAAATAACCTGTTCACCTACTGCTCAGTGATAACCCATATTACGGTTTGGGTATCATTGAAATTGGGCGTCTATGAAAAGACAAAAATTATTTTGGTATTAAATTGTGATCAAATTGAAAAATACCTTCATGAACCCTTCCCTTGTCACTCAACATTACACATCAGTAAAGATTCTTCAAAGATATGGTTTATAATAATGTAGGCCAAATATTGAATTCTACTGATTAATTATTATTGATTATACATGCCCTATTGTTGAGAACTTCAGTGTTTTTTTTCCAGTTTTTCACATAGAGAAATAATATAGCAATAAGCATTTTTTTACATAACATTTTTGTGCACATCTCTGCTTATTTCCACAGAATAAATTCCTGGTAGGGAATTACTGGGTGAAGTACGTGAGCATTTCTAAGACTCTTGATATATATTGAAAAATTTCATTTCAGAAAGGTGGTTTATATCCAAATAGAAGAATATGAAGGTGCCTATCTTGTCCTCTTTGCCAGTGATCAGTGGTGTCATTTGTTAAAACCTTGCAACTTTGAAGTATAAATGTGTATCTTCCTGTGTTCATTTGTATTCCTTAATTTATAAAGAGGTTGAACATGTTTTGTATGTTTATTGGCCATTTGGTATGTGTATATGTGTGTCTTTCTCTACCCAACTCCCATGTGTATGTAAATTGAATGTTCATATCCTGTATCTAGTTTTCTACTGAAATGTTGAAGTTTTACTTATTTATTTGTAAAAACTCTTTATATCATAAGGATGTTTAACTTTCAACTTTTATATTTGGGGCAAGTACTTTAGGAATCTCGTTTAATTATCTAACAATTTAAAGTAATAGGATGGGTTGGGTTTTATATTGTCACCAGCAGAGCAACAAGTCATGCCACCTGCTGGTAAAGAAACAGAATAGTTCATAATTCTTCATGTTTCCAAGATATGATGCATATTAATACTTTTTCCATGTCAATTATTTTAAAACTTTGGAAATGAAAAATGAGAAATTGATTGAAGCTATTTATGACATTTCATACACATGAATCCTATGATCAAGATCCTTTGACCACATTTAAATATTTTTAGGGTTACTTCTCTGCTTAAATGGGGAGAAAAAGCTTTGATTCATATTGGACGTTAATAAGAGAAAGTATAGCTCTGAATCATCTCAAAGTCATTTCTGTTGTCAATTCTGGGCATACGAGCCTATACTTCGTTTTAAGAAATCATAATTATTGACAAAATTTAACAATCAGATAAACAGGGAGAAGTAACTTTATTATTTATTTTCACAAAAGGCATTTTGAAAGAGACATCTTCAAATCAGAGCTTCAGACCTATATAGATCATTTAAAATCAATATTTGCTTGATTTGGCCAGGTAAATTAAGTGAAGCTGCTGCCATTTAATTCTGGATGAAGACGGATCTGAGCAGTTAAAGATCACAAGCTTTCTATATAATTCAACTAGAAAATATGATTCAATTTGTGGCTTACATAAAACAATAGTCAAGGAACATATTTATTGCCTATCATCCCTTGTAGACTAGTCTAAGAAAATAATACACTCAAGGCTCCATAGAAACTTAGGCTGTCAAGATGATCAACTAACTAAAGCAATAGGGCCAATAGGTCATTGAATTCATTCATATATGTGGAGGTCAACACCAGTCTAGAGGATCTATCAGCAAATGGTCTGACATGCCTGCCTAGGAAGATAAAAATGGAATTACTGCTTTGTAATAAGCCATCCTTATGAATAAACTGAACTGACGTTTTTGTACTGTGAATTATTACTCAGCCTAGAGTTGTGATGTAAACAAAAATGCAAATCATGCTAATAACCTAGCCAATTTCATGTGCCATAAACAAGCCTTCAGTAGCAGTGAAGGGCACTTGGCCCATAGGGTAGAAGAAGATGCAGAAATCCGAATCTCCCTGCAACTCGAAATAACCAAATGTAAAATACTCAAAACCAAATTCACACATTTTTAATAATACAATAAGTCTTGGTATTTGTCCTGGCAAAAAAAAATAATAATTCACATATTATTTAAGAACCCATATTAGCACCCCTTGGACAAGATTTTCCTTGTAGTTTGGCTTGGGCTCAGTAGTCAAAATGTTTATGTTTATAGTTTATAACCAGAAGAGGATACAAAACAACTCAAGGACACACCCTAATTGGAGGGAAACGGAGTGGCTGGCCAACAATTCAGTCAAGGTTCAAAACATTAGGGTAGGTGTGACCTGGAGCAGGATCGGACAGAGGGTAGTAGTAAAATGATTATGAAAAATAACTGAGAATGTCCCCCTTTTCCTACCATCTAGGTTATGAGGTCTTGGGGGAAAAGGAGGTAGGTTTTAAATTATCCCAGAGAACCGAACCCACAGATGAGGACAAGTCTTGGTTGACAGCGCCATACTGAGAGCTTGGAGAGGACACATTGAGGCACTGGGAAGATGACCTGACTGCCCCTTCAGCCACCCAGGAAAAGAGCATCTGGTCATTTCCAGACAGCAATTTCAGCGTCCATAGTCAATTGCTGATTTCCTATTTGTAATGTCCTTCCTTTGAATTACATTTACATTCAGGTAGCTTGTGGTAAGAGAGCTGTCCTGTATGTCGGATAGTTCAAGGAGTGCTGGGGGTGGGAACGGAGGAAGCGAGGGCAATATTCCATCAGTTCAGGAGAAACTCAGGGGAGGGCACATGTCACTAGGCACTAAGGCACATGGCACTAAGTGCTCAGCACATGGCAGTGCCTTCTCCCTTCTCTTTCCACACAAGGGCATCAGGACAGGTGATTCAGATAGTCCAGTTCTTTCTAGAACACTCCAAAGTTTCCTTCCAACCAGATGACCAAATGCACTGATCTTGAAGAACTGTAAATGGAGACTTCTGGTCAAATCCAGTTGGGCTACGCCTCAAAACCCAGTGTTTTTCAGAATTCTTTCTAAAATACCAGTCTTACAGGAGCAATAATCATCTAGGTAACTGGACATGAAAAGTCCGATGAGGAAAAAGAAATAGCTCACCAGCTGCCTTTCCAGGCAAAACAAGAATACAAATGGAAAGGTCCCAGGGAAATCTGGATGGAAAATTATCACCTCACAAGAGGGTCTGATCTGAATTGGATTCATCCTTCTTCACAGGACGACTCTGTTCCAGGGAAACTAGATGCTAGGAACTATTCTGGGATCCAAATATGGAGAACTGAGAACTATTGTTAAGGGTTTCTAAAACCTCCCCCAAAAAATTCATGACGACTCTTTTTCTTCCAGTGCTTTGGGAAAATTCAAAAAACCTAAAATTCCAAAGCCAGTCTAATCCAGGTGACCCTAAATCTCATAGCTACTGGGTCTACTCCACAAGGAGGAAATCAAGACTGGCAAGAGTTGGCTACCTGACCTGTACCTGCAAAACACTGACAGAAATGAGAGAGAGAAAAAAGGAAAACCACCACCTTAACTCACTCGAGTAATAAGCTCACCTCAGAACACTAGCCCATGTTTTGAAAGGAAATCATTTTTAGAGGTGAAAAACAATGGTTGATAGGTACCAGGCATAACCCTTTGAGATGCAGGTACTATTGCCAATTAATGCCATTGGACAGATAAGAAAGTTAAGGCTTGGCGCAATCCCATAAGCTGCCCACAGTTACATAGCCCAGTAAAAACCAGAGCTAGTATTTGAACCTAGAGTTTCTGACTCAGAGTTATTGTTAGATTGCTTGAAATGAGGCCACGACTCCCTACCAAGTCTGACCATGATTTTCTTCCTATGTTTATTTTTGTGGGAGGGGCTGGAAATGACTGATAAAAATTATTTTCTTCCACCAACTCAGCTCTGGGCTCAAACTGTCTGAAACGTCAGGATTCCACCTCACTCCTGATTAATTTTTTCATATGGGAAGGGAACTAAGAGTTCCCTGGGACATAAGGAATGAGACTTTAAGACATATTCGATCAATGCCATCACAAAAAAGCAAAACATTTCAGAGGTCTGATGGGACCAGCTGCCTGCCTTCCTTTTCCACTCAGGAGTGGCCAAGTCTCTGCCTTCCTTTTTCAGGAACGTTTTCTGCAGCAGGGCCCAGGCCATTGTGAGCTTTGAGAAGAATGATATTCTGCTTTTGTAAGAAAAGGAGGAGATTTCCCAGGCATGCTTTGTGTCCCAGACGCTTTCACTAATTGATAGAGTGCCACTACAGAGTATATTTTTATTCATGTAGTCAGCACATGCCTGCTTCTACGTTTTCAAGTTTTCTTTAAAAAAAAAAAAAAAATCATCCTATGTGGTAAGACAACAGCTTTCGTTAACAAAATGAAGCAAAACCAAATTCTTCTTAATGAAAATGAAAATGTCAATAGGACTTCTCTCTTCATGCTAATCCCCTGTTTGACATGCAATGACATCATCCCATAGAAGTTAGAGACAAATGTAATGTCTGCTGTAATTACAAGGCTTACTCTGCAGAAGAAGGGAGGTGGCTGTGAGATGCAGGCAAGCCCTTCTCACTGGGCCCTCCTTGGGAATACAATGGAACCCACTAATGCAGTGGGGGAGTCTTGCTGTGACAATACTAAAAGGAGCAGAAATCAAAAGACTTCACTGACCATGGATTCAGGCTTGATGTTCTGATGCAAAGTTTATATCCCCAAGTAGCAATTTAAATAAAATTGCATTTTTCTTATTCAATCAAATCAAACTGTGGTGTCACAAAAGACAGCATGTACACACACAAAACTCTCACAAACACGTAAGAACTAAAGTTAAGAAAGAAAGCCCCCATTCATAAGGTATTCACATAGTGACGATAAGAATGCATGTGGCACTTCTGGCGGAAGCTGGAGGTTGCAGGAAGGGATTTTCCACAATATCCATTAAGAAGAAAGGGATTAATATAAAGTTTTGAAATGTGAAAGATTCTGATTAGATAAAGAAAAATGGAAATGTTTGGCTCTTGGGAACTTCAAGTATAGAGAACTGATAATGCTGTAATGAAACCATAATCCTGAACCAATTATGCCTGAATAATACTGTAGACTTTATAGAGTGGCAAATGGTACAGTTGGTTTGAACACTGAGTCAAGATGAATCAGCTTTTCCTGCTTTACCAACATTTCTTATTCATTTCCTTGAATGGCAAGTTAAAAGCATTAATCATTAATAAAGACTATTTGTTTTTTGTAACAGTGTTGTTATTTAAACATCTCTTAAAAATGTATTTGGTAAACTTGGTTTATAGTACAAAATAGCTACATATTACTTAGAGTAAGAATAATGTGCTGTTTATCATGAATCCAATCAATCGTATCAGAGAATTTTAAAAAACAAATGATGTGTAAATCTCTCTTAAAAATATGACTTTGTAAGTGTAACAAAATCAAAAAGTGTACCACATTCCCTAAGTATTACAGATTTTTACAGATGAAGATTATATCATTTAATAATTGCTTTGGGTCAGAATTAGGAAGGCTGGTGGGTTAACAAGGTGGCAGAGCAGAAGAGCCTAACATAGTCTTATCCAAATTTATGGCTTTTTGAAAAATTCAGGAAAATACAAACAACAAAAAAACTCACCATGGTGATTTTAAGTAAACAGTTGACTAAATGCTGAAAGGTTGTGGGGAAGGTTCAGGGGTGAAGAAAAACTGCACCAAAGGGAATGGAATTACACGTTTTCAAATACATGTTCTGCCCCCAAGAAAACAGTAGCTGTATTAACAATAGGTGACATTTATGGAGCACTTAATATGTTCCAGCCACTATTTCTACACTTTACATGCCTTATAGCTACTGCATTTTCATAAATCCTCTGTAAAGTAGATTCATAGATGAGGAAACTGAGGCACAGAGAACTTAGACATGAGGTGAAGCACATGTTTGAACTTGGGCCACTGTAGCTCCTGGGCCCCCATGCTTAACCATTCTGCTGGACTCAAAGAAGGCTGGAAAGTTTGACACACTCTTCAAATACCTGCCCCTAATCCTAGGATGCAAGACAGGAAAAAGAAGCTTACTGCAGAGTATCTGATACCTCCTTTCCCACCACTCTCCACGCCTCCTCCAGCACCTCACCTCAGAGCCCAACAGAGCTGGGGGTAGAGGAGAGAGCTGTTCTGCATTACAGCCTGAACTGGATGGTTGTCTCAGGAAAAACACCTGTAAGTACAAGCAGAGGCAGGAGGATCCTGGAGAGGAGTACATGCTGGTCATGGTCTGTAATCGTTGTATAAAGAAGAAATGCAAGTTCTATCTAATTCTCCAGGATTAGAGGCAGAAGCTTGGACAGTAAAGACAGACTATTTCTTCTCAGGCTAGCATCCCACACCAGATGCATGCCTGCTCAGGGACCATGGACCCAGGGTGGAGGGTATACACCTGAATCTGACTTCCAGGTTCCAGATGAGAGTGAAATTGCCAGCTCCCAAGTGGGCAGCAAGACTTGCTAAGGAGTCCCTACAACCCTCTGCTGGCAAATGCTGAACCTGGACAGGGAGTGTCAGGAACTCCTGAACCTCCTTATACAGGAAGGAGGAAACAAACAGAACTCTAAGTGGGACGTCAGAAAAGAGTCTGCAGCACAAGGAAAAATGAGCGCTGTCTTGAGATTTGGTGGAAAAAAATCTATCTCTAAAAATGACTTTCCATAGGAATAAAATAAAATTTGAGAAAATGACACTTGACTCCTATAAAAGATGGCAGATATCGTCTTTATGAAACAACAGAGAACAATAAAAACAGGGTGGGCTGAATGACAGGCAGAGATTTAGAAAGAAGTCCCCAGTGGAACGAACAAAAAAATTCAAGGAAATACAAAATGCAATAGCAGAATTTAAATCTGCATTTAAGACACTCAAGAGCAGAACAAATCCTGCAGAATACTGACTCAGTGATGTACAGGACGAATGTGAAATGTTCTCCTAGAACACACAGAAGAAGATCCAAGAGGAAATAATGAGCTGGAGGATGAGATCTAAGAAGAAGTTCCATTTTAAGAATTATACATATTCTTAAGGCTGAAATCAGAACAGGAAGAGAAACAATGATAAGAGCATATGGGAAAGAACTCTGTTACTTGAGAAAGTCTTCAGGCTGAAAGGGTTCAGAGCATTTCAGAAAAAAAATTAATGAAAAATACTTGTGTCTCAATATTTCCTGACACCATATTTTAATTTCAGATAGATTCAGATCAGCTGAGATTTGTGCAAGTGAAACTGAGAAAATTACTTTGCAACTGAATTATGAACACCTTCAAGTAAAATACTACATAGAACAAGAAAATCTGTTCTTCATTAGATTTAATGGTGAAGGCAGGCTTTATTTTTTCCAATAAGGGCCAATGGTTCTAAATAACATACAGGTTATTTGCTTTAGTAATATCCTCCAAGTAATAGAAGTATCTTTATATGCAAAAGTTGAAATTTTAGATACTTCATCACATAGGACCAAGAGATATCAATCAACATGGTAGGGAAGAAGTGGACATTTCAACCAAAAAGTAAATGGCATATGAAAGATGATCAGATGTGATGTGAGAAGGCTGCGTACCGTTGGCCTGAAGAAAGCAAACACTCTGAGAGATGACTGGCCTAACAATGACCAGGTGAGGAACCCATAAACAAGTACAGAGAAGACACTGGGAGGAAGGTACTAAATTAACCGCTAAGTACCATGGACATGAGCTACAATTCTATTGGGACTCTGGAGCCCAGATTATGTTACAACACAAACCTTTCCATTCTGATCTCAGAAATTTTGGTTGCTTTCCTTTCTCTATTTATCATTAGAATTTTTGCAGCCCAGCAAACTTGTAATCAATCCCATGTTTTTAAGAGGCCAATGAACATTCAGATAGTTTTCTTTTACTTGATTCTTAACTTAGAGCAGAGTAGTGTAATCCTTACAAGAATATCTTATGAAAATATTTTAAAATCACTTATATTTAATTATTCCTATTTCCTCAGAAATGTGCTATTATAACCTCACATTGATCCATATGAAGTCCAGGATAAATCTGCAAACTCTATACCTATAAAACTTGGCTGAATTGCTAATGTTTTATTAAAAGGGAAACATAAGGGAAAAATAAAATAAAGTTTAAAAAAGGGAAAAATATAGTGTCCAATGTCTTCAATGTAAAATAAAAAGCACTCTTCATAAATCTCAGCTCTAAAGTTTACTTACCCCTTACTACATCAGTTTCTCCTTTTACATATTTAGATAGCACCATATTATTTTCCCTCCTACTTAGCACAGCTTGTAATACATATTTGTGTTACTATTTCATCAACGTCTGTCTTCTCACCTTGACTGAGAGCTCCATGAGAGACCATATAGGGACTGTGTCTTCATTTACTTATTTTGCTTATTTTTATTAACCTTAGTATTGACACAGTACCAGATCCCATCAGACAAACAATATATTTGTGGAATGAATATATTCAGCCAAGCAAATAATTGTGTCCTAAGAATCTCAAAAAACTTTCTGGAAAACCACACATCTTGGTTTACACATCAGCTATGTTTGCCAACTTTACATGTAAACTATTTTTAAAATAAAACATTATTTGAATGACTTTTTTCACTTGCATTAGAGAATATTAATATAAATAGGACCTTAGAGATAATAAAACTGAAGTTCATAAATGCTAGGCAATTTGTCCACAATGGCACAAATCTACTTAGCAGTAGAACTGGGATTAAAGCTCAGATTTTCTGCCCCCAGTTCCATTCCTTAAGGGTTCTGTCCATGCAGTTTCAAGACACTAGCTCTTTACCAGAGCTTTGAGACTGCCAAGTCTCTGAAAAGTACTTCATAGATTCTGTAAATAAACACTTTACCACATCTTAATGTTTAAAGGAAATCTGCAACAAAGAAATCATTTGCAATACAGATAATTATAAAAATTGTGAGATTTCTTATGCAGTTTATTTTTCAAACCTAAGAGCTAACTTTAGTTTCTCAAGCCCATGACACCTCATCACTCGTTGTCATACACATACTAAGCCGACATGCCTGGCACTATTCTAAGGCTCTTTATCAAGGGCCATTAGCCTAAGACCTCCTTATTCCAATGGTTAAAAGATAATTGCATTCCTTTTTTCTTATGATTCCGTTGCCATTGGGAAAAAGCCATTTCTGAAAAGTTAGAATTCTGAAAGATTAAACAATGTATCCCTGTGATTATTTAATTTAAGCTCTTTCGTCTTTTTGTTCATTTTTTTTTTTTTTACTTTTCTTCTTTTTAAATTGTAAGTTGGGATTTTTTAAAATTTTTTATTTATTTTTATTTTTTTTTGTAACTAGCTTCAAATTTGTGATGAATTTGCTTACCAAGCATAGAAAATCCGTCTGCTGGCTAAAGGACTCTAGCAATAGAATTTCTATCTGATGACAGAATCATATTTCTAAATGACCCCTAGAGAGAGTTAATTTGCCAAACTATTTCATTTATATTTATACGCTGGAATGTTATTCCAAAGGCTCCAAATAGTCTCTGTTCTATGTTTAAAACAACAAAATAAAGATAAGACATTGTCTAATAATTTGTATAACTAATACATAATGTAATGCTTCTTTAAGAAGCAGGCACTGATCTCATGTTAGATGTTTTAAAATAACCCCAAACCAGCATTATTTGTAGACCACAAGCCAGTGACTGGTGGCGGGGAGGACACAATAGGAAAAAGAAGAAGGAGAGAAGAAAAACAAGTGGGAAATAGGTGACTGCAGTAGAGAGGGGAAAACGCGTGAGGGATATCAAAGAGAAGACAACGGAGGGAAAGGACGTAAACCCAAAGGAAGTGTCAGTTTTTTCATCAACAGATATTTACTTCAACCTTTTTTTTTTTTTTTTTTGAGATGGAGTCTTGCTCTGTCACCCAGGCTGGAGTGCAGTGGCACAATCTCGGCTAACTGCAACCTCTGCCTCCTAGGTTCAAGTAATATTCCTCCCTCAGCCTCCCGAATGGCTGGGACTACAGGTGCCTGCCACCACGGCCGGCTAATTTTTTGTATTTTTAGTACAGACGGGGTTTCACCATGTTGGCCAGGCTGGTCTTGAACTCCTGATCTCAAGTGATCTGCCCAACTTGGCCTCCCAAAGTGCTGGCATTACAGGCATGAGCCACCACGCCCGGCCCCATTTACTTGGATCTTCTAATGCTTCTTGAAAAGGGAAATATATTTTGATATAATATAAAAACAAAGTCATACACATACACATACACACATGTGCAATTACATATGTACATGTAAATGGCTACACAATTAGATAGACAACCTTGTCTCTTCCCAGGATCTAAAGATATTCCAGATAAATCTTAAAGCACAAGTGATTAAGCCTTTAAAAATAATCCCACTTCTTATCTCTTTTACCTTTTGGTTGGATTTTGTGTTTATTAGCTTATTTGGAGGGAGATGGTGCAATGCAGAAGGCAATTGTCTATTTTAAAAATCATGTTTTCAGCCAAATGCAGTAGCTCACACTGTAATCCCAGCACCTTGGGAGGCCAAGGCAGGAGGACTGCTTGAGGCCAGGAGATTGAGAACAGCCTGGACAACACAGCAGGGCCCTGTCTCTACAAAAATTAAAAAATGAAAATACAAAATTAGCTGTTTGCCTTGGCATGTGCTTACAGCCCTAGCTACTTGAGAAGCTGAGGTGGGAAGATTACTGGAGCCCAGGAGTTCAAGGCTGCAGTGAACCATGACGGTGCCACTGCACTCCAACCTGGGTGCAGAGTGAGACCCCATCTCAAAAAATAAAATAAAATAAAAATTATGTTTTCATAGGCAAGGGGATACAGGAAGTAGAAAGAAAAAAATGGTTGGGACTTAGAGGTGGGTGCACCCCACTGTATGTACATAAGAACAGTGCAAATGCAGTGGGCTATTGCATATTTGCAAACTGAGATATTTTCTTCAAATAACCTAGAAGATTGCCATTGTCTCTTTTTTCACATTTTCTTTTTTCTCTGTAGCAGTTTTGAGTGTTTTTTTTTTAAAACAAAATCTGCAATCAATGACTTTTGTTCAGAAGCACTATAACATCCAGGGATATTCCTTGTTCTGTATTGAAGCACAATCAGTATTGAGGACACCACCTCAAAATAAATAGTTTGCTCACTCATGTTTCAGTAATAAGAAATCGCTACTAATCTGCACACCCTCATGTTTACAGTATAATTACCAACAGGGTTCATCATGAGGACCCTGAGGCACAGGGAGATGATCTTCCTTCTGAGTCTTCTAAGGAAGATTCAATTCCATTGTTCTGAGTTTGGGTTCCATGTAGGTAGCAAGGTGTGCACTCATCTTGCCTGAATGTATGTCTCTTGGCCTATCTTTCAATAAAATGCCAGTATCTGCTTAAGGGGAACAATATCTCTCTCTCTTTTTTTTAAAGCCTCTCTTTGAAAATATTATTCTATTTGGGTGGGAGAAGAAATAACAGATTTGTAAGTTCATGTCTTCTATAAATAATTTAAGTATATCTTGGGCTAATGTATAAATTTGGTTTAGGAAATTCTAAGTTAATTCTAGATAAATTTGAGGTGTTTGTATAAAAGAAATGACTGTATTATAGGATTCTACAACTTTGAAAAATAATAATCCCATAAGGGATTACTGGCAACTCTCAATTAGCTAGAATATTTGATTAACCAATACATATTACCTATAGAGATATTATCATTAATGTTGTTATTGTACATAAATTATTTCTTTCTGTTATTTTAGAATACTTGGTAAGGTTTGCTGTAAACGCATAATATCACACCTAGGTTTTTTAACTTTTTTTTTTTTTTATCATACTTTAGGTTCTGGGATACATGTGCAGAATGTACAGGTTTGTTACACAGGTATACACGCGCTATGGTGGTTTGTTGTACCCGTCAGATGCCTAGGTTTTAATGAGTGAATTAACACTTTTTTGCAAATATGATCAAATTAGGGATGGAACAAATTGAAGTTTTTACCTTAAAGGTATTAAAAATCAATAGCCATTCATTAGATATAGTACCACAAAAATCACCTTTCCTTCTGGATAATCATGACTTTCTGATAATGATTACCTGCATGTAAATTGTACACTGTCAGTAATAATTTGATTTGAAAATTGCTAACTTCCCAAGGGTGTTCATATCTGCATGTACTAACTTGTTAAATTATGGTGTGCTAATTGATAGTTCACATGAAAAGATATGCACAGTTGACCATGCTTATTAAAATGCAGGCCATCCACAGTTAGCAATAACAAATGATGTGCCTGGGACTTTCAACAGTTAGCGATAACAAAGGATGTGCCTGGGACTTTTAACAGTTAGCGATAACAAACAATGTGCCTGGGACTTTTAACATCCTCGACCGGCAGACAATCCCTAGAACTCTTGAGGTTCCATCTTTAGCCTCCTTCCAAAGATCTGTGAATAAGCAGCTAACCTGAGGCTCAGTGCAACACCAGATACCAACATGGAAATTCTCCTTTTAATGGGAAACATATGTAGCTATTTCCTATTTGGCATTGTGAAGATAAAACACCCATGAGTTGACTTTGGGGATAGTCTTTATGCAAGTGTTTGACATTATGCAAACATGATTAAGTTTTGTCTTGTTTGGTTTGTCTGTAAGGTAAAAACAGATGGGAAAAGCCAAGGGCCAATATCCCCCAAAACTGAGAAATCAGCCTGCGTGTCATAGAGCTGTGCATCTTTCCTAAAATTAAGAATCCTCATGGATGGGACAGGCAGCTTTTTCTAAATGAAATTCTTTCATTGATAGTTTAAAGCCTGGATTAAAAGCCATTGTAAGCTGAATGAAGCAGGACAAGCTCCCATCTACATATGAGTGATGAGGCAATTTAGCAAAAATTCACAGAATAATGAAAAAAAAAAAAAACTGGAAGGGACTCAGCAATCATTTAATCCATCCTTTACCAAATTGTGTTCTATAGGAATCTAGATCCATGGGAGAGAGTGGTGATAGAAGTGACTAGTCAAATAGGCTAAGGAAATGTATGGTTAGACAAAATTGAACAAGTTTATGCACATATAATTTATGCCTCCTCAAAAAATTAGATTGAATATGTCACAGTTTTCAAATTTATGTCACCATGAAATTATTTTCCACTGACTATTAATGTTTTGCAGAACTACTGGCTGGCAGAACAAAGTTAAGATGACCTGATCTAGCCTAATCCCTTTACAGAAAAGGAAAAGACTGACAGCGACTTTCAGGGAGCACCACGGGCAACAGTGGTCTCAGGTGTGGCCCAGAGCTGTGGCACTAGGTCAGGCTTCCTGGTCTCTCTGGAGCGGGGAGGGTCCTGGAAAGCAGCTTGCAATTGGTGTCCCCGCCCTGCTTCCCCTGACACAGGGACAGCTGAATCAGACATTGTTCAAAGTGCCCATTCTAGCCTCAGGGCAGTGAAACAATTACTTCACATTTATTTCCTTAAAATATTTCACTTTCACAATCTCTTCCCTAGTGACTTTAGAGTCTGCCAATGGACAATTTTCCAGCACTCAAAGATGAAGACAGCCTTGAAATTAAGCTTATACATCCAGGTCAGGAGTTTTGTTCTCACATGATTTCAGAAGGGTGAATTCTTAAATTATCAATTCTAACTCTTCATCATTGAATTAATGGGCTTAATCTAAAATGTAGCTCCAAATAGGAAATATTTCAATTCAGGCTGGATTCAAAATTCCCTGGTCACAAAGAGAATTCAGTGCATTAGGATCTGTTGCATTTATGCCCCAATTTGCATGGATAATATTATTTTAACGCTTTTTTATGCACATAGATTTTTTAAAATAGCCTGAACAAACAGAATTTACAGAAAGACCTCCTTGAAAAATTCTCATTTGGCACGTATGATAGACTGGCTTGTTTCATTAGTTATCTTATTTCCATACTCAATTGTAAACAACTGAAGACAGAATTTACTTACAAGTCTTCTTATGGCCTACAGAGCTAGGAACTGAACTGTGTCTTGCTGCAGGAACATAAATATTTAATGACAGACTGGCTGATAATAGGACACCTTCTAAAAGGAGATACCATATAGAATGAAGGGATTGTCTCCTTTACAATAGATGTGAACATGATAAGGTACTCTCTCTCTCTCCTTCTCTCATGTATGCAAGCACACACACACAAACACATACGTACATTATAATAAACTAACCACAAGGCACTTGAGACTCTTGTGGGGCTGCTGGAACTTCACACCAACTACCACTTTCGATTGAATTGCACCACCAAAAACTCCTAGTATTTGAGCTGAGAAACTATCTGGAATTCTAGATAAAAGAGCAATTGCTACACCATCCCTAAACAGGCATCGAGTTCCATTAAAAAGAGGAAGAATTCTCTTAGGTAGTTTTCACATCTTTCACATATCAAAACTTCCAAGTGAGAGGTTTTTAAAAGGCACAAGAGACAACTGCTCAAAATGGCTCTGCACTAAGAAAGCATTGTTCACCTGGGTTCCAGAACTTATTTGATCTTTAATTTTATTGCAATAAGGATAACTTTTCCAAATGTGACATTCCCATTGATGGATACTTCAGGATCCAAAAAGCCACATCTACGTAGAGCAGTGTTCCTGGAGCCGGGTGCACTAAAAACGTGTTGCTCCCTCAGGGGAATAGCTGTTCTTTCCTTGCACTATCCGTGTGAGATGCTAACAAGAAATCTGAATTTGAGCCACAATGCTCAACAGTGGCTTGTATACTCACAGTTCCTACTGAAAACCTGTTTTACTGAGAAACAAACGGCCAGATTAATGGTAAGGTGCATGTGTAGAGGACTTTCCTCTATGACAACAAAGACAGTCCTCAGGATGTTCATATTTCGTCTTAACTCCTCAGGAATGCAAGGCAGTAATTTTGAGAGGCAGCCTCAGCTTGAGTGTTTCAAATGAGGTGCGCTACAACTGCAGAGAGGAGCCACATTCAATTAACACTACCCTAGCTTTTCAATGTTCATTCCTAATTACATACTTTTATTTTTAAATCATAGGTAGACACTCTTGTTGCAGTTTCTATAAGCATCCATTTCACCAGTCCTGACTATAGGCAATCTTTTAACCTAGAAGAGTTTACTAAAATAACATTATTATTGTCTTGTATTTATGTTAATTTCTCCAGTGCCTGCAGCGCACTAAGTGCACTTCCCCAGAGTACCTCTTACTTTCTCACATTTCTCTCAAACCAAGGAAATCTGACTTCACATGCAATAGAAACTACCCTTAGATCACAGCCAAGAAAACAAAAGGGGCAAGCCCTGGAGTATGATGTTTGGGGATACTTGATCGTTGCCTAGGTAGCATTTAATTAGCCCTGGGTTGCAGCTGGGAGTGGGGTGCTGGTACCTGGGTAACCTTTGTCATTGTGACTAAACCCATGGCTGAACAATCAAAATGCAATGCTTATTATACTCTCATTCTCACCCCTTTCTTCTTTAGGAATTAGACACACACACACACTCTCTCTCTTTCTCTGACATATATACACAGTTTGCAAATTAAGAGAACTCTCATGCTGGGCAGGGTGACTCACACCTGTAATCTCAACACTTTGGGAAGCGGGGGGCAGGAGGATTACTTGAGGCCAGGAGTTCAAGACCAGACTGGGCAACAGAGTGAGACTCCTTCTGTACAAAATAATCAAAAAATTAGCTGGGCATAGTGGAAGGCTTGTAGTCTCAGCTATTTCAGAGGCTGAGACAAGAGGGTAGCTTCGTCCCAGGAGGCAGAGGCTGCAGTGAGCTATAATTGCACCCCTGCACTCCAGCCTGGATGACAGAGGGAGACCCTGTGTCAAAAACAAAAAGAGATTAAAAAAAATAAAAAGAAACTCTCTTTCTTTGTTGAACAACACAGTGAATTTAAAGCTGTGAATGACTTATTTTCCCCAAAAAAAATTATAAACAGTGGGAAATACTTCATTCTTCCAAATGTTCCCTTACAGTTGCTTTCTTGTTAATAAGCACTCAAAAACATTACTTGGCACTTTTAAAGTGATGTATTAGTTTATGCTTTATTCTTCATCTTCTACCATTATTTCTAGTACGCTACCATAGGTGCTAAACAAACTGCCCCAGAAGACCAAAAAGCAGGCAGAAAAAGCAAAGGGACTGTGCTTGCTTGATGGTTTGCTGTTGTTGCATACTTTAAAAAAAAACCCTTTTTTAAAAAACTCTACTAACAAAAATCATGAGCTCTCTTTGGTCTCTAGAGATGAAGACAAAAGCAGTGACACTCAGCATGAGGTGCTGTCCTTGGTTAGCAGCTGCCGTGGAACGCACTTAGTTGGGTTTAATGGAGGGGTTATTGACATCTCCTAAAATGGCTCTTGGGCCCAGGCAGCCAATTTTCTGCTACCTTCCTGCCTATGCCTGTCTATGCTGAGTGGTTTCACAGTACCCATTAGGAACTGCGTGAGAGCCATTACAGTCAGCAGAGTAAAACATCCTTTCCACTCTTAAAAAAAACATGAGCTCAATAGGTATTTCTACGGTGGTCTGAATGAGCCATTATTAACTACCCTGAGGAATGAGAAGCCTGAACACGGCAGCGAAATGCCATTTTATTCCTTTCTGCTGGCCACACCTGCACCAAGGGAAAAAAGTCACTGTGTATGTGAGGATCTGGATATAAAGAATCCTGAAATTTGAAAGTTGACCAAGATGTAAAGCTCACAGGAATTATGCCTTATGCTGCGTACACTATAAAATTCTAATCTCCTTGGAAGGTCTTTCACTGCTACGAAAGGATGCAGGTGGGGGTGACTGGACAGTCTGCTGCTCAGGTGGCAAAGTCTCAATGGGAACACTGGGGTGAGAGCGGATAGCATGAGGAGCTGCCGATCACTCTGTCCCCTGCAACTGGGCCAGGAGGGCTCAGGGCATGGGGCAAGTGGGAGAAACGCTAGGGATTTGCATTAAAATGGGAGTCTCCTTCCCAGGCAGGCAGCAATGGCCTCAAGGAATATTAAACAGAGATCTGGTTACCTTAACGAAAATAATGCTCTCTATTTGTCATTTTCTTCTAACACACCATGATTCCTCCTATAACCTAGTATGATGTACAATGAGGAAAGATGAGCAGAGCCTCATGGGCATGGGGACATGTACCTAGACCTGTGGGTGTGTGCAAACACAGAAAACATGAGGATAAAGAATCGGCTTTCCCTCTGAAATTGCAGGTTCCCTGAGGGTGAGTCAGCCCCTTGAATGCCACTGGAACATATATTTGTGTGCCTTATTGTTTAAAGGTTGGAGCAGGGCTGAAAACACATTCATTACTCCCTGTCATACAGCAGTTGATGTATTCTAGGCACATACAATTAAGCTATAATTCTACACACGACAGACTAAACACACAAGTCTAGACAGAGAAAGATGACTTAAAATATTCTTAGACCTTTTATAAGAGTATTTTCTCATTTTCTTATCACTCAACTGGTAAATATTAGTTGTAACCCGTGCCTCATTAATGTCAAAGGGAGAAGATTCGCATGACTGAAATTCAAAGGGCTGATTCTAATTCTCCATCAAAAACCAATCTCCAGGCAAGGTATTTTTAGCAATCACTCAGCACAAATCTAAAGATGCTCAACTGTGGTTTGTTTATCTTCTAGGAAAAAGGCATCGGTTCTTAAAACAAAACTGCCCATATACACCATCCATCACATTTGATGATGATTTTTGTGAATGTGATCTAGATGTTATAAAACTAGTGACAAAATGTAAATATATCAAGGTCTTACTGTGTATTCAGCTAAGAAAATAAACCACAAGAAATCTGTTTCTTAAACCTGACAACGTCTGTAGTCACCTGTTGATTGGTGGGAGCAGAAGAGAAAAGCGAGCGTAGAACGGCGTGGAGGGAGTGACCATGGATGGGTTATCATAGCAAGAAAGCAGGCCAGCCCTCAGACTGTGTACATGTTCCCTGACAGCCCTTGCGTGGGTACCCACAGGACCGTTTTGCAAATGCTCTCCAACCCCCCTCTCAGGCTCTGCTTTACCAGCCAGCACTTTAAAGCATTGCTGGCTTTTTGCTCTCAAGCCCAAAGGACCTTAGAAGCTCAGTCACAGAATGTTGCCACCCTTTACACATCAGCAGCAGCTCTGTGCCTTCTGAGAATGCTGAAAGCAATCATTTCTCTGAGAAACATCTTGAATACCAATTTAAAATTCCTACAAAAAGGAAACCAGCCAAATATCAATACCCAGCATTTCCCATAGATAATAACAATCACCAAATATACAAGTCAAATAGATTCTCCACAAGGGAGACAGCACTTGTTCACATTTGTTTCCATGTGACAAACCCTGTCTTAAGAGCTTTACACACTTTAATTCATTTGATCTGCATCAAAACTATGAGGTGGGGCCGGGCGCAGTGGCTCACGCCTGTAAACCCAACACTTTGGGAGGCCGAGGCGGACAGATCACGAGGTCAGGAGATCAAGAACATCCTGGCTAACACAGTGAAACCCTGTCTCTATTAAAAATACAAAAAAAAAATTAGCCAGGCGTGGTGGCAGGCGCCTGTAGTCCCAGCTACTAGGGAGGCTGAGGGAGGAAAATGGCGTGAACCCGGGAGACGGAGCTTGCAGTGAGCCCAGATTGTGCCACTGCACTCCAGCCTGGGTGACACAGCGAGACTCCATCTCAAAAAAAAAAAAAAAAGAAAAGAAAGAAAGAAAGAAAAAAACTCTGAGGCGGAAGTTTTCATCCTTGTTTTAGGTAACTTGTCCAAGATGACACAGCAAATAAACCACGGGGTTATGATCAAATAAGGTAGTTTGACTCCAGAATCTGCACTCTTCATCATTATGCTAGGCTGCTGCTGGTGAGGAGTCAGATGATCAAAATATTTTAATTATTTCAATAGGTAGATAAAAGTGGCAAAATGATGGGAAAAAATAAAAATTGAAACTGATTTTCAGTCTGATGTCACTTGTCCTGAGAATAGCTTTTATTTGTTTGCTTGTTTTGAAATGGTGTCTGTCTACCACAGGTAATTATGGGGCACTTCTTACAACCCCTGGGAGATATCTTTCTTTACTACTATACATAGACAATCCTAAAGTCAAATTTGGGAAAGAAGCAAATGGCAATGGAAAAGGAAATAAACCCTGTACAGCATGGTAAGTCTAGCTTTCCTTCTGTGGTCCAAGATGATTCTCATCCAACATGATTAGGGTACAAAAAACATATGATATAATAGGTAAATCAAAATTTTATGATAATATTTAAAATCATAAATATAAAGAAATATAAGACCGTTGTTCTGGCCTGGCACAGTGGCTCACACCTATAATCCCAGCAGTTTGGGAGGCCAAGGCAGACACATCGCTTGAGCTCAGGAGTTTGAGACCAGCCTGGGCAACATGGGGAAATCCAATCTCTACAAAACATACAAAAAATTAACTGGCTGTGATGGTGCACACCTATGGTCCCAGCTACTCGGAAGGCTGAGGTGGGGGGATCACTTGAGCACAGCAGACTGAGGTTGCAGTGAATCGAGACTGTGCCACCGCACTCCAGCCTGGGCGATGACATAGCTAAGACTGTTTCAAAACAACAACAAAAGACTGTTGCTCTATTTTGAAAAGACTCAACTACTGAACTTTCCTTTGAGTGTAAGATTAGTGTTCATAAAAGAACACCGAACCTTTTCTTTCAAGATGACTGTTCTCACTTGAGCCAGCTTAGATGTGGCCAGGAATGGCTTTACATCAAGGCAAATCAGCAGAGACCTGCCCTGGGCACACAGCAAATGTTTGTTGAGTGATCTTTAGGCAAGGCGATGCTACAATAGTAAGGCAAAATAATAGTAAGATGAACCCAGATGACTGACCACTCCAAGAATTATAGTATGCCAGAGTTGGACAGGGCTTAAAGATCACAGGACTAACATTCTTGGGAACTAAAGCACCCACCACCCACCTTGTGTAGAGAAAGCACTCATATTCCAGATTCCTGCTCAAAGGATATTATTCAAGATGACTAAGTCTTTCAGAGTGGTCTTGAGTGAGACTTACAATCCTGAAGAAATAGTCAAATCAAATCTCAAAACCATATTTAAAAACTAGTATAAGGGGTAAACTAGTACAAAGGAATCAATCTTGTGCCATTTGCACAATCTGTTAGCTGCAATTTGAGGCTATCTTCAGTCTTTACAAGTGATCTCTAACTATTAAAAAACAACAAAAGCTATCATAACCAACAGGAATGTAAGACAGATATATGGGTGACTTGAGCCTTAATTTACTTATGTCATAGAAGGCAATAAATATTTTACTATAACTCTGCTGGCCTTAAAACAAAACAAAACCATGGCTCGGCATTGTGACTCATGCCTACAATCCTAGCACTTCGGGAGGCTAAGGCAGGTGGACTGCTAGAGCTGAGGAGTTTAAGACCAGCCTGGGCAACATAGTGAGATCCCGTCTCTGTGTTTCTTTAAACCCAAATCCCCCCCAAATCTGTTAGAAGCCTGGATTTGATGCAGCGGGCTAGATTTTATGTTGGTCTGTATACGATTGTTAAATGCCTTCTCCTCTCACAAGACTGTAAGTGTAATAAAGGTAATGACTGTATTTGTTTTGTTCTTCACAGTGTCCTCGCTCACCAAGCATCCTATAATGCCTGGTGTATTATAGGCGCTATTTAACAATGTTTTATCTGGCTGAAAACTGGCTCTATTTTTTTTAGGGGATTCATCCTTCATCTTGCTCTTTAAGTTAATTTAAGATTCTTGATTAGGCAGGTGTGGTGGCATGCACCTATAATCCCAGCTACTTGGGAGGCTGAAGTGGGAGGGTCATTTGAGCCCAGGAGTTTGAGAGCAGCCTGGGCAACATAGTAAGACCCTGTCTCAAAAAACAATGAAAGATTATTGAAACTCTAAAGGAAAAGGTTCCGCTAATTCCATTTCAGGGGAACTGAAGTACATGAGTTAGCTTTCACATTATTTCAAGTGAGAGAGGAAGAGACCACTAGACTTGGACCTATTTAAAAACAGACTTCAAATTTTCCCATAAAACCTTTCCAGTTTGTTCAGGAAAAGCTAAAGGCTTCGCTGGACCCAATCCAGTGATTATCCTGTGATCTCCATGTCTTCTTATCCTCTAACATCTCTTCTCTTTAAAACACACTTATCTGAAAGTGAATCTGAGCTGTGTTTTTATCACCTTACAGTCTTGGTTGGAAATCTTTATGCTCCCCACACAGCAGCATTACTAAAATGGCTCTATTCTAGATGCTTAATTCCCAGAGGGGAGCTTTGGCCTGTGCAGTGTACTCATAGGCTTGAGAGGGAAAGTCATAATATTAGTCCTTTCCAGCGTTGGCAAGAATGGTAAAGATGCTGTGTTTCCAAAGGTCAATCTCCAAACACAGCATCTAGCATAACACTATAAAACTCGGTAGGTAGCCAATCCTTACTGAAGGTGATAGCAGGAGAAAGAGAGGAGAACAGTTTGGGGGAACTTGATCTTCCTACTCAACAAGAGCAATGCTAGGTCTTGGGTCTAGAAATGGTTAATTCTTCAGCAATGCTTGCAGCCTTTCATTTTGCAATACGCAGTTGTCACTCTATAAAGTCAATCCAAACGTGAATGAACACAATGAGAACCACATGACTTGTACACCAAAAAAAAAAAGTAGTCTTACAAACAATCCTTGTAAGAAAGCCAGAACAACCTACAGAGAAAAAATAAAAGCTTGTAGTTTTTACATTTTGAAATAATCATACTTGTTGGAAAACAACAGCACTTCCCCTATTTTTTTGTGAGATGGTTTTAAAAGATATGGAGATATTTCAAGATGAAAATACAATAAAATAACAACAAGAGAAACAACCTTATACTGTACCTTTCCTTCAGCAAATCATATGCTGTCTGACAGTTTCGGGACTCCTTTTTTCTCAAAGCAAAGTTACTTAAAAACTGATTTTTCATGTGGCTTTGCAGCAAGTTTAACTTTTAATAAACCATTTCTTGCTAAGCTTTTCTTAGCACATTTACTCAATTCCATACTTGAAAGCTACAATGCATATCAATAACTGAAATATATGGGATATTATTCTAATATTAAACTCAAAAGGAAGAACTGAGACAGTCCTGTGGGTATATTACTGCAGCCAAACGTGATTCATGAAGGCACTGATACTCTATAAAAGTGGTCTCAAATATCAATGTATACAAGACTAATGGAATATTATGTAACCAGTCAAAATAGTTTGAACCTCATTCCTGATGTTATATCAATGCCAATAAAATTAGGAGTCATATAACAAAAGCATATGGACAGAAAATAGCTTTCTCTTATGTAAAATTCAAGTGATGATCAAGAAGTAAGATGCAATACAGTATTTCTGATGGGTCAATGGCAAAGGTCTGGAGAAATATATTCCAGGTTTGAAGTCTTTATGGGCCAGAAACTCTGTCTCATAATTCCCAAATGTGACCAAATGGGAGGAATATAGGTTATTGCTCACAAGAAGACGACGAGATGGGTCAGCATGAATACATCGCCAGCGCCAGAGGCATGGGTCAGAGCATAGCCCCAGGGAGGTGGCTGCTTAGTGGGAACATCTTCACATATGACAAATTTTTGCATCCTTACCTTTAATTATTCTTTGGTATTCTTTTTCATCTCTGAAAAAAACGCTATTTTAACAGCAGTTTGTAATATGAGATTCTTTTACCCACACTGAGAAAGATAAGTGGTAATGCAATGGCAGGTGATAATGCAATGATGAAATGATGATGTATATTTCATTTTGAAATGCAGTATACGTTTCCTTTTTCTTTTGCAGGAAGATGGTTCTGGGATCCTAGGAGCATTCAATTTGTATTCATAATTTCATTTGAGTAAGATTAACATTTAACATTAAATAGTTTGTAGTCCCTTGAGCTCAGAGTACAGTTGAGATACACACACACACACACACACACACACACACACTCTACTATCTCTCACTCTCTCTTCTCTCTCTTTCTCAAGCCCTGGATATCAATTCAAAATTTGAATATATATATAAAATATATATCATATGTGTGTATGTATATATATTTTATACATACATACACACACACACAACCCTAGAACTTAAAAACTCATTAAGAATCCACAAAGTAGATAGCCACACAGCAATAACCTAGAGAGACTTCCGTAACTGTGGCTGCTGGCTAACCCAGTTGATAATAACAAATACAAAGTATCCTTTTAGCAATAAGAGAGTCTTTTTGCTGCCCCAGACAAAGCTTTCCAGCTTGCTCCTTGTCCTTTGGAATTCTAGGCTGACCAACACTGAGCGGAAGCCTCACCTGGGACTTCAGGAGAGAATCTTGCAGAGTGTCGAGATACAAAAAGTTTGAGTTCTTGGTCCAAGTTGCATTCAATCAGGTTTGTGTCCCATGATCGGATTCCTAGGGAGGGAAAGAGAGTTGAGAGACTTCCAGTTAGACATTTCAGAGTGGTTTGGACAACATCACTGTAACATTTCTCAGGCTTTCAGGGAGGATGTGGGAACTCCTTTTCTGAAGAGCTCGGTGGCTTAGCAGTAGATGCCCACAAAATGGGAGGGCCAGGGAGGTCTCTCCACCAGGCCACAAGGGAGGGATAATTAGCAGTGTGGACTGAACTTCTGCCCCTCATAAAATGTAAATGCACCTCTTCTGGAAGAGTCAAAGAAAACAGTTATTAGCAAAATGACAGGCTGTACTCCAGGGAGGGGCTACAAAGGGCAGGAAGAAGGTTAGTTCTTAAGAGGCTAAGAGGCCAACAGACTAACTCTAGCTTGTAGACAGACTATCTCCACTTGTAGGTGGCAAGAAAATGTAGAATGAAGGCGAAGAAAATATATGGGGGCTGCCATTCAAGCATGGGCCTTTGCTTCTAAAATGATGTAATGGTAGTATACAAGTATAATTTCTTTCCTTTACCCATCCCGTTTTTTATTTTGGTTTATCAAGCCCTGGATATTAATCCAAGATTTGTGTGATCTTTGATAAACAGGGTGGATCCACTCAATCTTCAAGACTTGGCCTGTCTGTCCTTCCAGGCATTTTTCTGTTACCTGAGTAGCTTGGCAGGCAGCTCTTTTATTCACAATTGTTCTTTGTATTCAATTTTCTTATCCAAAGGCAAAGAAAAATGGCAACTTTTTATACTTTATAAAACATTTATGAAGTTGGGGGCATGAATCAGCTGTTTCTACAAAAGTTCAGACTTCCTTTCCCTAGGATGAAAGGAATATCCGGGGTGAGAGGAACAGGAGGGCAAGAGGTGGGATGAGGGCAGCTTCCTGTGCTCATGCCCTACTCTCT
This sequence comes from Colobus angolensis palliatus, assembly GCF_000951035.1. Classification (NCBI taxonomy): domain Eukaryota; kingdom Metazoa; phylum Chordata; class Mammalia; order Primates; family Cercopithecidae; genus Colobus; species Colobus angolensis. The sequence goes on from NW_012118376.1 coordinate 7,930,832, forward strand.
AGCCTCTTCCTTCCTCCTCTCGCTGTCCTCCTCTCTCCTGCCATCCCAAAGGGGATGGCCCAGAGGGAAACCCAGAGAGTATCATAGAAGGGAGGTCTGGAGAGTAAGCCAGGGAAAGTTGGGTAACCCCAGAACTCTGGTGTGTGTGTGTGTGTGTGTGTGTGTTACATGTTTACATATTATATATTAGATTTTTCCTAACAGATTACTCATGGTGGAGCCAGTGTGTGGTATCCATCATTGTACCTTTGTACAGAGCATTCTCAATTGTCAGGAACAAATCTCTAGAACAACAAACATTTATTGCATACCTCCTAAAGGTAAGGGCTTGAACCTCTAGGTATAACACAACAGGTGAACTATCTCTAAATTAACACCCAGTCATTTAATCATTTTTGTTGGACATTAGTCATGTATACAGACCTGGGGGAATAAACAGCAGTGTGTTACTTAAATATACACTGGATCCTTAAGGCATATTTGTATTTACCCTAGGTTATGCTGTATTCAGTCTTCCTATCCTGTAAAGAATCAAGGTGGATTATACATATACAGTACAAAAAAAAAAAGATTCTGGAAACTCAGTTCACTGCACATCTAAAATATCTTTAGATGACACACCACAGGCCCTTTCAACCATGAGGAATATTTTCAAATAGATGTGTGTCCACTAAATAAAGGCAGAAATTTCTCATATGATCAATGGGAAGAATTCAGGTGTGGAAGAGTTAACATGCTTAAGGAGAGGTTAAATTATAAGGGAGAATTTTATGGCTCTCCCTGGAAACATTAATAGCCTCAGTTTGCATTTGGGCTAATGGAGTATTTAAATTTTAACAAGAAAGGCATGTTGAGATTTCACAGATCTTTTTAGTGCAGAAATGATAAATGGGTTCTTCTTGTTTCACAGAGAGCCTGACAGGTTGAGAGGTCTGAATTCATTAGAATATTTTACTTCAACATATACACTATATACTAGTCTAGTGCAAAAAAAATCGAGTTCCTGTCTGAGCTGCTTAATTGGTATTGTTGACTGAATTCTCTGTGTTCCAGGTCTGAGCTCCACTTTGTCTTCTACCCTGTCAAGCTGGGTCAATAAGTTAATAATGAGACATATGCATTTAAATTAAATTCATACAATTTTTCTGTCTTTGTTCTAAGTAATATCTAAATTGGTACATTATTTGAATGACTTCATCCAAGGTTATCTGCAGACTTGCTCTTACATTGTTACTTGCCATTTTCCCTTGGCTTGGGTTAACTTGTCATGACACACACAATTAAATGTTTGCTTTATATTTTCATACATATTTTATTTTTGATATATTTGTAATTTAGCAATAGAAAAAGTACTAAATGATAAATCCACTTAGTAATTTTTAAATTATACTAGTAAACGGCTGATAAAAATATTTCTAATTTTTACACTCCCAATGAAACTAAAAATGTAGGGTTCTTTTTTCAAGAGAGCAGTTTCCACCCAAATTGTTCCTTAGCAATGCACAACCACTACTACTACTTATAAAATAAAGGTTATGATGGATTTGCCAGTTATTTTAGTTGGAAAGGAAAATTTTGGAATCAGGCCACTTTCCATACCAATTTTAGAAATAAAATAATTTGTAATTACTTTGTATCTCCTGCTGGATAATATTGGTAAAGGCAAACAGTAGTTGTCAGCGAAGGTTCATATTGCATTTAGTAGATTTATGTAGTTCCCCTTTGTGCCTAACAAGGAGCCAACAGCGAGCCCTCTAAAGTTCATAGGACAGAAATATATCTCTTTGGCCCTTCCCATTTTCTCCCCTCTCTGAATCTGGCTGGAGGGCATCCTAGGGCATTGGTGAAGAGGTTCTGAAGAGGCTTTCAGAAGCAGGTCATCCTGGCCTCTGTTGGAGAGGAGGGAAGCCCTCTTTCTGATTTCACCCCAATATGCCCCAAGTCAAGCTCTTCCCAGAGGCTTTGTTTCTCCAGCATTCTAAGACTGTACCCCCTTCTGGGCTTACCCAGGTGGGGAGAGAATAACTCCAGGCAGGTGGAGGCAGTGAACTCCATTCTTTCAATGTCTGGAGCCAAAAGGCATCCGTCATCTCTGAGAACAATCTGGGCCTCCTCTGTGGCTATTGCCTAGCCCTGAAAGTGAGCTCCTTGGGACCAGGGAGCAACAAAAGATCTTTCCTTCTCAGTTCTCTGACCCCCGGTGGTAGCAGTGCACACAAGGGAGGCTAACATGCACATGATATACACAGATGAGAAAAGGAGAAAAGAATAGGTTATGGGGCAGGGAGGCAGGGAGGGGTCATCACAGAACAAGTCAGGGTAAAAAATGAGTAACAGTCAGGTACTCTTGGTGTATCTAGGCTAGATTGCTCCAAGTTTACCAATTGGTACATACCAAGCATGTACCAATGCTTACATGATTATGTAAGCATTTTGCAGGATTGTTTAATGAAACCAACAATTTTAAAAAGCACTTCCCATTTAAAGGCTAAAATTCATATTTCTAAAGGTGACAGTGGATTGAGGAAAGCAAAATGAAATGACTATGCATTGCGTGTTGATGGCACGTGGGTTCTATCTGACAGTTATTTGGGCCCTTGACAAGTTGATTTTCCTTCATGGGCTTTAGTTGCTCCCTCTGAAAAACAGGCTTTGGATATTTTTTCCAAGTACCTAAATGATTAACCTATAATCATAAGATGACATTTGTAAAACTATGCTAACAGTGGTCTGAAATCAGATTGATATCATAAACTACATAAATAAACTAAAGGAAATGCTACATTTAGGAATGCTTTATTTCTCAGAGGAAAAAAATTCTTATTTTTTTCCCTTGAACTCATCTTTAATTTGCTCTTTTTTCTTTTTTTAAAGCCAGCAACTTGATGTTCATAACATATGTATGTAATAAAGATATATCTTACATATAGAGCTCATAGTTTCAAAGCATTGATAATAAAAAATTTAGGTCCAAGATAACATCTTACAATAGAAGCAAATGAGAAGGGACTTATAATTATTTGCTTGTCTAAAAAGTTAGAACTTATTTTTTAAAGTAAGCCCTTAGAAAAGGTGAACAATTTAATGACCTTAAATTTGGGGACTGGCTTGTTTTTCAGCATGGATCACAGAGCCCGTTGTAGATAATACCAATTAAGCAGTACAAGCAGAAATCCATCTGTCTTTGAATTTGAAAAGTATAAAGGCAAATATAGTAAATTTAAGACTCTCTAACATTTAATTCTCACCACATATGGTATTGGTTTCTTATTTCCCCTGCTAAAAGAAAAGGAAAACTAAAACCCAAATCTTTCCTGGGTTTTAAATTCTCTTACCATCTTAGACTGAACACATTCAATTAAGTGACATCAGAATGTTACAATGTAATTAGCTAAACTTTTATCTAAAAATGCAGAGCAGTAGATGTTACATTCATCTATCTTTTCTGGAACAAATCTTGCTGATTCCCAATATTAACTAAAGGAAAAGTTACAATCTAACGGTAATTGAAAACATTAAACAGACACGTAGTATTCCTTATATGTTTTAGTTTCTTAAAAAAAAATAAAATAAAATGAAACAATGAAAACTTTCACAAGGTTCTACAATTCAGTTTGCAAGGCATGGATATACGTACTCTATGTATTAAAATAAAACCAAGAAGCAGGACTTTGCTGAAAATGAGAACCACTAGCTAAATCCATGCTGGGGGCTAATTAGGGAGGAGAAAAAGGAGGTGCCAAAGAGTAGTAGTTGGTGGTAGCGAAAACGATTTGGAATAAAGTCCTGCATAACTAAATAAATGAAGCTAGCCTAGTCGCAGGAAACACTATTGTTCCAAACTCTGGAGGAGACAAGTCCAAAGCCTTCATTATGCTTTCCGAATATAGTTGAGAAAACAAGAGGGACCATCTCTCTTCCCTGGATTCAAGAAGCATTTACGAAGCGTCCACACTGGGACGCTCCAGGCCTGTTGATTTATTGCATTACCACCATGTCTTTACAGATTTATAGATTATTTTCTAGGCTTCCCAGAGAGCCCTCAGTAATCAGATGGCAAGAATCCAAGTCACAGGGTCTCCAAACCCAGAGTCTCAGTTAAGGCAGGAGAGGAAATAGGAAGAAAGAGTAACAGATGAAGAAGTGTTTTCCCAGCCTGCAACACACAATCATCAGAGCTGGCTCCCCTGGAGTAGCTCCATCTTGCTTCACACAACACGGCCCTCCGGAGGAGGCCCAGCTGAGACCTGGCGGCTGAAGCAGCAGCTTGTCGTGTACAGGAAAACAGGACCAGCCTGCTCTGTTGCTAAGTCATCTCAGACTGTCTGAAAAGCTATGGGAGCAGGATTTTCACTTAGCACTGCAAGGGCCTGCATCTTGAGCTGCAGCCAAGACCCCAGGACGCAGGAGAGCCATCTCTTTACACTGCTAGAAATGGCCCTGCTCACTCACTTGGTTGATTCTTAATGGGATCAATACAGTCATTTCAGAGTTCCATGCAAAAACCTGACCAAATTAGGAAATTAAAAATCAGGAAGCCATGATGATTATTGCAAAGGGAACACAAGGGGGCTTCTGGGGTTCCAGTAATGTCTGTTTCTTGATCTGGGTAACCCAGGCGTGTCGGTTTTGTGAAAATTCGTTGAGCTGATCATCTTTGATTTGCGCCCTTTCCTCTCTATATAACGCTTCAATCGAATTTTTTAAAAAATTAATGTCAAAAAGACAAATCTGAATTTCGTTACTAAGTGCTAGTACTGTAAAAACGGGTAAAGGCAGGGAGTCCTACTTCATGGCAGTACGTGGATGCGTCTGTTTTCTCCGTAAACAGATGCAGCTTGAATAAACCCTCTGAGGAATAGGGCACTGAAAGGATGATCAGCTGAGTAACAAAGCAGGAAGATAATTACAGCCCGAAGGTGATTGCGGAACCATCTCCCAGCATGGGGCGCTGCCCACAAGTGGATGGCCATACAAAGGCAAGCCCTGAAAACTGTTGTGCTGAAACCTTCCTCCCATCATACGATGTTAGCCGACCCTGCACTAACATCATGACAGGGTCAGAAAACAGTGACGCTGCAGCACTGGTACTTCTGTCACTTATGAGTGCTGTGACCTTGAGCCGGTTCTCTTACCCTTCTCGCCTCTATGGGCCCCCAGCTCTAAAACGGGGTTGATGATCCTTCTCCTAGCACCACTACATCGAATGGTTATGAAGATTTTGTAGATAGAAAAGCACCTCCTAATATATTCCTATTTCCCAGAAATGCCACTTACAAATAATTTTTTAAAGAAAAAAACCCAGTCATTGATTCCCACAATAGCCACACCCAAAATCAGTAAGTGTAAAATTTTTCAAGGAGAAAATTGTGCAAATAAACTAAATTAGAACAGATTAGACCAAAGGCCCACAGTCTGAAAATAAAGGGTTATTGAGATGCTCAAATAAGACACTTCACTATTGAAATATCTCTTGTTCTTGAATTTTTTGGAATAAAATACCATGACTTTCTGCTCACAATTTTTTTTCTTTTTCTTTTTTCTTTCTTTTTTTTTTAAGCTGAAAGGGAAAAATCAAGTGCTTTAAAGTTAAACAAAAGAACCAGGTCCGCAACTCCAGTCCCCACCCTGCAGCCTTTTGTTCTGGGGACAAGTGGCCGTTTCCAACTGTAGAGGCAGATGAGAAGCATTTATTTTTTCATCTAAAACAAGGTTTTTCTTTCGTCTTTTATTGGGGAGGGGGAGCGGGGAACGAGGGCTGTGTGAACGCCCTTTGTCCGCCTCGGGCTGCCGTAGAGACCGCAGTGCGGACTGCACCACGCCCACCAACCGGTGTCTCCCGGAGAAACGCTTCAGCACCACCCCAGGAGAATAGAGCGCGGGCTGGGGCTGCGGAGAGACCCGGCGACCTCTGTCAGGGGCGAGGGGAGGGCCGGGACGCCGGGGATAAAGGGAAAGGCAGAGACCAGAGCTGCCCACCCAGGGACTCCCGGCGCAACAAAGCCACGCAAAGTGAGAGGTGGGGGCGCGCGGCGCCCGCCAGCCCGAGG